>NC_084703.1:44650885-44972546 GCF_033807575.1 Cydia pomonella
CGCCAATAATCCATCACGGGATATAAAATTAGCAATGCGCACAAACACGTGCAATTACAAATCGCGATCGCAGGCGCATCGAATCGACACGGCATGGATCTAGCTCCGAGTCCTTGAACGTGGTCTAGACATTTGCAATTTACAGATTTCGCGCCCACGAATTTCAATGTGGCCAGGTTCAATGGTCTCCCACCTTTTTACCTTCAGCGTCAGGAGTTGTCCGTGATTAAAATTTTCAACGCACGATACACCGTGACGTATTTTTGCAACGATGCAAAAACATGCGGCCCAAATCGACTTTTGATGCAAATTTACTAAACGCGCAGCGATAGAAAAAAATATGTAGAAATGCCTTTACGATTCCGATGACTGCACGCCATGGAAGTTGATTCAATAAAAAAATATAACACGAGCGCAAGGATTGTGTGGCTCATATCACGTTTTAAAGCTGCGTGACTCGTGGTGGCATTTTATGAAATACTTAAAATATTACAAGTCAGTGCCATTAGACAAATTGCACGAAACAAAAACATTAATATCAATTAGCCAACATACGAATTGAGATAGCTGGAAGCGAATTTAAAAGGCCGGCCACATTTGCAGAGTAATACTCTAAAATGGGTGCTGATAAAAAACGACGATACACCAGATAGTATTTGCTCATCAAATTGTTATTGTGGATGTTTTTTCGCAGAGACACTGGGCTCGGTCTAGACTTGGGTCATTGGCAGGGGATGATTTGTAATTTTTGCTAGCCAGTTTTAGAATGCATTTTTTCCTTTCTTTTTTATCAATGTATTGGGTTCTTTGTAGTACTTTTTCAACGGAGGCGGTTGTTCTACAATCTAGATCTCATGTCTCAGATTGTCCCCCGATTCCACGCTCAGTCACGCTTTTGGATCATTGTGTGGGTGCTCTGGTAATTTCGAAGACATCTGATTGCTATTTCTCATTAATTATAAACTAAATTATTTTTTACCATAGTCTCTTTATCGTGCATCTCCTGTTTGTTACTAGAGTTCGCAGATCACTTTAATATTAGACACAGCAAGTAGATGTCTCGCGGTTACCGCAGATTGGATTTAAAAATTGGCTAAAAACTCCAATGTTCCAAAAGTGACTCGATTATTTATTTTCTTCGTTAGACTATTATTTGAATGCAGTAGTTTGTTGGCTAAGTATTTTTTATAATTGGACGAACATACTCAACCTAAACCAAATATAACATTGGCAATTGTATTTATGTATGTCCAGAAGTAGTGGACCATTAATAGTTGTAATACTAGACTAGACTATAGTTGGGCGGTTTTACGATACTTATTTCCGAAATTAGCCTTTTCATATAAACAGAGTCCTCATTTTCCTCTCCAGGCATTAACATTATTGAAAATATTTTGACACAATTTGTTGTATATTTTCCAAATTTGCCTACTTTGTATTAATCTAGTGTAATGATTATTGCGTAGCTGTAATATTTATGACAATTTATGCTTAATACTAATAAATGAATAAAAATATCAACTACAGCTATGCCCTACGTTTGACTTTTTTCGAATTTTAGTATTAAATGGTGCTGTACTTGTATGCAACTAGTATTTTACACGCAAAACAGCACCAAAATGAAGCAATAATAGTGCGTAGTCTGTCATTGGTAGTCTGTGCTTTGGTTTTTCTGTATATTACCGTTGCTATCCGTCGTATACGAGTCGTATACTCAAGCTGACCAGGATATCTGTAACCTCGAGATCGATCCTTATGCGGGCTGTACACACTGGTCAAAATGTAGACAGCGTTTTTCAACACTTTATAAAGTTTATAACATCCCGTTCTAAGGTTACATATGTTTTACGTACGGTCACGTCTGAAAATATCGTTACGGATAAAGTGCCAAAAATATGTATACACTACCCTAATATATGGGTCATAAAGTCGTATACATATTTTTGTTTTCAGATGTGACTGCACTAACAGATTTTTCTCTAATTAGGAATGTTATTAACAATTACATATCCCTAACATTCGTATTCGCATTCGCATTTGGACATTCGCATCCTGGATTTGGATCCTGGCATTTGCATTCGCGTTTGCGAAGAAGAAAGCGTCAACCGTGACATCCCTGGTACAGTCATGGACTTAAATTGTTGAGCCATTTAAGATTTAAATTTGCTAATTTTGCTGTCAATACTAACGGTAAAATGTACTATGTGAAGTAAACCCTAACCCCCTTATTCATAAACGTTTACTAAAGTTGACAAGCCGCTAATAATCGTTTGTCCCTTTCCGACGTATTGGTATGATGGAAAGGGACAAACGATTATTAGCGGCTTGTCAACTTTAGTAGACGTTTATGAATGAGGGGGTAAATGTCTCAACAATTAAAGTGGCGGAACTAAGGTCGTAGCTGATAACATGGATTTCCCGGTATGTAGCGGAAATGCTTCGTAGAGGCAGATTGACAACGTTCGTAGAGGCAGGTTAACGGACCAAAGACCGTACCAATACTGGCTTATCCTCCTTCCTCGCGTTGTCCCGGCATTTGCCACGGCTCATGGGAGCCTGGGGTCCGCTTGACAACTAATCCCAAGATTTGGCGTAGGCACTAGTTTTTACGAAAGCGACTGCCATCAGACCTTCCAACCCAGAGGATAAACTAGGCCTTGTTGGGATTAGTCCGGTTTCCTCACGATGTTTTCCTTCACCGAAAAGCGACTGGTAAATATCAAATGACATTTCGTAGATAAGTTCCGAAAAACTCATTGGTACGAGCCGGGGTTTGAACCCGCGACCTCCGGATTGCAAGTCGCACGCTCTTACCGCTAGGCCACCAGCGCTTCTAGACCTTCTAGACCTTCTAGACCGTACCAATACTGGCTTATATAAAATAAAAATAAAATAAATATTATAGGACATTATTACACAAATTGACCAACTCCCACAGTAAGGCCGGCGCCCCACTGCTGCGCACGCTACATCCACGGCCCACGTTTTAATACAAACCGTGGGCAAGCCCACGAAATTTTGTATAGGAACGTGGGTCGTGTACATAGCGTGCGCTGCAGTGGGGCGCCGGCCTAAGCTCAATGAGGCTTGTGTTGAGGGTACTTAGACAACGATATATATAATATAAGTATAAATATTTATAAATACTTAAATACATAGAAAAAACTCATGACTCAGGAACAAATATCCATGCTCATCACACGAATAAATGCCCTTACCAGGATTTGAACCCGGGACCATCGGCTTCATAGGCAGGGTCACTACCCACGAGGCCAGACCGGTCGTCGAAATTATATGGGCTTCTACTCGCCAAGCTCTCAGAACAGCGCTCTAATAATAAGTATAACTAGCATAGCAGCAGCAACCTGTCCAATCTCCTAATCTAACGACGTATCGAATCTGAAATCGGACAAAGCCACCAGTCAAAACCTAGTATGCTAATAATGACGTTACGAATTGTTATCTGATATGTACCAGTTTTAAATTACGAACGCACTGACGGGTGACAACAACACATTTTATAAGAATAATCGATGTATGACTCTTATTACCACACTTCAATTGCCAACTCGATATAATACCCTATCGTGTTTAGATAGAGTCCGATGTCGAATGCAAGTGGATTTTAAAGGTACGATTGTAAAACGATTGATGTGCAAATTATAAACGAATCGCTCGGTTCAACCATAGAGACATAAGTAAGCATAAAATGCTTACTCCATAGTCCATATATCAGTTTTCTTACCAAAACGCTTATTATTTTCTTAGTCGACATCTAGCGTCAAGTAGCAGATTTATCAGTACCGGTACTTGACACTAGATGTTGCGAGTATCGCGACTGACTAAAAGTGTTTCTCAACAATTTACAACTAATATTACAAGCAGAAGGAGTTGAAAATAGAGTTCCGGTTAATCCGCTCAACAATTTTCAGTTAATATTATAATATTAACTGAAGATTGTTGAGCAGTAGACTTTTCATCCGTCGCGACATCTATTGTCAAGTAGCAGTACTTAAAAATCCGCTACTTGACGCTAGATGTCGACTACGAAAATAATAAGCGATTTGTTAAGAAAACTAATGTATGGTGTGAGCGCTATGCTTACATATTTCTCGTGGTTCAACTAAAATAATGAAAAAGCGTGCAGTTTCTTATTAAGCCGTGAATATTGCCCATCGGCTAACACTAAGTAATTGTTACGCGTACTTAAATGCTGTATAGGTAAAACACGAATTTAGCGTAAAGCCTCATTTCATTGACGCTTAAATAATATCTGAGAGTGTCTAGTTTCTCACGCAGAATACTTTACAATCTAAATTTCAATCCAATGACGATTGTTGTTTGTTGATCGATTTGACACTTAAATCGTAACACAAAATGCGTGTAAAATGTAATGTAATGTAATTTTTTTAATGAGTACGTCAGCAATGCTATTCGTTTAGCACTTTTGTTACAAACTTCATTGTTCTCTGCAGCTGACGGTACTAGGTGATAGAATATTAAGGAAGATGATGATAACTAGATAGGTATGTTTTTTATTTATTTATTTTAGCACTAGGCGGGTACGAAATGCTCGATAGAGACAGACCAAGCTAAGATTGCAGCGATTTTGATAGCCTAGACTGTAAGTGTTATTTTAAACGTTAAACTTCTAACACTTGCTACCAGCGTGGCTTGGCCTGATTCTATGAATAATAAAAATCCAATCGAAATAAATAATTAGACTAATATTATTCGAGAAATGGCCCCAGACCAGTCTTTGGTCTTTTTCTTGTGTTTATTCGTGATTACGAGACTGCGCTAAAAAAAATCCGACAGACATTTAGACTGAAAAGACTAGATTCTCCTTACGAATACGGAACCCCAGAAAATATGATTCCGTCATGACACAACAACGATACGCCGGTTAGTCACTGCGGGGCGGTCTGAGTCTAGGTCCGCTCGTTTGGACCCATTGTTCGCCCATAAAAAATGCCAGGAATTCATTGTGCCATCGCTGCCGCGGCCAATCACTTCATTGGCTTTTAACATTGTAAAGGATGTCTAGGATTTGTATTCATGTTTTAGTCTGCATGACTATGACGTGCGACTAGTTAGATAGGCCATGGTTGGGATATAAATATGATTAAGTTACATGTAGTTGATTTACTCACTTGCTTACTTACTCATCTGGCGCAGCAAACCAAAGTGTGTATTGGCCTCCACAACACGACGCAGTTGAAGACTGGCGAGAAACTGCATTTTCTCGCCAGTCTTCAACCTAGAGCTTGCGCAGCAGATCCGCCCATCGATACCTAGGTCGAGCGACCGGCCGGCGCGCTGTCTGTTTTCTCTCAAACGCTCTTCTCACTTTTCATAGTTTCTTTCTCTTTTCATAGTTGAGTGTGTAAAAACTAAGACATTTTGGTATTTTCCTATATTATACTAGATTCTACAGTTACTATGTTAGGCCTTACGTTATGGGAGCGGGGTCAGCGGGGAGCGGCTTATGCCGATATGTCTTTATTATCAATGCTCTTCACAAAAATAGTTTGATCTTGAACCTATGACTGCATGGAGTCACGCTTTAAAGATGCTAATACGTATGGTTTGCGTTATTGAGTTTGACTTGATTATTTTTGTAATATCAGCCAATAAAAGCCAACCTGCGCTTAGTAGTTCTTGTCCGGTTATTTTTTAACAATTGCTAGATGTGTTGACGTCTCATCAGAAAAAATTGTTCGAACGCGTAACGGAAATTTAATCACGTTCCGTCCTACAACGATTGTGTTTCAAGTGCTATCGAAGCATCGACAGGTGGTTTAGAGGCTGTACAGTCGGTTCCAAAAACCGAGACACATTTTTTTTAATAATTTGTCTCAAGTTTGGCTTACTAGTAGTGGCAATCAATAGGTACTCAATTGTTTAGGCGCGCTCGACTAGTCCGAATAGCTATTGATGCAAAGTGAGAGAAAAAGAGAATGTGTCATGCGTTAGGTTAGGGGTGATATGATTTATGAGTTTCATGACGCTCTGCTGTCATGCCTGTCACCCTTAGGTTTTGTTAGATAGTGGAGATTTCGTAGATTACTATCTATTACATAAGGGCATTTTACCTATTCTGTGGTACGCTTAGGCTGGCAGTGCCTGTCTTTCCCATTCTTTTGCGTAAGTGCAGGTTCTGATTCGCGCCTTATCCTAAGGCACGTCAAACATGCAGAGTCTTCATGAGATAGCGTCACTCGTAGCTACCTTTCGACGGTCCAGAGGCATCTACTCATTAATACCTCATCTGGTCAATGAATATAATTAACCAACAGTTGCGTCCCACTGTACCCAGTAACCGAGGACACGTCTCACTCAAACAACCACTAATGATAAGTCAAACAGTCGGCCTAATGGTCAAGCCACCGGCCAGGAGTACTAAACCGGCATTTGTTTACTTAAACAACATCTACCGGGGAATTCGCGAGGCCTCGTCTTTTTTCTAAATATTTGCTAAGTCTACGTATGGGGCCCGATGGGGTTCATGTGTTGCAGTGGGCATGTGTTTGGACAGTTTTGGCGATACTTCGACATCGCGATCTGCTGTGAGCGGGCCAGGCTGTTTCTTGATAATAGCTCAGGATATGAATGACAAACCCCGTTGTCAATATTACTATTAATCGATAATCAGGGTTGACAAGTGCCCCCGCATGAGCTATGTCCGCCATCCGCAGGGAATCCGAAATTCGCCACCGTGGTGAAATAGGTCTCAGGCAGGATAAAAGGGTCGGGCCATAGTGGATGTTTTGGATAATTTTAATTAAGCGTTTTAACAATCAGTTTTCTTCTACAGAATCTCTTTTCGTGAAACGACAGCGCTCTGTACCGCTACTTTCACATGCGTAATTAGAAGTGTCTCTGACAATGAGACGCGAGTCGTAAAGAAGACGTTCGTTAGCCACCGGCCACCGTTATGCGCACAGGGAAATTATGCAAAGAAAGAACATTCAATACCGGGAACAAGAGCATTCAAGATACCTAGTATTTAACATATTGAATAAAAAATTAATAAAATTAATGATAGTATTTTAAATTATTCTTAAAAAATGTCAAAAATAACCCACGACAACGGTGTCATGCGGGGTATTTATATCGAATTTGAATCTATATTTTTGCTTATCACACTTCTGAAATTATGTATATTTAATATTATTTATTATATAATATTATATGGGAATAAGTTCGCCTTTGTACCTACATTTCTGTAAATGTTATGTAAACCTTCATGTCGTGAACAATAAAGTGATTATTACTACTAATAAAGTTTAATCTAGAAATAAAATTTAAGGGAACGAACAAACAACAAGCAAAAAAGAAAATAATATAAAAATAAACTTACGTAAAACCCCAAGTATCAAACGGTTTTGTACAATTTTATAAGAAGCCATGCAAGTGCATCCACTTTATCGGTATGATAGACGTACACATCCGTCGTACGTTGGTAAGTTGATACTTTTGCTCAAATCGGTCTTTCGGAATAGCCATGTGTATTTCATACAGAAAATATTTTCTGACAATCCGTCACAGAAAAGGGCTGATTTTTATTTTGTTTTCGATTATTTCGTCTTTTTTCGTTAGATGAAATTGACTGCTTTGAAAAAGCCCCCCCTTCACCCTGCATACAATTAGTCTCTGCAGGGGGATTCTCCTCTCTCTGCAGCTGACTGTACATACATTAATTCATTTTTAAGGAGATACGGTGAAATTGCGCTTATATTGTTACGCAATAAGGAACTATCTACCCACCAAATGCTATCGAAATCTACCAAAACAAAAATCGATAAAAAATAATAATCGGCTACCGAGTGAATACTCTGTTTTCTTGTTGCTTGTCACTGATTCCCGCCGAGGCGGGCGTGAAAATCGGCCACAATGGAGAACAGTTAACTGGTCGCGGAAAGCGGAAACTTTTCAAATTGTGTTTACACCTACTGTTGTCTTTACTTTGTAATGACTTTACCTAGCTATACCTATGGAAGGACGCGCTGTAGTATGGAAATCGGCATATCGACAGGCCCGGTTTTTTTTTATGATAGAGGAGGCAAACGAGCATTAGAATCACCTGATGGTAAGCGATTACCGCCGCCCATGGACACCTGCAACACCAGAGGGATTGTAAGTGCGTTGCCGGCCTTAGACTTAGGGCCCTTGGGCACTTGGTATGGTCTCCAACTTGCAACTTGGGCCTTGTGGACCTAGGCGGAAATCCGGCCCTGTATATTGGGTTGATGGCACGTGTCATTTTATAATAAAATCCTAGAAATCCACCTCCCTATTATATAAGACCATTCGCTCCGGTCACTAGCATTATGTGAGCTATTAAGTAATTAAATTTATAAAATTTTGGAATTGCAAAATTTAATTCTAATTGCACAATAGCAACCGAATGGCAAATTTTATCTCAATTCCATTATGAGTCAATTCAGTGGGAAAACTCTTCAGACTCGATGCGTGATTTGAAATTTAATTAAATGCGCGGTCTTTCTGCTAGGCTCTATTCCACATTTTGTTATGGCAGCTCGTAACATGACGCGCGTAAAAACTATGTTTAGCCGATTAAGGCAAAGCCAAAAAGAAGGACGTTTATTTATACAGTACGTAAATAGGTATATGACTTCGTGGCTTATTCAAAAACCAACTCGGTTAGGGTTTGTTTTCCTTCGTTTCGTATGGAAACTCGTTTTTGTAGAAAATCAATTAACACATTCACTACCAAGAACACGTATGTGTGTTCATTTTTAATTGGAAACGGGGCGCCCTGCACCGAAAGTGTTAAGGTAATAGACGGCTTATGTTTCCCGGGCTATATAAAGTAATCGCTTGACATCTTATTCGTCAAAATCGGCCTAGTAGTCTTGTCATTACTGCGAAAATTATAACACAAATATATTCTTCCCGTAGTCGGGTAAAAAAGTTACCTGCAAGTCAAAGTATTTTAGAAACATAATCGGAAATGTCACGCACCGTCATAAAAACAAGTCGAAGCCCCTGGTGAATTCACACATCGCTCTGACTGACATATCAGATGTTTATCTACGGCGTTTGACTTAGTATTACAAACTTATCCATGTCGTTGGCTACGTCAACAGGTCTTAGCTCTGAAGAGTTTTTATCAAAAGGACATATACTCCATTTATTAGCTAAACAACTTTCAACCTTAAATACTGGTGTACAAGGTATATAGTTCAACAAAAATGCAAAACAGGACCGAATAATAAACTGTACTCATTTATTTGTCTAGGTTCGACTATAGATAAATTTGTACTGGTCTTAATCATTTACATACGATTCCATACCCGACTTTAGACTCCCTACTAGAAGTTGATCTCTAGATTACTAACTACAAGTTGTAATCCAAAGACCAAGTAATAATGGATTTTAGATGTGATGTGCCCGATAGTAGGAATAAGTAGTGTTTGGATAAACAGTTCCGCGAGGCTATATTAGTATGCACAACCTGAAAACCCAGTCTTAGTGCTATAGCTCATGTATTTTATTGCATACCTCGACGTGACCTGAGTACTTGCGGTTTGAGTCTGAGAGCGGAGCAGGTATTTCTTAGGTCGTCAGTCTCTTCTTAGGTAATCCAAAACCAACTCGAATATCTTCGTTCAGGTAGATACTTAGGTCATACTGAAAGTTCCTGATATCTTAAAAAAACCTGACGTAATTTTCAAACAGCATTCCTAAAATACAAATCATCACCGAACAAATTGTATATAAAAATAGACAATAAGTTATATTTTCAACAAATAAACATTTTCATTGCGTGGCCTCTAAATGGCTCATTCCAGAAACTTTCAGTATTACCCACGTATGATTATTATTTGAATGTCGCATATTTAAGATGGTTTTTTTTTCATAGATTTCACACCAAAAAGAAGATTGATACTGATACTTAATTACGTAATGAAGTTGTGGCCATAATTGCAGCACTATAGAAACGTAACTTGCATTCTATGTATCTCTCTCGTACTCGCATATAAGTGCGAGCGAGATGTATAGAACGTAAATTACGTTCTCTATAGCGTATATGTCAGTTCTGACACTGTCAGTGATTCATGGTACAGTCACGTCTGAAAGATCTATACAAACAAAGTCTCAAAAGTATGGGTACTGGTCTATAGTTGGATGGTTTAAGTTCAGCCGTCTCTCGCACTATTAGGTCACAGTATTTCTTTATGGCACCAATCAATTTGTAGACTCCATGCTATCTAGCTTCTTTTTTATGCGTCTGCCAGTTCAACAAACCAGCACTGATTGCTCATTCATCTTACATCATTGCTTGAGATTGATTTTCTTTTACCTTTTTTCTGCAATATTGAACGTGCAGTCTCTTTTTTGCTTTGTTAATTGAATTTTTAATAGGTTAATGGCGTTCTGTTTTCCTGGTTGGTAACGCACTTTTTAGATGATATGTACCTTGGCTCGGCTTCTGAATTTTTGTACGTCCTATACATAGAACGCTTCTGCTATGATCTCTCGTTCTGACCAGACGTAAAACGAGATCAACACCTTAATACCCTCGTGAGGTTCAATTGTTAGATAATGATATTATGTATATTACAGGCCTCTTCAAAACTGTGTATTATTTTTATTAATTACTCTTTAGAGCATGTTTTATGGCCAAAATGTTATGAGATAAAGACATTTTGGCCTATCCATCGTATCTTTCACATTAAGGGCGTCCAACGGATTTCACCAACAATGCACCCGCGCCGCGCGGTTGCACCGCTCCGTGCACCCGCGCCAGCTAGCGGACGCCCTAAAAGCCTTTTCGGTATAGGCACTATGAAGCCTATGCAATTGGAAAATACAAATCCATTCTACTAATGCCTAATTTGCTTTCATAAATAATAGCGTGGCTGAGAAAGCCGCAGCTTCCAATTGCTCACTTCCTCTATCACAATGGACCTATTCAAGATAGGAAAAAGTACAATAGACGCCACTATTGAAAGACCTACATCAGAACAAAATTAGTAGCCCTACAGTCTCTCTGCGCTTTCTCAAATATTATATGCGCATCGAATAAGTATTACTTATAAGCTGTTTTGGGTTTGATCACAAAAGTCTGTACTCATGTCATCTGGAATGAGTATCAATTTGTAATGAATTTAGTGATAGGCGAAGAGCACAATGGAAAGGAATTGGGGAGACATGTTATTCATATTATACGAATATATTTGGGACGTACTTTGTTCATTAATTAAACCTACGATGCACCACAATTTCTTAATTTTGACCTCCATCTATCTCATTCGTACAAGCCAGAAAAATATCCTTACTAAGGGTCGATGGCTCGAGACCATCACCGTTAAACATTTATAAGGCAGAGGGAATATGCTTCCCACCGGATTATGAACTTTATTTCAAAGTGATAGGGTTTAATTTTGCATAATCCCTGACACCCTTATGCTTTATGAAGGGTTAAAGCGTTCGCTAAAGTTCGCACTCCTGAAGTGAGGTTGATCAGTCCTCTAGGTGTGGTTGGTGCAACTGGACATTATAAGGATAAATATGACTTTAACATGATAGTAATGATGGCTTGAATGGTTTTGTCATTCCTCGGAGAACTATGTTCCTCACTATTTGAACCTTAAAAAGTAGCTATTATTACTTTACTTCTGAGGAAGACGTACCCAGCCTCTTCCGTGACTGATGTTTGAATTAAATCTACATCTCTCATCTTGCCTACTTAATAACGTTTGCTGATGCGTAAAAAATATAATTCGCGTAATCAAAATGGCATTAGTAAAGCTAAATTGTTAGACGGGCGTTTCTGTCGAGCAAATCTCATCGGTAAAAAACGTATGTGTAAGCTTCTTTAACCACTTCAAATTGTTTGGCCTCTGACCCGTGTTGAGCTGTTGACAAGTTGTATTAAAAGATGGCATCCGTCAAGTTTTGATTAGTAATTAGTATTGTAAGATAAGATATTCATCCATTGACAGCTCTCGTAAATATCCTAAAAGATTCAGATGACTGTTTGGCTAGACCAGGTATCTAATTTTATCGCTGCCAGAGGTTGTCAGGTGTTCCTTCGATCATGTCGCAGAATTTCGGGCCGCTTACCGGCAGAACGTAGTGTTGGTGAAGACTCGAGTCCTTTGAGTCCTCTGCTATAAGACTCGACTCAGTTTTTCAGACTCTTTATAATTAAGCCAAAGCTTGAGTTCTTCTCAACTTTTTATAGACCCGAGCCTTTTGTAGGACTTTATGTAATACAGACTGCATTGTCTTTATGTAATATTCGTGGATTAGGTACACGAATCATACAATAACGCCTGATTTGTTTACTGTTATTTAAGAAAAAACCTATAAAATTGTTCTAAAGTCCTTTTGAGTTGCTCTTACATACTCAATAAAGCACTCGAGTCCGGGACTTTAAAGACTCGGAAGTTTTTTAAGCGCCGAGTCTCGTAAAATCGAGTCGTGTTCTTCAAATTCTGACTCAGAAGACTCGAATTCCTACCAACACTAGGCAGAAGCAGCAGGATGATTACTGTTATCGATTAAGTTGCCTGTTCAAATAGTTGTACAGGAAATAAAGACTTAAATCCAAAATTAAATTATAAACCAAATTACATAGTCCAAAGAAACGCCCAGATATTTGTTCTCATTGTCTTCAGCGACCGGCATTATTTCACATCCGGCATATTTATTTAGTCATGCACTGATTTAATATCTCGTCTAATGATGGGCCTAGTATTGCATGCTCATCATCAATTACCAGCTCTGTATACGGTATAAAGTTGGCAGAGGAAGCTACATGGACAGAGTGCTCAAAACGATCTGTTCTGTACTATCAAGCACACGACGTTAGTTTACAGAAACAGGACGGTCCATTTGTGGGAAGGTGGATACCTAAAGAGTACTCAAACACTAAGGTCTTTACTATTCGAGGATGTTGATACTTGTTCCATGGCCCTATTCCTTAAGAAATTGATGTATTAGTCGAGCAAGATATAAAATGTGAACAGTTCGAACACGAGGTCAAACAAGTGAAATAGGTATTCCCTGGCTTACTCTTGACGACTATACGCTAGATAATCTAGATACCCAATCACAGCGCTCACCTTTTCGCTTTCTCAGTCCCAATATCCAAGGTTTTGTTTGAATTATATGTATATCGGTTACTCCCGTCCCGGTTTGGGAAGGATCCAAATGTCTAGAAAAACGTAGAAATGTTTAATTATGTTAAGAATTTTAAGAAATGCATATCTTTACTTCATAAACTAGTACCATTATTTTAAAGTGCCATGAGCCAGTCGAGACTGACGCGAGACCCTGGCCGTGGTCGTTGCCAAGGTTTTATATTTTTACGTGATATATTTTTCGGACGACAGTCTTATAATGAGCAAAACCACTCCGCAAAGTTCGCTGAACCGAGTTGTACCTACTGCTAAAATTATTCCTGCAACCACATTTTATCTCGGAACTTACAAACCTAAGCATGTAGAACATCTAAGTATGCAACCAGATGAGTCCTAACATAGGTACTCACAACAAAACTCTGCACATAGGTGCACCTTATGGTGTTGCAATAAGGTTTACAAACAGTTATTGTAGACTCATTCCGTCGTAAAACTTCTCATTCGCACTCGTGTGGTCGTAGGTAGGGTGAGAGAGATAGTGATATGAACCCGGTCGTCAATTTGGTTTGTGTCTACCGTACTGTAGCTGTATGGATTATGGTATGTCATGTTATATCGTTCATTATCCTCATCAGCTGAGCCACACCACCACTTCTTATGCCCACCGCACAAAGTCCAATTTGCAACATCAAAAACCGGTTGCACTTTTTATTTATTCCAACGCCTTAAGGTGCCGCAGCTTCGGATCACAACACGGTTATCAAAAAATTAACTGGCAATTTTGAGTGTAGAGACGCAATCTATTCGATTTTTTTACTTTCGCTCGAAATAAAAACATGCACACGGTCTAAAACGCACATGAAGCTTTTGTGCATAAATTGTTACAAATTTTTCAAGCTTCATAAATTGATTCTAAAAATGCGCAAGTTTGTTTTCAGAGAACTCATTGATTACTTTTTTTTAACTTACAACAAATTAAAATCCAAACACATGATTTTCGCGGTCTCGTCCACGCACATCCATCGCTTACGCTCAGTGAGTGTGAGGGAACACGAACATACGAGGTCTTTAGGCATTTTTTCGCGTAACTCTGTTGCATCGCTGCAGGCGACTTACGTAACTGAGTGGTTGCTCATTTGTTTCTCAAGGCCACCGAGTCGCTGACATAAGGGGGCGTGGACTCTTGTTCTAAATACCTCAAAATTCGCACGCTCGAATTAAACCAGTATAAGCGCGCTCTAAAAATACTCATATTTGTCAAGGTACTCGAGGTCTAAGTTTCAGTGGTTCATTAGAGTTATTAACTTTGTAAGTGTATGGGAATACGTCGCCTGCTATATCGATATTTGAAGTGTTCAGACACGTCATAAGGATATATGTAATTTAATGAGACTTGAGATGTTTTACAGATATTCGTGCATGTATGCACTTTCGATCTCAAGTTTCCGTTAGTCATTCATAAGCTTAGGTTTTTTAAGGCGGTCTAGATGGACTTAGTGATCTGTTTAGGCTACCACTTGACCTGTCGTCCGCTTTGATCGATAATTCCATAGTGGGATTATTGTAAGCAGTATTTTGACTTGGAAACTTTTTAAATGGCGTAGCCAGCTAATGAACTAGGACAAGTTGTTGTCGCCGGAGGCCTAGAAGAGGGGAAGAGGGGCATACATTGTATGTAAAATTTGAACTTCAGGGGGGCAGCTGCCCTCCTTTGCTTCCCCGTCCCTACGCCTTTAGAACTTTTAGATATATTATTATTATTTTTTAGATATATATTTTGTGTTTTTTTTTTTTACATTTTTATGATGGAATACAGCAACAGTAATTTAATAAAATAGTTATTTATTTGGTAACGACGCCTATGTGATACCCCCAGAGTTCCAAGAATATCTGTGCTACTTACCATTAACCATAAAATAGCTTACCATAGTAATATAAAAAAAAAACTTATTCGCACGCTAAACAGCAGAACAGTGTAAATATTTAAAATACGTGAAGTTTTGAGCAAATATGAGTTGAGCACTAATGTTTCTGTTGTTTTAGCGTTAACACATCATTTCCGAGACACGTTAATTCATACATAGCAATTATATTACAGCTTACACAATTATATTTTGCGCTTACCAGCATCACCATTATTTAGGCATCGTTCACCATTTTTCAACCTTACTTCATTGTCATAAGGTTTAGTTTACATCAACGCATGAACGTTAGGTCCATGTTTCGGAAGCTGCACGGTTAAGGTTGCAGACTTGTAGGTATATGCATTTACAGTGTTTATTGCCGTCAGAAACTACATCGTGTTGACGAATTTTATTGCCATAATTTTCACACCAGCAAAGCAAATGTACAGTCGGGATGGGAAGTGTTAAATTCGTGGATCTACCTAGTCTTAAAATATACCAATGATCAACTCATTCGTATATTTTAAGACTTTGTCATTGGACTATTGTTTAATTACAATTAATGTCTGGCGTCGGGGCTAAGATAATTCTGCATTTGCAATGACAATGTGTGGTATGCGTGTCATTTAAAATGACACCACCTGACTTTGTTCTATTAAAATCTGTTTAAAGTTAGTTTGGTTGGACACTTAAGATATTTTTGAGCACCCATAATGCTCAAATAATTACAACTCAAATCTGAAAAGTATGTCCATTTTATAGAAAACAGCAGTTAACAGTATTTATTATTTACTATACCTACACAGCTTTGTTCCTGGCTGTAAGATAAGGTGCCTAGAGATCCTTAAGATTATAGATGCATCGTTATATACGATTTACAATATCAATAGTAGGAGCCGGTTCTATGAGGTGTAACTAGACCATCACATGGTCATAAATAATAAATAAATATTATAGAACATTTTTACACAAATTTACTAATTCCCACAGTAAGCTCAATAAGGCTTGTGTTGAGGGTACTTAGACAACGATATATATAATATATAAATATTTATAAATACTTAAATACATAGAAAACACCCATGACTCAGGAACAAATATCCATGCTCATCACACGAATAAATGCCCTTACCAGGATTTGAACCCGGGACCATCGGCTTCGTAGGCAGGGTCACTATCCACTAGGCCAAACTGGTCGTCAAACTCTGGTCTGGTCAACTTTATTGATTTTCTTAATTTGGTCAATTTTCATTTAAGTTGTTTATTTAGTAGTAAATAAGGTTTATTTAAGTAAATAAGTTAAGCTACATTTTTCGTACCGTGACCAGGATTAAATATGTAAATAATTTCACTTTATTAGGTAAGCCCTTTTGGCTACAGTAGATCGACAGCACACCACGATAAACGTTCTTATTGTCAACACTCCTGTTGGCATGTGACTTTTAGCTACGGTAACAGCTAACAACTAGCTTCCTCTCTTTCTATGGCTTATCCCAGTTTCATTTAGCTGCTGTTCAGGAGCCCAGGGTCCTATAACTTTTTTTCTCCTCTTCGCAGCCATCATGGTTTTCCGGGCCGATACGACATTCAAACCTTCAAGAAAAGAGCGTTCTCCCGTCTTACAGGTTGGAAACGCACTTGTTACCCCTCTGATGTTGCAGGCGATTCGTCTGCCCGTTTGCCTTCTATATCACAAAAAATCGCATGATTTTCGGCATCTTGACTATCTTAATTACCTCGCCGCATACTTATTTGCTACTAGGTTTATATAATGTACCCGGTTGTATGTCTCGCCGACAAACGGAGCGTTTCCTGCGAATGCAAAAAGTGCACAATCCCGTCGCGACAACGTACCGCGTCCGTGAACTCGCGCTATCTAGATAAGTGACGTCTTCATAAAGCTAAACGCTTATGTTAGACTTTAAATATTTCTAAATTCAACTTCGACTAGCTTTAACCTTTCATGTGTGCTTTGTGGTCAAAAATTATGGGATTAAACTCGGTTGTGCTGTATAGAGCAGAATAAATCGTTGTCGAAAATAATGAAAAAATATGACTAAAACTTCGCTTTTTATCATACACATAAAAGTTGATAATTAAAAAAAAAAGAAAAAAAACACGTGCTTCGTACCACTGGGCAAAAAAACTCAACGCAACGGACAATAATGCAGCAACTCTTAAATAAAATCCTCTATAATTAATACTACTGCTATTAAAAATCCATTAAAAATCGACCTTTCGACTACTGAAAATGTGGCACCTTAATACAGTCAAAATAACAATATCACAAATAGTGCTTCTTTGAAAAATTATGTAAATCCGGCGGCGGATTGTATATGGCCATATGGTCACATTGGTCACTTCTTAGCAATCATACAATGCCATTTTTTATAAGTTTGACCAAGATTGCATCGTGAGACTCCTCAAATGCAAAAACGTACAATCCCGGCTACGTCAACGTCCGTGAACTGGGGCTATCTAGATAAATAACACCTTCATAAAGCTGAACTCGCCACGGTACGTGGGTCGCCTGTGACCATATGTGGTGTCTTAATAATCCCTCTTAGGGTTCCGTTTCGTATATGGTCAACCCCGTGCTACTATGGGTCCAAGTGCCGCTTAAAATCGACAAAATTTCCAATTTCATATTCAAAAAATCCCTTGTATAATAATGCATAATCCCTAGGATCTGCCACGTTACGTTAATCGGGGCGATCTATATAAATAACACCTTCATAAAGCTGAACTCGCCACGGTACGTGGGTCGCTTGTGACCATATGTGGTGTACTAATAATCCTCTTAAGGTTCCGTTCTTGTATGATTGGTTTTGATATACTAAACATTTTGTTTTGACCGAGAGCTTGCTTAAAGTTGCTTGAACCTGTTTGATTAAGGATATGTCGGATCTGTCGATTATGTTCCTGTTTATGGGCATCCTGGAAGTTGAACCCCATTACTTCCTATTAATTTGTTCTAACCATCTGTTGTGGGCTGAAATGATAGCGAATCAACACCGAGTAAGTCCGATCAGCATAACCCATTTTCTATAAGTACGGGGAGTTCGGGAGCCTCCCACCTGGTCAAGTCTCCCGGATGCCCACTACCTTTCCTCATATCCGTTTCAGGCTTGACCAGCTTTTTTATTATGTTACAAGTATTATAACATAGAATTCGGCGGCGTGGGTGAGAAATATTGGTAGTTACCTTACATTGTACAAAAGATGCCCTGTTGCGCTCGGGTCTTAAAAAAGGGTTAAAGAATTGGGTTGAAACGCCTACGACAAAAGGAAACGTAAGTGTGACAAGTCGACATAAACATGAATGTTCGAGTTAAGCTCGGCCCAATAAATATCACTGATAAAGGAGATTTACACGAAAAACAAGATATTGTACACCGTTAAAGATATTGCCAATATTTGGATGTCACAAAGATTTCTACTATATGGCTTTATTCTTTTGTGTTTGTGATACCAAGGCACGTGTCAAATGATATAAAGCGGTAGCTTGTGTTTAGTTATGCTGCAGAAAACGACCAGAGTTGACCAACACTTAATACGATTTCTTTGCAATATTGACCAATATTCTGTTGTTAACTATATCTACGAGTAGGAAGTGTTTTTCTTAGGGAAAGTTGTGTTTATGCTTTTTTGCTGGTTTAAACCTTAACAAATTCTAGTCTCAACTAACCTTCTATTTTTACACAAAAAATTAAAAGCGTGTAGGTAAGTTATTAACGCCGAATTTGTGAATATTGTTGGTTAGTTGATAACTTTTGCATGACATCAAATATATTCTTACATCTCGTTTTTGTTCTTGCATCAGCTAAAACTTCGCCGATCCGTACCACAATTAGCACGTCTCGGCACGCGGTCTCGATCGATTATCTTATCGTCTATTCAACAATCGGTAGCCGGAACCGCAGGTGCTCCGACCAATCGCTACACATTACTAACTTAAATTGTCACTCAAAAAAATCGATGACAAATCGAGCCACGCGTCGACTTTTGTTGCAATGTTTTTTTCAGCTCAGCACAAAAGAATCCGAGGTTTTCGAACCTCTCAAGGACTCGTTACGCTTCAGGGGTCTGCATGCCTCACGTGGGCCTCGCGAACGGCTCGTAATGTTCCCTTTATTATTACCTGTCGCGGCTTTTGTACATACAATGTGAGGATATTTGGGGCAATTTTTTACGTGTCTAATTTTTCATTCAAATGTGCCCCCGTGCTCCTAATATGGGGTTCAAAAGGGTATTGTATATTGTACGGTTAAGAAGATTAAAAGACGCCAAGTATTTGGGTTTTCAACATCGTTTTTATGACAAATTAAGGTTAACTGGAAACGATACCTTAAAAAGTTAAGTTCGTGGTACGCTTTATGTGAATTCTTGCGTTTTGTTTTGGCATAATAAAGATTTTTCCTTCACATAGTATCATAATGATGCAACGACGATTGCACGCAGGTAAACAGAGAGTAATAGATAATGATAATACTCCCAAGCTGTCTGAAATATATATATTTTACAGTATTTTCGACCTTGTCTGAATGCCTCACTTCAAAATTAACTAAACGTATGAACAACATTGAATCATTGTTATTACAATTATAATTAACATTTATCTGAGTTCAAAGTATTTGCCTCTCGTTAATAATTTGGCCAGTGGCTACATGGCCCTTATTTAACAGGGTAACATTACTATCGGTTACTGTTATTTTTTGCTGCTTTATGACCAAAACTTTTCGCAAGGCGGTGTCAACGTGGTGTACTCGTATCTTACCGCCTATAGCTCAAGTCGTTTAGCCCTGTGTTCACCACTTCACACGTGAACCATTACGTGATTGTGTGTTGTCATTGTCACGCATTCGTCTTATGTGTTCTCGAATGCGTACGTCGTGTCGTGTCACTTGGCCACTTGTGTCGGTCGTTGACAGTCCTTCTATAAATTACCTTTTTACGATTCGTTAACAAAAATACAAGAATTACACAAAACCAGGAGATTCTGCTTTAAGGTGGGATAGTTCAAACCAAGCGTATAATTCAAAATGTTTAGTTTTTGATCATTCTTTATAGTCATTCATAAAAATTCTGTAGGTGGCCGATTTTTGAATTTCGAACGCTCGATTTCGTCACTCGAAAATCAGTGGAAAACGGCGAATTGATATTTTTGAAATACGAGCAATAGAAATTCGGAATCGAGTGGTATTGACCACTCGTTTTAAATTCTGTTAGAATAATTTAAATGCTCAGTAGTGGAGAAATATTGAAATATTGAGCCACACCAATTCGAGCGCTCGAATTCAAAAATCGTCTCCAGAACAGACTTAAAGAGACAAGATACAAACATAACCCAGACAGTTGTGTTGTATGTGCGATTCTGAACTACAATAGTTATTTGTTTTAAAAGGGGGCAAAGTTGTTGTTTAACAGCTCGTGCTAATATTGATACCCGAGCAAGCGAAAGATTCCAAAATTGAACCACGAGCGTAGCGAGTGGTTCGAGAAGTGGAATCTTGAGCGTTGCGAGGGTTTCAAGGCACGAGGGTTAAACAAACTTTGCCTCCGAATGAAACACAACATTTTTCACCACACCAACGCGAGGAAAATACTAACTATGAAATACCAAAAAAATCAAATAAAATCAAATCCAAATGAACTTAATTAAAAATGTATCATCCAAAATCATCATTTAAAAGTCAATTCTACCAGCTAACACAAGGAAACGACTCAAAATTTGCATCTGATATTAGTTTTTGAACAATCAAGAGGGCCTTTACCACTTGGTGTGGTGAAAATTATATTAATTGGTTACAGTGATTACCCATTTTGTATACCCATTTGTATCAATCTCGTGTCATTTCACATCGAGTGCAATAAATACGTTTTTTGTTTCGTTACTTTTTTGGAGCAATGAGATTTGTTTTTTGCACTTCGGGTTCCTTAGTCGCCATTCTGAAACTTTAGAGCGACAGAGCTGCGGGACGAACTTATTAGGATTAAAATGAACAGTTGAGTTTTCCTACATGTTTTCTTATTCTTAGTGTCGAGTATGTATTTTCTATATGTCAATATAGTTACATATGTACATTCGGGAAATATACTCTTGTAAATAGAACTCTCTACCCAAGTACTTACGGTTTTCTCTAGCAAGTATCGTATCGCACTTGGCCATTCCGTAAATTACACACCAAAGCCTAATGGAGC
Organism: Cydia pomonella; assembly: GCF_033807575.1. Classification (NCBI taxonomy): domain Eukaryota; kingdom Metazoa; phylum Arthropoda; class Insecta; order Lepidoptera; family Tortricidae; genus Cydia; species Cydia pomonella. The sequence goes on from NC_084703.1 coordinate 44,672,109, forward strand.
CACAGCCATCCGTTACTTCCACACTGTTCTAATGTTGCCAACGCTTTAGACGAATGGACTCATTTTTCTTGCTACTTTTTCTACGTCCGTCGTTTGAATTGCCTTAATTATAGTTAATGATTTTATTTTGAATGAACGTGATATTGCATTTACTTATACATCTGTGGACTTATAAAGTTTGTATTCGATTGCAAATACATCATTGTCCGAACTACGGAGGCATCGAATACAAAAATTGTTCCTTATAAAAAGTCATAGCGATTTATGAATATGTACGAATTTTTACACTAACTTGTAAAAATGTACACTTTCTATCAGCGTCATAAATATAAATGCCATTTGAAACAATCCAAAACCTTATTTCACAGGACACGATAAACACGCCGCCGCACAACCTCTCAGCCATATCCATGCCCTCGCAGAAACTACTATGGGCGCCAAGGAAGACCATGCGCAAGATATCGCGGATACCGTTCAAAGTGCTGGACGCGCCTGAGCTGCAGGACGACTTCTACCTGAACCTGGTCGACTGGTCCGCGCAGAATGTGCTCAGCGTCGGCCTGGGGAGCTGCGTCTATCTGTGGAACGCGTGCACCAGCCAGGTTAGTAGACTATGTACAAGATATCGCGGGTACCAGTCAAAGTGCTGGACGTGCCAGAGCTGCAGGACGACTTCTACCTGAACCTGGTCGACTGGTCCGCGCAGAATATGCTCAGCGTCGGCCTGGGGAGCTGCGTCTATCTGTGGAACGCGTGCACCAGCCAGGTTAGTAGACTATGTACAAGATATCGCGGGTACCAGTCAAAGTGCTGGACGTGCCAGAGCTGCAGGACGACTTCTACCTGAACCTGGTCGACTGGTCCGCGCAGAATATGCTCAGCGTCGGCCTGGGGAGCTGCGTCTATCTGTGGAACGCGTGCACCAGCCAGGTTAGTAGATTATGTACATGATATCGCGGGTACCAGTCAAAGTGCTGGACGTGCCAGAGCTGCAGGACGACTTCTACCTGAACCTGGTCGACTGGTCCGCGCAGAATGTGCTCAGCGTCGGCCTGGGGAGCTGCGTCTATCTGTGGAACGCGTGCACCAGCCAGGTTAGTAGACTATGTACAAGATATCGTGGATACCGTTCAGAGCTGCAGGACGATTTCTACTTGAACCTGGTCGACTGGTGCACGCAAATCGTGAGCAGAGTAAAAACGAGATCTGCTTAATTATGTTTTGCTCTGGGTTTAACTCGCTTCCATCGAAGAAATATTGTAATTTTGATTTATTGCAAAAACAACTTGTGTTAACTTCACCTCTTTTCCCTTGCAGGTGACCAGGCTTTGCGACCTATCATCAGAAGGCAACGCCGTCACGTCAGTATCTTGGAGTGAGCGAGGCAGCATCGTTGCCGTGGGCACACAGAAGGGGCACATCAGCGTGTGGGATGTCGCGGTTAACAAGGAGGTACGGCTATAGGAACCTACTATAATCCAGGATTAGAGTAAAATAGATAATACTCAAATGTTATCTAAACTACCCAGTTAGAGCTAAAACATGTGGCGGTAACTGATAGGGCAGATAATACTTAATATTATGTAGCCTGTGTGTTTAGATTGTGGTAATGAACAATAGTAGGATTGGGTTTCCTTCAAATCATGATCAAATTGACTCCATGGGGAAATGTAAGCGTTATGTCATTTCAGCGATAATAAGAGTGCCTTATAATGTTAAAGAGTTGAAGGGTGGTTGATATGCATTGTGTTGTGTATCTAAAAACATTATTCACTTCCTAGTTGTTTCTATGAGCTTAGATAGTTTACATGGCGACCGCGATCGATCGTGCCGTGCGGATGTGTCTCACAGTATAGTACCAAGCTAATTTTATGAACTTTTTTTTTTTAAATACTACGTCGGTGGCAAACAAGCATACGGCCCGCCCGATGGTAAGCAGTCTCCGTAGCCTATGTACGCCTGCAACTCCAGAGGAGTTACATGCGCGTTGCCGACCCTAAACCCGCCCCCCCTCGTTGAGCTCTGGCAACCTTACTCACCCGCAGGAACACAACACTATGAGTAGGATCTAGTGCTATTTGGCTGCTGTTTTCTGTAAGGTGGAGGTACTTCCCCAGTTGGGCTCTGCTGTAGATCTGGAATGTCATCCACTGGCTGTGCCCTACCACACAAAGCGAGATGACATTCACAATGCCCATACCTCTCTTTTGGACGTAGTTTAAGGACGTACCCGGGTCCAAAAACACTGTCATTGGGTTGTCATTTCTGTTAATTTTGCCACTTTCTGCAGCATCTTTCACCTTGTAAAGCTACCTTCATATAAATCCCATTAAAAGAGTTCTACACAGATGAAATGTGCACGCGACATAGTTTTGTACAATCAATTTACAACTCTATTATTCCGACGCAGGTATCAAAATTGCACGGGCATTCGGCGAGGGTTGGTGCGCTGGCGTGGAATGGTGACGTGCTCAGTTCTGGTTCTCGGGACCGGTACATTAGGCAACGGGATACGAGGACGCCGCGTAAGTACAATATGTTAAGTTAATATCTATCTAACCGTTCCGTACTCTGTTGTGTAAATGCCTCCTCCTTATTATGCCGCTATCCTCGGCGTGCTAATGCCATCCACTGTTTAATACTAGTATTTACCATATAGTCGATAGAACCCACGCTGGTATCATGACCACTATAGCCACAAAATTCTTCTTCTTTCTAGCATTTGTATTGGCTTATTGCCACGGGTCATGGGAACCTGGAGTCCGCTTGTCAACTAATCCCAAGAATTGGCGAAGGCACTAGTTTTTTCGAAAGCGACTGCCATCTGCCAATCGCTTTCGTAAAAACTAGTCTATCCAACCCGGAGGGGAAACTAGGTCTTATTGGGATTACTCTGGTTTCCTCACGATGTTTTCCTTCACCGAAAAGCGACTGATAAATATCAAATGATATATCGTACATAAGGTCCGTTCCGAAAAACTTATTGGTACGAGCCAGGGTTGGAACCCGCGACCTCCGGATCGTAAGTCGCACGCTCTCACCGCTAGGCAACCAACGCTTTTTTATAGCCACAAAATTAAATTCATATATAAAATTCAGATCAATTAATAAAATAAAGTACGTTTTCGTAACTCAGAGGAATATATCAACCGCGTACTATGTTGTGTTTCAATTACGCACAGAATAAGGAACTTTATCTATCCACCAAATTTTATCGAAATCTGACAAAAAAAAACGAAAATAAAATCTAAAACGGCCCTGTACAGGGCTGTCCTTATAGCGCGGTCTACTTCAGTCTTCTTTAGCCCACTTTAGACTATATAGAGCTAATGCACTGTTCCAGAAGTCAACACAGCAGTTCGGGTGCTTCAAGGCCACCGGCAGGAGGTCTGCGGGTTGAAATGGTCTCCCGACGGTCTTTCGCTCGCGTCCGGGGGCAACGACAACAAACTACTCATCTGGTCACTGGTGAGCGAGCAAAAAGTTATCAATTTCTTGCAGCCAAGCCTTCAACCAGCTCCAACCATGCCAGCTAGCTAGCTGACAATAATTAATTAATGCTACAAATATATACCCCCTTATTCCGACGTATTGGTATGATGGAAAGGGACAAACGATGATTAGCGGCATCGTAACTTTAGTACACGTTTATGAATAAGGGGGGTAATGTTCACCAGATCACCCAATAGTATATATTTTTTTAATGTTTACGATAAACCATGTGAATGTGGTCTAGAGATACGTTATTTTGATATCAGACCGTACATCGGTGTACCGCAATGGTCAAAGTTAAATGATACGAGTAATAGGTAGTGATAATGAAGAACTATTACTTACATGAAAATGTATTATTATATTTTGCCCTTTAGCTGTTATTAAAGACACCAGTAATTTTATAGCTGTGATAATTTTTCATATTTTATGTATTTTTACACCATGAGGTAATATTGTTTAGTATGTATAAGGGAATAGGAGTTTAAAGTGGCAATAAAATAAATAATCGGCCAAGAGCATGTCGGGCCACGCTCAGTGTAGGGTTCCGTAGTTACTCTTCCGTCAGAATAAGCTAAACTGGAGCTTAAAGTGTAGTAAATGGTACCTTTCACCCGAGTTAAACAAATAGGCAAATTTGCATAATCAGTACCTAATTAAAGTAAGTCTTTTTACTATGAAGGGAAAACTTTTTGCGATAACTCAAAAACAGCTAAACGGATTATGTCCGCTATAGTTTTCATTTAATGTCTTTCTTAAGCTCTACTTCCACGATTTTTTTCATATTTTTTGGACCTATGGTTCAAAAGTTAGAGGGGGGGGGGACACATTTTTTTTTTTCTTTCGGAGCGATTATCTCCGAATATGTTCACTTTATCAAAAAATGTTTCTTGAAAACCCCTATTAGTTTTGAAAGACCTTTCCAACGATACCCCACACTCTAGGGTTGAAGCGAAAAAAAAAATACACCCCCACTTTACGTGTAGGGGAGGTACCCTAAAAAAAATTAAATTTTTAGATTTAATTGTACGACTTTGTCGGCTTTATTGATTTATATAGCCATGCCAAATTTCAGCTTTCTAGCACTAACGACCACGGAGCAAAGCCTCGGACAGACAGACAGACAGACAGACAGACAGACAGACGGACATGGCGAAACTATAAGGGTTCCGTTTTATGCCATTTGGCTACGGAACCCTAAAAAAGGAATCTGGTGTTATTTATGGGAGTTGGGTGAGATCCTCAATATTACTCAAGGGATTTTGGATATCCATATAGTATTCGGTGATCAAATGAGACAAATGATCAATGGCGCCCAAGTACTGCCTCCGATCTAATCCGCATTACGACGTGTTTACAATTCTACTAACCGAACCGTATTATTTTCGCAGCATTCCTCGACACCAGTACAAACCTACTCGTCCCACGTGGCCGCAGTGAAGGCCATCGCGTGGTCGCCGCACCAGCACGGGCTGCTCGCGTCCGGCGGCGGCACCGCCGACCGCTGCATCCGCTTCTGGAACACGCTCACCGGCCAGCCCATGCAGTACGTGGACACGGGTGGGTGTACAGAATACATTCCTATACTCTCTTTAGCGAGTCTGGGAGTCCTTGCCAAATTATATTGGCGTTGGGCGCGGCATGTTGCATCGGGCATCGGCGGCTTGGTCATCAGCTTGTTGGGGTGACGACATTCAAAGATGGTTCTCAGCTGGATAAGATTACCTCATGCCCGCTTTATACTTAGTGCGGAACCCGCGCGTAAGTCGCGATGATGGTAAACTTTCAACTTTCTTTGACGTGGGATAAAAATCCTACAAAAAAATGCGGAACCAGACGCAAACAATCTGCAACACTCAATTGGTAAAATAGTAAAGTGACAAAGACACCATGTTTACAAAATATTTTAATTTTATTGTTGTCTATGTTCACAGGTTCACAAGTCTGCAACCTAGCGTGGTCGAAGCACTCCAGCGAGCTGGTGTCGACGCACGGTTACTCACAGAACCAGATACTGGTGTGGAAGTACCCTTCGCTTACACAGGTAAGTCCTAATTAGAATAATCTTTACAGTACATATGGGGCTACTTTATAGCACTAGTGCGAGAAGTAGCATATTATGTTACTGTGTCGAACATTTAAAGGGCCATATGTACTGTAAAACGTTGTACGATACATGTGCGAATAGGTAATTCGCAACTCGTGTCGATTTAAAACACTCCCTTCGGTCGTGTTTTAATTTATCGCCACTCGTTTCGAATTTCTAGCATTATATAGCATACTATTCTAGCATTGTCTTGGATTTATGCCATGCCACGCTAAGGGTTTCAAAAAATGGGTTTGCGGGCTTCTTTGGATAGAATCGATAAAGAGTTATAATGAGTAGACAGATCAACTTGAGTAGCTAAATGCCAGCATTAGGCGAGATAATCTTATATATTTAGGAAAGTTGAGCTAATATCAAGTTATTAATATTTTTTCACTCTACTGCCCTAGGTCGAAAATTTCACCGACTAAGCTCTACTATCCATTACTTTTTTATATTGCTAAGTACCGAGTAGAAAAATACTAAAATTATCCATTTCACTTCAAGGTGGCAAAATTAACCGGTCACTCGTACCGCGTCCTCTACCTGGCCCTATCACCCGACGGCGAAGCGATCGTCACCGGCGCCGGAGACGAAACCCTCCGTTTCTGGAACGTGTTCTCCAAGTCCCCGTCACACCGCGAGCGGCAGAGCGTGCTCAACCTACACACGTCGCTCAGATAAACAAAGTACCACAGACTAAATAAACGTTATAGTGGCGAAGTTTCAAACTGCTCACGTGGCTAACCGCAGACTAGTCACTAACTAGTCTGTGGCTTAGTGGACATACAAAGTGCGAAGTCAGACTGTGCTAGTGAAGTGCGAATCGTAGTGCCACAGACAATAAGATGTCCATAGACAATTCGTCGGTGTTAGTCCTTCATTATTGAATTGGAGTCTATGGTTTCAAGTAAGACATGATGATCTAACGTTTAGCACTCATGGGTGCGTTCTACTAGTGTAGATTGTTATACTTATATATTATATTTTGTCACATAGCTAGCTTGCTTTGCATGCAAGTAGGTTTAAAAAGGTCATCGTGTTACTTAGCACTCATAGACTTCAACAGTCCAAGTTGTAAACCATATGAATAGCATACGGCTAGCTGTTAGAATGGGATAGCTGTACACATTTTCTTTCGGCCAAGACTACCAACTGCTTTGTACAGATAGCATAAAATAGATATTGAAACATACCGTTTTGTCTATGGTAACAAAAGTGTGTAACGATATAATTGTGGTATTTTCAACCAATAGGGTACTTATCGTCGGTTGTCAGTAAGACGCTATTTATATATAGCTTCAATTTAAAATCTTACCGACATCCGACAATGTGGTACCTTGTGGTTGAAAATATCACATTTGGCCACTTAGGCCGTCACTATCTATTTGATTGTGACCACCAACAAAACAGTTAGTGTAAAAATGGTTCCTAGTACTTTGTGGAGATATTTTTTTCTACTGGCGACTGATTATGCTAGGGTTGACAGAAGGATAATGCCGACTTTATAATTTATTATCATAATTTTTTTTTTAGATATCTAGTTAGTATAGAATATAGAAGCTGGTCTGTTTCTATTGCATTTTACTAGAAATTCTTTACTATTATGTACATATGTTTTGGATATTCTAATATAGTGTTTATATAATATACTATAATTTATTATTTTCTAGTTTAGGTCGCGTTGGGAAAACTTAAAAGAATTTGCTGTCAGAGTTGATTTCTTTAAGAAATTTAAGTTAAACTCTTATTAAGAATTGAACACGCAAATCTTTTTTCATCATACTTGTGTTGTTGTGTGTCAATAGCGGTGTTAATGTATGAGTTTTACTTTTAGAATACGGAAATATTTTTTTTGTGTATGTTTATAAATATTTAATGTCATTAATTTAATAGCCATTTTCAATTTTCAATCGCGGCTGAATGCCGGATAGGGTTATGCCTTAGATGCCTATCCTGTCAAAAATGACAATATGGAGGACGAATGTTGAAAATGTCACCGTATTTAAGAATTATTTCGCTTAAAATTTACACAAGTGTGATGAAAAACATTGTGTGCCACGGGCGGTACAAGAATTACGAACGCGTGTTAAAAAAATTAACACTTGTTCGTAAATTCATGTTTAACGCCCTTATTACACAATGTAATATAAGTTTTCACTGCGTAGAAGAATACAAAGTCTATTTAATTATCTTTTACTGTGTTTCTGAATGTTATTGATCGCCTGGATAATCTTTATGTATTTCTTCATTGTGCTAAATGTATTGCAAGATACAAACATGTATCGATTGGTAATATTTTGGGGTTAGAAGCATAGGGTCTAATTAGCAATTCGTCTATAGCTGACCTAAGCTGCCCGTCTAATTCGCAAATGGTCCATAACGCATTTCGTCTAAATAGCAGTTCGTCTAAAAAGCAACTGGTCTGCTTTTTAGACAAAATGCGATATAGACCATTTGCGAATTAGACGGGCAGCTCCATAGATGAATTACTAATTAGACCCCATGCTAGTAACCCATATTTTAACCCAATTAGTGTCAAATTTGACACTTGAATGGGTCAATACATTTCCTACCGTTTACATATAAAGAATGCACAAAGAAATAGTTTTCGAATAATTTACTCTAGTTTCTGAAACTTTTAGTGTTACAAGTGAATTTTGGGTCAAATTACACATGTTTTAGAAGAGTTTTAGTTTTGAGTGTTATATAATCAAAACTTTCGTAAACTCTTAATAATTTTCATTTATGGGAATACATTGTAATTAATTTTTTTTTCTGTTTCAGCGTGTTTTTTAACTTGTTCTATGTCTGTGTACGTGAAGTAGGGATATCATTTTGTCATACAAATTACATAATTAAGTATTAACAATATTTTGAAAATACATTTCCGCATAACCCAGTTATCGTTTGAGTAGTAACTGAATGGGTAAATCAAATAATTTAATTGAATGTTAAATACTTAATTTTAATTGAAACTTAAATTAGTAAGCTATTGCATAAAGCACTATTTTCCACCATACTTATTATACAAACGTGTCGTCATATCAAATATTTTTATCCGTAATGTACCGACAACGATACAGTTAAATAAACCTATTAGCAGGCGCACAGTTCGCGTCTACGTGAAATAAGTGTCACTTTTTCACCCCTAGCGAATGAAAGAGACGGAAGACTTTATCAAGTTATCACGTCACGTAGGCAAATACAACTATTATATCCGTAAGGAGCGAGTCACTTGGGAACTAAGCGGTAGGTACATGAGTAAAAGTGGAGATTTTCCGGATTGTAAGGTAAATTAGCTGTAAGTTTTCATAGGGGAGGTTGCTTCAGTACAAATTAAAGGTTTCTCATTGTAAGGTAAGGTGGGACAAGACAAACACTTGTATACTGTTTGTCTTGTCCCGAGCAAAATAATGTATCGTCTTAGCCCACCTTATATCAAAATAACAGTGTTCCAATTATGTTACGAACATATATGTATCATATGTATGTATATTATGTGATATTATAGATAACTGATATCAATCATGTAAGACAGATCAGGGAAATGTGCAGTGAATGAGGGGTACCGCGTTTAATTTCGCCGCTAGGGGCACTAGTGTAGACGGAGGTCTTTCAAAATTTCAAATGCATAGAATTTTTTGGGTTTGCAAGCTTTTTTTATCGCGAATTTTCACTCCTTATTTATAATTTTGGTAAATCTTTTTCCATATTTGATTAATCATGGTAAACATTAGATATAGTTTAAAAAATGTTAGTGGTTTAAAAAAAGTGCCAACTAAAATATTATGCAAAATTATTCAGGTAGAGAAAACGGCAAATTTAGACGTTAAAATACCTTTGTGTATATTAGAAAGTATTGATTTGTTAAAAATAAGCATAGTAGAATTTTGAGATCAGTTTTTCTAGACATACATCTACATTAGCGCCAACTGGTGGACACAAAAACGGTTGCCCTCATTGTCACTGTCAGATGACAGTGTCACCGTGGTAAAACCATCGAACACTGTCTATGACCGTAATATGATAAGATTCATACACCGTAGGCTGGTAAAACCCGACAGATTTTAACCACGCATTCCTGAGGTCATGAGGAGCAAAAAAATTTATATAAGTTTTGGGAAAATTCGGCAAAATATTTTTTTTATCAGACAATAAAAAAATTTTTTTTTTGCTTTTTCTTCATACGGCACGTTATTTCTTCTTACATCTTGTCGAAAAAAAAAACTAATTAGTTACAACGAATAAGTAAAGTTTTTTTTATTTACACTGAAAATTGCGAGTTTCTTATAAAACTTTTATGTCTGCCAACAGGTATATCTAAACCAAGTCACATAGTGGCAGCGTCGCAGCCAAAAATGCGTTTTTCACTAAGTTATTACACAAACAATTTTATACAAAAATTGTCATTATCTCTAAAACAAGACCGATTTCAGGAAACTTTGTATCACATTTTAGTCTCTAAATGCGGTCAAGAATACACCTTTAAAATTTGTCGGGTTTTATCAGCCCACGGTGTATACTAGCCGTGTCTTATCCAACCTCGACATTGGCAGAATCATCAACACCTTGATGGAGCCATAACACGAAAAATTGATTGATTGATGAGAAATTGTCTTTGTAACGAAGCTAACCTGACCTATACCTGTATAATTATTGTAATTATATAATAAGGAATTACTAATTGACTAAAATATATATTAATAGTCTGTTCTATTAGGTTCTTAACCTCCCGAGACCCAGACACAGTTGTTTTGTTGTTGAATCTTTTGGTAATTAATGAAAGTTCAGAATAGACTGGAATATGTACTAAAATTTGTACCGGGGGCCTCAGGAGGATACAAATATCACATATATTCAGCCCGTGATGTAATAACATAGGTCGAGTCAAGTGTTTTTGTTCCAAAACCTCATAGATCAGACTATAATAAAATTAAATGCTCTTGATCTCATTGAATCGAACAAATTATTGGCAACATATATAATATAATGTAAAATAAGAACGGATGCGTGTATTTTTCCTTTATTTATTTTGGCATTTTCTAACATTATTTGAACTACATATAGGATGTAACAGAAATAGTGGGAACCCGTTCATATTCGATATCGTCTGATTAGGAAAAAGTAGCAGAAAATTGTTTATGACGCGAAAAAAAATTCTATGGGGCTGGACGTTCCATTCGGCCAAAAAATTTTCGCGTCAAAAACATACATAACTATTTTTGTTACATGTATGTATAAATTGATGGAGTTTAATTTAGGTAATATTAAGATATTTGAAATTATGTACGTATATAACAAAAAGCTGAACTTGTTGTTACAACTGATACAGACGCAGCTATGTTTAAAATAAGACAATACACTTGTCTCATTCTAACACATGTCGATTTCCGAATCGCAACGATAAATTGTATTAAAAATTGTAAGCAGATCGTATAAGAGCTTATTGATGTACATTATTTTCGTTTTATATGTGTATGATTTCTATGTCAAGTAAATAAGATGGAAGTAATTTTAGGTTAGTATGACGCATATGTATGTTGCGTTTTCGTTTTGTTGCGTGTTCGTTATGCGTGTCATTGTTTCACGTTTGATTACTGTGTCGGTACAGTTTGCAGCAAAAATAGCTGACGGGAATATTAGTACTGTTTATAGTTGTTCTTTTAACAAAGAACCGATAAAAAGCTGGTTTTTTAATCTTTTCGGGCCTGAGAAATTTTAAGTTATTGTTACTCAGATTCACGGGTTCACAAGGGTTTTCAGTTTATCCTCGTCCTGCCGATCATACTCACAAGGAAAGGTACCCAACTGTCCGGTTCCGATTCGATTTATATTGTTATAGAGTAGTCTAAAATAACGGACACGTATTTTTTTTTAGCTGCCCAAACTCATCCTATTGGGAGAAATTGTCCTCCAAAGTACTAAAAAGTTACTAAATCTTCTAACTCCTATAGAAAGTGATGCTCGAGCAACTTGCTAGTTAATGGCTTGTTCGAGTATATAACTCATGTTTGCTTAAACTCATTTTTTCCTTAATACAACTAAACCATCCTCAAGAATCACATGAATCCGTTCAGTAGTTTTCGAGTTTATTGCGAACATACAAACACAGACGCCGCGGGGAACTTTGTCTTATAAATTGTAATGTTTTTTTTTACGTTTGTTACATTCTGTACATACCTATTAGTACATTAATGTCGTGTGCAATGTAGACGTAACCTAGAATACTATAATATAACCTTCGATTTCCCGATTATAATACGATTAAATCGTTAATCGTGTCCTATAGTTAATATATATATATATATATATATATATATATGTAAGACGAACAGTAAAAATGTATGTACTTAACCAAATATCTTCATGATTATCTTTGTTTTAGTGTTGCTTACCTTGTTTTGAAAAATAGAATATTTCAGTCAGTAAAAACCCTTTTTAAGTTGCAAGTGACCTAGTTAGAGCAGTTGTGGCAATGAACATAATTTAGGTATATATTTGCCATATCTTGCCCAATTTTCTTAATAATTTTAGCAAAGTTATAAACTTATTGCTTTTACTAGCGTTTAGGGCAAGTTTTAACTACATTTTAACTTTGCTTGTGAAGTAAAAATGTTTTAAAATATCTCTAGCTATTTCTACAGCCTAATTACAATTCGAGGCAAACTTGGTCCAATAATTAGAGTAAATATTTCGGGGGCCCATTTCTCGAAACTTACCGTTCGAGAAATGGGCTCCATATTAGGCTAATATTATTAGTGTGTTGTGTCATATGGAAATCCATATGATTTGACAGTTTGTGGACTGATAATATTAGTCTAATACCGTTTGAGAAATGGACCCCTGAATTAAGATCTATTAGAGAAAAGGATGTTGTGTTCCTTGGAATCACATCGCTCAGTCTATAATATCTTCTTTTAATAACCATCTTGTACAGTCAGCGTCAAATACTTCGTAGCAGTCAAAGTAGCCAAATAGTTCGGTACACCATATATTTAGTATGGTGTACCGAACTATTTGGCCACTTTGACTGCTACGAAGTATTTGACGCTGACTGTACTATACGTTATTTTCAAAATTGTACAGATATTGTTCAACACAAGATACGTAACGCAACTAAATTTTTTTTATTTATTTATTGTAGGTTAAAGATTATACTAGCACTAGTTCGACCCGATATCAAATTTACATATATCACTTCCTCTATCCTTTTCCTTCTTAATACATTGTTCTATCTTAACATTTCCTCTCTTTCGAATTCGGGTCAAAAATAAAAGATATATTTATGAAAAGAGTATATTATACTTTAATATATTGAACTTGTAAAGATAGACTGATTTAGTGGTACCCATAAATGTTTAGATTTAATCTACTTTCTTTTAGAATAAACTATTAACTGTGTGATTTACTTATGAGTGTTATTTACTTATTTCTCTCGCACCTTTAACCTGTGAAATTATCATTACTGGGCTATAACCGCGAAAATCGAAGTTCGTCAATTGCGGAGATTTCTCTGTCATTCTAATTACGTCTTTGTGAGAGTAAAAGAGAAAGATCCCCGCAATTTGTGAATTTCGGTTTTCGCGGTAGGCCCCCTGTTCTTCAAAGTCACGTCTGAAAATATCGGTACTATAAAAGTGCCAAAAATATGTATACACTACCTTATTGCCTTGCTATATATAAAGGTAGTGTATACATATTTGGCACTTTGTCAGTATCGATATTTTCAGACGTGACCGTAAATATTGAGTCTCTTTCGGGCAGTATAAAAATTTGAAAGATCTTTTTTTGTCTAAATCGTAACTTTAGTAGACGCTTATGAATAAGGGGGTATGTTTTTTTTTTATACCACGTCGATGGCAAACAAACATACGGCCCGCCTGATGGTAAGCAGTCACCGTAGCCTATGGACGCCTGCAACTTCAGAGATGTTACATGCGCGTTGCCAACCCTTTAAAAAGCTGTACCCTCCTTTTTTGAAGAACCCCATAATGTGTACCTTCGGGAAAACCTCGGCAGGGAGCTCATTCCACAGCCGGAGCGTCCGCGGGAGGAAATTTCTCTTAAGGTGGTTCGATTTCCATAGAAAAAACGATTGCGTTTTATGAAGTCATTACACACTATTACTACATAAATATGTGCGCATCTATCTACTTTCGACTATTAGTTTGCGCTAAATTGATAGAAAAACTATGTTTCATACAGAAATCACGCAAAAAACGTTAAATTTTTCCATCAAAGTAACACCAAAATAACGTTTTTTGCGTGGTTTCTGTATGAAACATAGTTTTTCTATCAATTTAGCGCAAACTAATAGTCGAAAGTAGATAGATGCGCACATATTTATGTAGTAATAGTGTGTAATGACTTCATAAAACGCAATCGTTTTTTGTATGGAAATCGAAACACCTTAAACCGCACAGTGCGCGACCATTTAGGCTCTAGGGTATGAGGATGAAAACCCTGCCGACGGCGAGCGGTGCGGTGATAGAAGGTGGCCGTTGGCATCATGTCAAATAGTTCTTCAGAGCACACGCGGTAGAACACACACAAAGGAGGCAAAGTCTCTCCTTAGACTTAAAGGTTCAATGCCGCTTGAGAGTTTGGGATTGTCGACGATTCGTACAGCGCGCCTTTGGACTGAGTCGAAGGGTCCAAGCTGGCATCCAGGTGCTCCTGCCCAAAGATGATAGCAGTACTCCATGTGGGGTCTGACTTGCGATTTATATAGTAGTAGTCTTTGCTCCGGAGTAAAGTATCGCCGCTTTATTGAGCACACCGAGTTTTTTGGATGCAAGCTTAGCCTTCCCTTCCAGGTGGCTACGCAATTGGACGTCACTGGAAATGTCGAGACCAAGGATCCCAATACTCCCTGACATGGTAAGAGCTGTGCCTTGGAACTGTGGGACCACAGTAAATGGGTATTTTTAGCGGTATATGTTTTGGCAAGAAAACTGATGTATGGAGTGAGCACTCTATGCTTACTTATTTCTCTATGCCAACACGTAGTTTTAAAAAGAGGCATGCGATGTAATTATTAACTTACATATAGTATACAAGAATTTCATTATTTATAGTTTTTTTTTCAACTGCCTTATTGCGGTAAATAGTAAACACGAGCGTGAAACAAGTTTAGACACAGGTAATGCTAATGATCTATTGTTTACTAAACGGGAAACCAACAATAATCAATTTTTTACATGTAAGTAACGGTACATTAATACACTGGTTTCATTCGTCATCTTGTGATTCATTATTTTATTACTATGCACTAATTGCTTTACATATACAATTTTATCAAACCCATATGTGACATTATTTATGAAAAGGGACCTTATTGTCGATGGCGCTTACGGCGCACTGCGTAGCGCGGCGTTGTTTATAATATGGGAGCATCGTTGATAATGGCGTAAGCGCCACCGACAATAAGGTCCCTTTTCATAGATAATGTCACATATACTCGTATTCTGTTACAATTTTTTGTTGTCACAGAGAAACAAATAAGAGTGCGCAGTCCATATAATAAATACCCCTACCTATATGATGGGACTGGGACCAGTAATGGGATGGTATTGATAAATCCTGTAAAATAAGTATTAACCATCAGTTTTTAAACGCTCGCAACATTTTACCACAAACAAGAGTAAAAGAGCTACTGAAGTATGGTGTGGAATTAAGAGGAGTGGCATCTCTTATGGTAGAACTGTTGCAAAAGTGTCCAGCTGTCAGCTATAATAGTTCCAAATCTCTCCAGAGTAGCGCTAGAGTAGCTAAGAACCTAGGCGTTATTGACGGAGTGAATTGCGCTGTCTATGATTTGATCTTTTTGTTCAAGTACTCTAGGTATTGTAGCACCACCTGTTTAAAGTTTTTTGATGACACATTTTGGTATATGGAGATTTCGTTTCTTATCTCCACCTTCCGTATACTGAAGTTTAATATTTCATTGATTTTTGTAAGTTTGAAAATTAATGGCGCTATACATCCCATGACTGGAGCAAAAAACATACTTAGTTTTAATTTGTTAATAATATTGAAACCAATTACAGCATCTTTCATTAAATACATAGAAAACATAAAAGACGAATAGGACATTCAACTTTTAACGCATAAAGTGGTAGAAATTTTACAGGAGTCTGTGAAATAGGTATCAAAAATACTCCAAATTTTCTCTTAAATGACCCATTCCCATAATCGGTGCCGTTAACATAGGAACATAAATAAAAACACATTATAATACTTATGTTTTATAAAGCGAGCTTTGCCAAATATAGATTGTTAACCAAGGGATGAAACCTTCCATCCGAGTTAAACACTCTGTTTTTCATTTCGAATACGACGAAAGTAAAATACATGTTTTTTTTTAAACATGACTAAGTATGTTTTTGTAGAATTTCTGGACTTTCCTCTCGATTGGTTTGCGACTCGGGGTTTCGGTATGTACGCCACATCATTATTTGCTCTTGAGGCACGATCGTGGACCGACTGGGATACAATGGATTATCTTGTCAAAAAAGTGCAGGTCGTTTGTCAAGACATGTGTCGCTTAATGATATAATCCGTCGATCTCTTGCCACCATCAATGTGCCTGCTCTTCATGAGCTGAGTGGCATTATAAGGGATGATGGTAAGAGACCTGATGGGGTGTCCTTGGTTCCTTGGAGCCTGGGAGTGTGAGATGCTACCTGCGTAGACACACTGGCATCGCCCCACCTCCAACGGACTCAAAGGGTTATCAAAGCGGGCGCAGCGGCGGAAAGCGCCGAAATTTTGAAAAGTAATAACTATAACAGCCTCGGTAGAGAGTACCATTTTGTACCATTTGTTCGCACAAGTTATTGGCAGAAATCGCGAAGCGTCTGGTTGACGTAACTGGTGACCGAAGAGCTGGCGGCGTCCTCGCACAACGTATAGTATTGCGATACAACGAGGAAATGCCGCCAGCATCCTTGATAGAATGCCTAGATATTTTAGATTTAAGCTAGTTATAGTAATCCTCTGTGTATATCCATTATGTATATTGTTAGTAAAACTGCATTCCATTAAAAATGTAATAAGTAAAAAAATGCCAGTATAGCCGCTCAAAAACTGGTGAGATCTAATGTAGGTAAAATTAAGTTAGACGGTTTATTCTGTACGTATTTATAAAATATTTTTCAACAACTTTTTCTTACTCGTAATTAATTGCCTATCAACATGTTATTGTGAAATAGAACGAATTAATAAATCGTTAATTTTTGTGCAAACTTATTAATGCTCTTGTTGTACGCTTTGTTTTATTAATATAACGAGCATATTTGGAAAGTAATTTTTAAAAAGTTACACTAATTTTTCTCGCATCGAACTTTATCGTGATCGCATTCAAAGTAGTGAATCTAAGTATATCTGAGCAATTAGCTCAATCTACAAATATACCTTTGCGTGCGGTCAGAACTTTAACTAACATTATCGTACAGTAATAACTTGCGTGCCGTGTCGCCGTGCCGGCAAAACTTACTTTGTTCAACTAATTTAGTACCTACTATGGAATAATGTGATTAGTATAGCTTTATAAGCTGGGTTCGGAAGTAAGTATAATGTATTGCGTTAGTTGCTTAAGCAACTGCAGGTGAGTTTTCAAACGCACTCGTTAATTACCTACATAATTATTTTTTCGGTTTCAGAAGTGTTTTTTGTGGTACACGAGTACAATAAATTTGCTATAAGATATATATTGCTACACCCTGCAAGGATATGTGTATAGATCGTGTCATCCACGAAGACGCGTACCTTGACTTGTTTTGTCATGTTAATAAAGGTTAGATTTGACAAATCTGCGCGTCATCGTCAATGACACGAACTATACCGCTGAATACTCTTTTAATATGTATGTATCTCAAGTAAAGTTGTACGTGCCCACTATTGTAAAATACGAAATACGAGTAGGTAGGGAATTCAGATCTCCGTATTCTCTGCAGAAAATTTTGACCGATTTAATCATCTTTTCAGAAATGGCATTCTCCAATAACAAAATGCTGTGCCTCCACGTGTTAGTCGCCTTTCTAGGGATCGGCGATTGCTCTTTAACCCCTATATTACGTCCACTCTTGTCTTTGCTTGATGCACCTGTTTCTACCTCGGTCAATAATGGAAACCCTAGTCGCTCTTCCTATCGTATCCACGGTTCGCTGCCTCCTGTTAGCATGTCATCCGGCCGATGGGGTGGAGCAAAAATGGATGCACCAGTCATCATACCGCAAGTGACAAGTCGCGATGGCGATATATCATCAAAAGCTCCTCTTCCAGGAGTCATAAGGACACGCCTTATTACACCCCAGATGGACGAGTGGGCCGCTACCAACCCTGAAGTATCAGTTAAATATTTGAATAGAATGGGAAAACTCGACGGTGATAAACTCGGTTGGACTTATAGAACCGGTAATGATGTACCCAAAGTAACAGTTAATCCTTTGAAAAAAGGATACACAGATACAAAAAAGGGTTGGATGATTGATGGTTCAGGAGAAGGAGATTGGGTAAAAAAACCTATCATCGTTAAACCATTGAAAGACGGATACAGAAGAATGATGTTATATAGTGGTACCGGAGATGTAGGCTTGAGGAGAGACGGGTCGAATGAGGCGGGTTCTAATGAACAGTCTTGGAAAACGAGTAGATGGATTAATAGGTCGGGTGAGGACCCCGGGCATGACAGTGATGATCAGGCTGACCGCGATAGACATGGTGTAAAGACTTACTGGAGAAGCGCCAACATCCCAACGGATTCCAATGAAGACATGGAACGTATCGTGATTATAGAAAAACCTATTTTGTAAGTACCTAATATGCAGTTACATAATATTTTATAATGTTAGGTATTTTTAACTCTAAGGTCAATGTGGATAAGACCGGCATATAACATTTTTGGCTGTGAAGACCGTCCCACCCAAAGCCCTATGGCAAGACCTGTCGTATTTGGGTTAAATTTCTTTTTGTTGTCTTGTTTTTGTATGAGATGAAATTTTGTTTTTAATTTTTCTCATGTATAATATAATCTTCAGCTAGAGAAACATAAAACAGCATTCGACTTTTTATATTATTTGATAGAATTTAAGACATAGATACAAGCGTGGCAGAGTAGTCAGAAACAAGATAACGAAAAGAATTTTGACCCTTTTTCGCTATATTTACCTATTTCGCTCAGACACTGTCAGAAAGAAAGAGCTTCGCTCCTTCAGATCTACCGACCTTCTGTAAGTGGAGTACTGTACCAAGGCAAGAGTTAGATGATTGTCTGTGGTTAGAAGTGACGAAAGAGCTTGTTGCCGGTTTTACCTGATGGACAGTCTTCTCCACATTGAGCTTAGTCATTATTTATGAAGGTTTGCTAACAGGTTCAGTACAAAATTGCTTATAAATTACAGGTTATAAAATAAATATGCTTAAGTATCCAACCAATTACTTGCACAGTAAATATAAAATAGAGCTTACTTGATTGTGATGTAGGGAGGTAAAGAATAAGAAAAAAAAAAACGACTTATTCCACTTAGATCAGATGTTTTCCTCATTCATCAAAATTTATGAAATTCCATACGTGTGGCTCTGAGTCATTCAAAACAGATGTTTAGCGGTCACTGAATTGTCAAACGTCAACATTTGACAATCAGGGTTACCGCAAAATAACTTGTACAGCGCCGTCGTTTACCTGTCAAATTCGAAGAACGAAATTGTCTTAGACTGACATCTTACTCAATAAAGTATCATTGCTTTTCAGGTCCCGGACCCACACTCACTACCACTCTAAAGACGCATCTCGTAAACATCTCAGGCGCGGGTACAAATTGGCAAGAAATGGCGAAAGCGCCTGCCCGTACTGCTCCGACGCTTTAGTTTGATTTACTGCCCTTACTGATATAAATTGCAACAAACGTTACAAAATTCTTCCAAGTTGTTATTAGGCCTTTATTCAGTTTGAAAATACAGATTTTACTTTCGAGTGGATTGATTTAATTCTTACTCCTCTCAGCCCTCATCTTACTCTTATAATTTCTAGTTCATCCTTAAAGAATACGGGGTCAGTCCTCGAAGAATATAGGCATCATCAAATCAGTTTTTGTCTCTAAGGGTCTGTGTCACAAAGCTAAATAAAATTTGTGACATTATCTATGAAAAGGGACCTTATCGTCGGTGACGCTTACGCTATAATCAACGATGCTTCCATATTATAAACAACGCCACGCTACGCAGTGCAGCGTAAGCACCATCGACAATAAGGTCCCTTTTCATAGATAATGTCACATTTTAGAAAGCTAATTAACGAAAAATTAATTCCATAAAAACTTCATGCGAAACTTAGCACTTCATCTACCAGTTAAGCTTATTTGTAGATTGTGAAACTATAACCTTGACTTTATTCGTCGGATAAGTGGCAATAAGTAGTTTATTCAGGACTCATTGTAAAACAGACCCTAGTCTTTAAGTTTGTCGACCAAATTTTGCCATAAACTCGATTCCATCATAAACATTTAAGTGACATAAAAAGTGGTGATAGTTATAGGTAAAAAACTTAAGTAAGTCACCTGTTGTATATAGTTGTGGCGTGTTCGAATAGACAGTACATGTTTAAAAAACACACACAAACAAAACATATGTCTAATCGAACACGTCACAACTACATACAACAGGTGACTTACTTAAGTTTTTTACCTATACACACAAAATGTGTACTGCTTAAATATTACGGGTGAAGAATTTCTTTTCAGGACCTTTTTTCTTCACCCGCAATCTTGTATAGGTACACGCTAATTCACTAAATAAACTCAAACTATGTACGGTCGCGGAAATTGATTCTTTAGCAACTTGCGGTTCAAGTAAATTTGGCTGTGATACTTATGGTAAGAAATGTCCATTGTAACGTGACACACGTTAACTGCTAAAGAATCAATTTCCTCGACTGTACTTATATAAACTTTAGAAAGGAGCATTAACGACATAATCCTGGCCGTTTTGTCTGTCGTCTTGGTGTAAGTTGACGCTTAAATAAAATAGTGTCTCCAAAATCGTTAAATAAAACTTAAATCAGTGAAAAAGAACGCGATCTGCGAAATATGTAGCTAGCGAATTTTTAATAAATTGTGTGTTTAAAGCATTTGGTGTCGTCGTGTCGTGTCAAAAGCTGTGTAATAGTGAAGTGTTTTTCAAATGATCAGTCTCCTAATATAAATAAATATATATATTAGACTCCATCTTCGATCATTAGGCGGTCTTCGCTCCGGTGTGTAATGCTCATACACCGGAGTAAAGAGAATTTGATATAGAAGTGGATTGTCAAAGAAAGTTTTGTTGCTACAGTAAATTTAATGCCATCTTTCGACACATTTGATCTTTGATCCTTATTCTTTCACTAACATGTGTTAAATTTATTAAATAACAAAAAGTGGCGCCATCTTACCGGGCGTCGGCTAAGGGTTGTGGCGCCATCGCTTGTAACGATGCCGTCATACCTTTGGCCTTTGATCAATTAGTTTTTAATATTTAACAAATTTAACACATGGCAGTGGAAGAATAAGTCAAATGGCGTTCTAAAAGTTTTTATCATGTGTTGAAAGGTGGCAGTAAATTTACTGTGGCTACAAAGTTTTCTTTGACATCCACTCCACCTCTATTTCAAATTCTCTTTGATCGGATTTGCGTGCGAATTGGCATCAGTATGTTAACCGAGGAACTAAACCAGTGTAACTTGACACCGAGAACCCTATTAACCTTGCATAATTGAAGACATCTCTATACAGGTTCTTAAAATGGTAACGCGAGCACGAATGCATTATGTTGAGAATAACAGCCTGGTTGCTAACTAGTTTGTGCGATTTGAGTTATCTGAGCCGGTTAACTAGCTATTTCTATTCTACCCACATTAATTAGAAGTATAAGAATAGTTTAACAGTAATATAAATGAAATATTATTATGCATTGTCTGCACGTTAGTATTCTGACGACCGGTTTGGCCTAGTGGGTAGTGACCCTGCCTACGAAGCTGATGGTCCCGATTTCAAATCATGGTAAGGGCATTTATTCGTGTGATGAGCATGGATATTTGTTCCTGAGTCATGGGTGTTTTCTATGTATTTAAGTATTTATAAATATTTATATATTATATATATCGTTGTCTAAGTACCCTCAACACAAGCCTTATTGAGCTTACTGTGGGACTTAGTCAATTTGTGTAATAATGTCCTATAATATTTATTTATTTATTTATTATTTATTTAGTATTAAGTATTTATAAAAATATTGTGTTCTCGTGTAAGTGAATTTTGTAAATTCTTAATGGGAATAAAGTTCTTAAACCATAAGTCTGCAGCTCGGCACTGGCAATAACCAAGTCTTAATGGCGTAGCTCTTGGCGTGCAGACCAAGCGTAGGTGAACTTGCATTATATGCGCTTGGATCAGACGTTATGTCTCCAGTCTACTAACGGTATCCTGACTGCAAATTTTATTTTTACTTAACCAATAGGGCACACCCATTGACATATATCTAAGGACGGGCCTTACGGGCAATAAGAATGGGGCCAGTACAGCGGTGTCACGCACAAGAATTCCGAGCCAATAGTGCAGTCTAACGCCACAACGCGAGTGGTAGATGAGTTCACATCACGCGCGCGATTGGTCGCAAGTCGCAACTAATTGCGACTGCACGATTGGCTCGAATTCGTGAGTGACACCACTGAATTAGCACCATTCTTAGTGCCCATAAAACCCGTCCTTAGATATATGTCAATGGGTAAACTACATAATTAAATAATAGTACAGGCGACTGTAGGTATTTTGTGAATACGTGAATCAGAGACTTATATTGGAGCGGCCGAGAAGTTCACAAATATCTCAACAACTTTTCTGTAATAATAATAATATAATAATAAGCCGCTCACACCGGTGTTGCCCTTGAGCCATCCTAGATGTCGCTTATTGTGGGGCCCATCTTGTGGGGGCGAGTCACCGTCTGCCGGAAATAAAATTGAATACCATTTTATTAGGCAGGCGTCCGGTTTTTTTATCCCATAGCCCAGTATTTAGTCCATCGCTTTCATCCAATAGCCCAGTTCATTTTAGATTCCATCAACTCTCAAATAGTCCTTACACCCTGGCGGGTGCTGCCTCTGCGTGCGTCCCATGACACGGGCAAGGGCAACATCCTCTAGGTGTACCCCTTACATTTCATTAAAGTGTCAAAAGGGCCTCTACGTGTTGGCTTCGGCTCCGCGCACGCCTCCCAAAGGTCCGGAACACCATTGTTCCGTGATGGGAAAGACTATTGGCCCATAGATAAATAGCTTAAAACTAAGATACTCTTCAAAAATATATCTTAAAACTAAAAATTGGAAAACACACAATTGCGATGCAGTTCGCAACACCGCAGTGTCAGGGAGGCAGCCGAGGAACCGCCAAAGCTATTAACGTCCATGTTTAGATATTTTTGAGCACCTTAGCCGTTCTAATATATCTGAAGGCGATTGTACAGAAAAGAACCCTGGCTATTGGCACAGGTTTTTGTGGGAAAGAAAACAATATATGTGACTAACATTGACGGCCGACGGGGTGGAGACTAGGGTAGCTTACCCTGCCTGTAGGGCTAAGATGGTCGGCTCTTTATCATTTGTCATCATACCTGTCACGTTATAACAGGTATGTAAGTGCGAAAGTGACTCGCATAGTGACAAGCGATAAAAATGGAACCATGCTGCCACTGCTGACCAGTACCTATTTTACCTACCCTATTATACACGTACAAACACAACTTGTCAGCCAGTAAAAACCAGGAAAACTATAGGGAGCGTGCATGAACTGTAGGAGGCAGCACAGGAGCCGTCAGATTTTTGGCGCGAGGCGTAAATGTGATGTTTATTGTTCCGAGATGGCAGAACCTACTACGCACAAGAAAACACGTGACGTGTTAATATACATGTTTATGGTTCTGATTCAGGCCACAAGATGGCAGACCCTCCAACGCGCACGGTCCCTATACTCATCCATTTCTCTTGGGTGCTAGTGCTAGTGTAAGACAAAGACAGTATGATTCTCTTTGTCTAATGTTTGAAATGAGACAGTCCTGGGCCAAACTATAGGGACCGTGCGCGTTGGAGGATCTGCCATCTTGTGGCCTGAATCGGAACAATAAACATGTACATTCACACGTCACGTGTTTTCTTGTGCATAGTAGGTTCTGCCATCTTGTGGGCTACATCGGAACAGTAAACATCACATTTACGCCTCGCGCCAAAAATCTGACGGCTCCTGTGCTGCCTCCTACAGTTCATGCACGCTCCCTATATAGCTTCACTAGACTGCTGTATTCTATCAAATAAATTAACGTAGTACGTCACAGAAAATGATTAATTTAATTTATTATAATTTCGTATGTTGATCGGATAAAATTTTACCACAAAGCGCTTAAATGTATCTACTCGCACTAACGTGTATGTAACGGCATTATGTTATTAAAAAGTAAAAAATAACATTTTCAAAACTTTTCTGTCAAACGTTATCTACTATATTATGGAGACATTTTAACAACCTGGACTCAATAAGGTTATAGAAAAAAATAAAATAAGAGTCCCACTGCTGCAGGCCTAGCACATGATTGGCGCGACAGTATCTCGCGGCGAGATAGACTACCCGTCTTTTTCCAACTATGTTAATTAAAGAGAGACGGATAGTCTGTCTCGCCGCGAGATACTGCCGGCTGGGCACACATTTCCTCTCATGTATAAAACGGTTTGGGCTATAGTCCCCACGCTGACCCAATACATACTACCTACTTTGAATATCTTCGCGCATGGAAGCTGGTTTCCTCACGATGCTTTCCTCCACCGACAAGTAAATATCAAATGATATTCCGTGCATAAGTTCCGCAAAACTCATTGGTACGAGCCAGGATTTGAACGTGTGATCCCCGGATTGAAAGTCAGACGTTAGATCCCCTCGGCCGCCACCGCTAAACGGTCGAAAAACGGATTACCTATGTTAAAATATAAATACGAACATGGCAACTTAAATAAAAGCTTGTAAAAACCCTCCGTCTAATCAATTTCTTAAACCATTAGCCCTGTTCCCATAAATTCGCACTCACTCTGCAAACCTTCAGTATTTGACCTCATTTGTTTACCTTGGCGAATGAAAAACCGTGTAAATAAAAATTCCATTCGTATGTTAATAATATGAATGCACCACTGCAATCTCGCCCTCCATTATTAGTAGTGCTCCAGCGAACGAATGTTTAATACATACATAACTTAAATTCCGAAAAGGAACATAAACGCTGGGTAAGAAATATTGTAGAGTAATATCAAGTGCGGATTGGGGACTTCACATACCTATGTTGGAAATCGAAAGGGCCCAACGCTCTGTTCTAAAAGTGATGCTCAAAAAACCCTATCGGGTTCCAACCTCTGACCTTTACACCCAAGCCCAAGTTTTGACCGTCCGACAGCTATTCTTACACAAAATCTGTTTATGCACACACAAAGTCTCTAAAACATTGCCTTCATATAATACCTTAGTTCAAAAACGCATTTTCAATTTACCAATTCCCGAAGTACGTTCCGCCTTTGGAAAACGTTTTGGAAATCGCATTCGAGTGACAACTTACAATTCCATACGGTGTTGTAACCTTAGATCTAGCACCACTATAGAAGCAAAAAAACTCCTATTTAATTTCTTAAATACTCTTAGTTATACCGAGATAGAAGCTATATTAGATAATGTACTTTAACTAATTTACTTTATAAATTGCAGTAAAACAATCACTTTTGCAGCCTTTAGGTGCGTGTTCATGGCGACATAAATCGCGAAGCTAGGTGACGGTAGACCGGTCGCGGTTCTTTTAACCTTCGTTTTTAGGGTTCCGTATTTATTTTCAGCCCGCTATCTCCCTACAAATACGACCCAGTTTTTTTTGTACTACGCGCTCTGGATTTCTTCGTATTCGAGCTTTGATATACAGGCGATATAATTATTTGCGTTATTAAAATTTGTTCTGCGATATTTACCATTTAAAAAAAAATATTTTTTTCTCTTAACCTCATATGCCTTTTACTCACTTTCTCATAACATATCCCGAGAACTTTATTTAGTAGTTAGAATCCTGTGGTTAGAGCCCGTAGACGTTAGGGAACTTACAGGTAAGTCAGACGTAGATTTTATTATTTGTAGTTCTTGATCCTTTGAACGTTGAGGTCGTTGAGGTGTGAATTTTGAATTTCTTTTTTGAAAATGAATTTGTTGTCGAATTTGAACGTTGGATTTTAGTTTTAAGGTCGATTTATTGTAATTTTCTACCATGTCACATTTGAGTGATGAATGGTCAATTGCTATTAGCGCCATCTAGCTATCAACGCCTGAATTATGAAACCGCATAGAGAGACAACAGAAAGAGAACTGAGCCAGCTGGCAACTAGTCACTGGAGAAGTTAAAAAATAAACCGACACAGATGTTGATTATGTAGCAATTTTGCTACAGTATATACATATACATACTATACTTTCATTGTATTGCAATATGATTGTTAGTTATAAGACTTATAAGTTATTTTGCCAAAAGCTGGACTTTATGTTTGTAACTTTCATTCTATGGGATAATGTATTCCTGGTACAGTCAGCGTCAAATACTTCGTAGCAGTCAAAGTGGCCAAATAGTTCGGTACACCATACTAAATATATGGTGTACCGAACTATTTGGCTACTTTGACTGCTACGAAGTATTTGACGCTGACTGTACCCCGCGATACAGGCAAAGCCTAGTGCGGAGACCCTGCTACATTCTGTAACTTGAATTGCTGGAAATAAAGATTTATTTTATTATTTTTTATTTTATTATTATTAATAAAATTGTATTTAAATTCATAAGCATAACAATAACTAGTGACGTCATATAATTTAATTATTTCTTAAATTTATAATTTCATAAGTCATTAATTAGATGCTATTCAATCAAAGCCAAATTGTACATACTTATACTTAATTACGTAACATTTAACTACCGTAAAACTACCCAACTATAGTCCAATACTGCAACTATGGTCCACAAGTTCAAAAGCAAATTAAGTATCTATACCAATGTTCCTTTTGGTTTACTCCTAGTTTTACCTTCCATTTATAAACATACTTTGCCTTAGAACTACAAAAATATAGTAAAATACACACCTGCACGAGAAAAATTGAGTTTATTTGTGGACCATAGTTGGGAGCTTTGGACTATAGTTGGGTGGTTTTACGGTACCTTATAATACAGCATAATTTACTGTCATGTGTAAAGGTACAGTTTGTTTTCTTCATACATGTTGAGTGGTAATCATAGAGTCCATGACAGAGCGCTCGCGGGCCGCATCCACGAGGGTTTGCGCGATGTACTTCGGCGGCATCCCGTACTGTTCGAGTATGAACATGTAGGTGTAGTTATTTGAAGCCACCTCGCGCACCGCGTTGCGAAGAATGACGCACGTGTGTATCATATTATCGGCCTTTTCTTCAGCAGCAGCGAATCTAAAACAAAAGGAAGAATAAAACTATAAGGCTGATAGTTAAGACCTATTCCTTCCTATACACGTAAATTAAATACCTAGCTTCAGTTTAATGTCCTATCTAAGTGTACAGTCAGCATCAAAAGTAGCGGATCTAACAAGGTTTCAAAAGTATCTACCATTCTGAAACAGCTTAACTAAATGTGGTGGTTCTATATGTAGAACAATTGAATGTAAATTGCAGAGATTTATCTATATTTGGAAAAGTTATCCGGATTATCAGATGCTTTTGGCGCGTTGTTTCATCCTCTACTATTGATGCTGACTGTACCCTATTCTTATGTATATAATATATATATATCGTTGTCTAAGTACCCACAACACAAGCCTTATTGCGCTGTCTGTGGGACTTAGTCAATTTGTGTAATAATGTCGTATTAAATTAAATAAATAAATACATATTATAGGGGCATACACAAATTGACTGAGTCCCACGGTAAGCCAACGAGTCTTGTGTTGTGGGTACTCAGACAACGATATATATAATATACAAATACTTAAGTGGATACGGGAGCTGAGATTGAAATATTTTAGGTGAATATATCCGTCTCGCTAACGGAAGCGGCTTCTAAAACTAGTGCGATAAGGACAACGCCAGGTTAGGCGAAAAATCCTACGTAAAAATCTCAAAACCCGATGTTTTGTACTCGACTGTTTCCTCCTCCAAAACTTAACCAAATGTAACGAAAATTTTGAGGTCTAAATGGTAATGAAATTATCTGTGTCGAACTGTTTTGTTTTTTAGGCTAATTGATGTCAGTTTTGAATACTAAGCTTCTCTTGGGGCCAAGTAAATAGGGCCGTTTTTGCGAATATTTGAAGTGAACTAGCTCCATAAGCAAAACAGAGAAAGATATTAATAATAAGTGTTGAAATAAATATTGCTCTAGCTTTAAAAACCACGGAGGAAACCGTCGAGTACGTTTGTATGGAATAATGACCACTCCTGTTGCCTCTTAAATAGTTATCACATAAATGCCCTTAGCAGGATTCGAACCCAGGACCATCGGCGTCATCGGCAGGGTTCACTACCCACTAGGCCAGACCGGTTGTCAATATATTTATTTACTTATTTATATTTGGACCTATAAATATTCAATTCTTGAATATTTGTTTTCTGTTCTACCTTACTTTTAGGTTAGCATGATAAAAAAATATTACTTGGGGCATTCCAGAAGTGTTGGGTATGTGAAAAAATTTTTTAAGCTAAGGTTATTATATTAAGATTTGATAATTTAGTTTTATTTGATATTTTCGCATGTTATTAGGGTTAAACACAAAACTGTTCGCGTCTTTCCGGCTCGTTCCAGTAGATATACCCAAAAGTTAAAGGCTATAAAGGTTCATTTTCTTATTTAACTCGTATTCACATGAAAAGTTACTTCTTTTATGTAGATAAGTATGATAAAATCATTACCTACATGCCCACAAGCTGGTAACTATTGCCCACAGGAGAGAAAACTTGTGTGTTCGTCCGAACTAAACAGTTTTCTCTCCTCTGGGCAATAGTTAACAGCTTGTGGGTATGTAGGTAATGATTTTATCGATTTTATCATATACACTTATCAAAATAAAAAGAGTACCCTTTCATGTGAATAAGGGTTATGGTTATTTAACTTTATAGCCCTTAACTTTTGGGAATGTCTACAGGAAAGATGCGAACACAGTTTTGTGTTTGACCCATTAAGGTAGATGCCATTACGCGTCATGTCCCCGACTGAGTAGAACTTTCTGGGGAATGCCCCAGTTCCCACTTACGCCGGACACCTATGCAATCGCGGCATCAGCTCATTTCTCTTCAACAACAACAAAGCATTCTTGACAGACGCCGCGGCGACTACGGACGGGTACTCGGGACGGAGGCTCTTGTCAACCATCATCCCGCAGAGGCAGAGGAACGTAGAGGCTACTTCGATCTCGCCAGCCCGTTCTTCTTTGCACCACCAAGCGAAGTAACAGATGTAGTCTTGAGGCACTACTGGTTGGCACGGGAATTTCTAGAGTAATGATTTAAAGAATAAATAATAATACAAACTAATTAAATTCAAGTAAGGTATGTTGGGCAACTAAAAGGGAAAGCAAATGTCGTGTCTTACAGGGACCTAAAGAACTTGGCCGAGTTGTTACCAGCGGTAACTACTGGGAATATTTTCCCACCTTATACCAGTGGTTACTACTGCGATTTTTTTCCCCCAGTAGTTACCACTAGTAAAAGGTGGGAATTTTTCCAGTAGTTACCACCAACATTTTGTTTAAGTTCAAAACTAATAGGTAAGTAAATAAATAGTACCAAATAATGATACGTTTGTTGATTACTGTTCCAGTAAATTGCCTTAAAGTGATCAAAATTAGTCAGTTTTTGATTGATTTGGTTATTAGTTTGTATAATTCATTCAAATTACGATTAATAAGATAAATTTCATCCAAACGTTGATTTATCCTTAAGACGAAAGTGGAGGGCCCGCGCGAAATCACCTTTTCACACAAACGTAGTCCTCATTTTCCTCTCTGGGCATTGACATTATTGAAAATAGCTATGCCTCTACGTTTGAACTTCTCGAATTTTTAATTATTATAGGACTTCGAAGCATTTAAACATTTTGTATGAATTATGTTTTCGCTCCTATTCTGCTCCTATATTATAATAATACAAAAAACCAAAAAAGTAAAACGTAGCGACATAGCTATGGTTAATATATATATCAAATTATGTAAAAATATTTTCCAAAACGTCATTATCCGGAGAGGAAAATGGGAACTACGTTTGTATGGAGAATAGGCCGTCCTCTTTCCTCTTAACTAATTTAGTTTTTGCATTTGTACTGGTAAAACTGTTTTTATTTTTAATCACTTTTAAGGTAGTTTAATAAAACACTACTTGACTTATAATTATTTATTAAAGTACGCTTTATTTGATTTAAGGAAATCTTTTTTTGGTTTTTATTAGTTTTAAGTTCTTTTGTTAACATAAGATTAATTGACTTGCTTTTTATTGTAATAAAATTCAAGTTCTTAATTATTCTTAATAAATTGCTACACACTCTATAACTATACATACAATACCTACTATTTATACTGTTTTTATTAGTATTAAATAAATAAATAAATATTATAGGACATTATTACACAAATTGACTACGTCCGTCCCACAGTAAGCTCAATAAGGCTTGTGTTGTGGGTACTTAGACAACGATATATATATATATATATTTATAAATACTTAAATACATATAAAACACTCATGACTCGGGAACAAATATCCATGCTCATCACACGAATAAATGCCCTTACCAGGATTTGAACCCGGGACCATCGGCTTCATAGGCAGGGTCCCTACCCACTAGGCCAGATCGGTCGTCAACTCTAACAAACTCAAGTATTGAACTCTAACAAACTTTAAGTGGGAACTACTGGGAATTATTTTTCCCAACTTGTAACAACTTGGTTGTAACTTGTGGGAATAACCCGAATCTTTCCATTTATTTCTTTTTGTTTTTACACGTTTTATACATACGAGGATATCATAGTTATGCATATTAAAGGATGACTCACATTAGAACGACCCGGGTCCGGGCCGATGCATCCGACACTTCGTTCCCTATAGAAAGCATCACGTGATCACCGGTCATCTGTCATAGAAAACGAAGTGTCGGTTGTCTCGGCCCAGACCCGGGCCATTCTATCGTGAGTCATCCTTAACTTGGAGCCGTTAAAATAGAACATTCTAACGATATCAACTTTAATATTAAACTTTCCTAGTTATTTTTATTAACTATATCAAAAAAGTATAAATAGTAGTCACATACCAATGTAAGCAATATGTCTAACTCCTTCTCCAGCAGCTTCTCCTTCGTGAAGGCGAATCCGGCGCATGTGATAAGCTTCGACGTACGTGTGCGCGGCCCGCGGTGCTTGGACGCGATCAAGTAGGCGGCCGCAGCCTCTAGCTGCACGTTGTTTGGCACGTTGCATGTAGCCAGCACCGTGTCCAGGTACCACACCGCGGCCTGAATGGTGGCTGGGTTGCCGACTGTGCCCTAAGTTTAATTCAATTCTCAATAAAAAATATCACTATGAAACGTAATTCGTACTATTTTTCTCTATAAAACAAATACGGAGATCTATTATAGATAACGAAACAGTTATGGTATTCATAGAGCATCATTCGCTGTGAATAGGAATATAGGAGATTATAGTTAATTTTAATTAACGTAACACACATGATACTAGGGAATGGAAAAACCGGTTTTTTCTTCGGTTTAAAAAAAAACCGAAACCGGTTAAAACCGGTTTCTGTTTTTAAAATCAACAATTTTTAAATTGTAAAAACGAACTTCACGTGTAAAAACGAATGCTAGTATAGTATATACACGATTTTATCACGAAATTAAAGACAGAATATCTGACTATTTTATTGTATTGTATGGGAATTGTCAAATGACTTAATGTGTACTATTGGAACAAACCAATTTTATTACATTATTTTTTTGGTTTGTTAGTTAGACACCGATGGGATAGGTCATTTTTTCTTAAATATATGATAATATCAATTTATAATTTAATGTTATTTGTCTTAAATCAAATGGCCCAATCCGAATTCTTGCTCTAAGTTTTTCGCTGTCTTCTAGTATATATTCAAGTAGTTAATTCGTTTACTGTTACTACCTTCCTTTATAAAATATTTGCTAAGTTATTATGGATTTGTAAAGTAGGAAATAAATGAAACAAGCTAATATAACAATTCACGTCACGTGCTTCTTCTCGAAAAGTCAATTAGAAACTGATGGTGTTAGCTTAAACTGGGCAAACACAGGTAGTCAAGTAATTCCATTATTTAGGGTTTGAACTACCCTTTCCTATCAGTGCGAAAGAGACAAAAAAGGTTGTCGGTAAGTCGTTATCACCGAACCAACAAAAGAGTAAAGCTGCCATTGATATAATTGATTACGTGGAATTTTTCTACAGCGCATCGAATAATAAAATTATGAGTAAGACCTTTTATACCCATTTTTATTAAAAAGTACTACTATACAATTCGTACACCAGCACGGATGTCCTGCCACTGCCAGTACTTTATATTATTTTAATCTTTCGTATTTTTGTATTTTGTACCGTAAAAATTCATTTAGCGTTACAAATGATCAAACTAACACAACACAACATTATTTGATTTGATATGGATTCAACCGGTTTAGGACCGATTTATACCCTTATAATGAATAAAACATGCAACTTAGGTAAATAAAAAAAAAAACGAATAAAACCGAAACCGGTTTTTTCAAATTCTAAAAAACCCGGTTTTGAGTTTCCGTCAAAAAACCGGTTTTTTCGGTTTCGGTTAAAACCGGTTTGCATTCCCTACATGATACATACGTTAATTTTCATCATCCAGTTGATAATGCGCGATCTCGTCTCGCTATTCACCGGTGGAAGTGCCACTGGTTTCGTTTCGACATGTAAGAGGTATTGAATTCCATCCGTGTCCATACTAGGGATGTACGATCTTTGAACTGTAAATTAAATGACACAAAACTTGAATAGTAATCCAACCATTACCATTACTTAACATTTACAAAATACATAATAAGAAATAGGTATAAAGAAGGCGAATATTCAATCATTTTGTTAGTTATATTCTTACGTACATAGATCAGGTGACTGCATCCTCTCATGAACCCTTCCCTGATTTTCCAGTGGTGTTAAACCTTGCCGCCCCCTGCTATGAGGTATCTTCGAGCTTGGCGTTATATTCTTCCCGCTGGCTGGAACCAACGCGTTAAGATCCGGGAGACTTGCTGATAGCCGTTTCTTATTAGCAAGGCCATGTTTATCAATAAGATGAAAATCATTTTGGTCTGTGTCATTTTCCTCATCACTGCTAATAGTAATGACGCTCGACGTTGAAGTTCTTTTCTTATCATCTTGGTACACAACAGAGTTTAAATCTTTACAACCCCGTCGCACTGTTACGAATTTGGTGTCAATTGTATAAGTTTTCTTTGGCTCCTTGAGAACGATTTTGGTTTGTGAATTGCTTGGGCCAGCCATGCACAGCAAATTCGAAGAGGACACAGGATGATCGAGTCCATTAGGGCCAGCTAGGGTATTCAATGGGCGCCTCTTGCTTAATTTACTTACCAAATGCTTCGGCAAAGGTGGCAGAGGTGCCAGGGGTAACGGGATCCTTGTTTTGGCTCGTACATTTTCTTTGTTCATTTTGCGCACTACGTCTAAATCTATAAAACACTAATTATCTTTATCTTATTCCTGTTTTATTGCAATTGCTCCCAGGCACGACCAGCGCGACCGTTAATATGTTGAAGATAAATGATGCCGGTTGGGTGCATAAAAATCACACAGCGGGGTTGAACTACCCACATTATTTTTTTATGAATTTAACCGTATTGTTTTAGGTCACTGACTGGATTGTATTGTAAGCTATTTTATGTCGCTTTATTATAACAAATTCAGTGTTATTATTGAGTAAAGCCTAAACATTAAGAGGGAAGCAAAGAGTAGTATAATATATAGGACAAAGAGAGCCCTCTCGTGAAACTTTTTTGTATCCTTTGAAGCGCCACCTGTAATTCCTAACCAAAAGCATTAACGTCAAAATGTATGAATACATATTCATGCCTATATGTTTACAAATGTATTCATGTTTTGCAACGCACGTATGTTATGAACTCTCACTTAACACTAATCAATAGGCTAACGAGCCACATCAAGAGTATTTTGCTTTCCACAATGTACTATTTAACTTCTACAAATCTTCCATTCTCCATGTTTTTGTATGTTATTGACACAATAAATAACTAAGTTTATATGTTTATTTTAAACCTATGAACTTAGAATATATTATGCTGAAGCGATCGACACCAACATCAAAGTGATTTGTTTAGATTTAGTGGAAAACGTTTTCTCCCGAAAAGGATTTTCATAGAAAAACTACCGTTATTTCGCTAGGGTCGAAAAGCTATTCTTCCCTCTCAAATTTAGTATACCTGAACTATGGAATGACATTTCTATGGAATTTTAGGGTAAAAGACAGATAATTATGATACCTACTTACCTATCTAGAATATGTGTTGGATGCCATATAAACATTAGTGTTTAGAAGTTTGGTATTTATACAACGTGTTACACCAGCCAATGAAAGTGGGGTGGGTACACGTTGTATATGTTATACTGAGCAACTTTTACTATGATACCAACCTCGAAATCGCGATAAAAAAATCAACTCTCTCATACAAGATATCAACACCAGTATGACCTATATACAACGTGTACCCACACTACTTTTAGTGGCTGGTGTAACACGTTGTAAAAACAATCTTACACAGATCGATCTAGCCCCAAACCAAGCAATATACATATGCACGTATATAGATAAATACATACTTATATAGGTACATAGAAAATACCCATGACTCAGAAAACAAATCTGTGTTTATCACACAAATAAATGCCCTTACCGGGATTCCAACCCGGGACCATCGACTTCATAGGCAGGGTCTTTACCCACTTTGGTTATTAAGAAATAAAACTTTATTTCAATAAAAATAAATATAATCTTAATCACGATCACAACTGCCACTAAAATAAATAATACCTTAATCTAATTAGAATAGAATAGAAATCTTTATTGCGAAACCATGGTACATAATAGTTGTCACATTAGAGTGTGAAAACACATGGCACCCTGTTAGGGCATAGCAAATAATCTTACATTAGGTATTCTAGTTTCTGAACGGTAGGACTAGTATATATCATGTAATGTTCTTAATTAAATATAAACAACATTGTCTAAACTTATTTCAACTAAGAATTAAATAGTCGTACCTAAATTAAGATTTCGGTACACAAGGTGTTAATTAAGGATATATAATATGCAATAAGGGAATATCATTAGTAGTTGCAAAATAAAGTTATCTTCCATGAACTCTTGCACGGAATAGTATGCCTTCTCCATTAATTACTTAAACCTACGCTATGTACTTTAAATTATCAAACGCTTCTGGTTTACTTTCTCATAGATTTAAGATTAAAAACAATTATAGTCAATTAAATTCACAGAAAAACATAATCATGCTCCAGATTGAAATAAAAAGATTCACAAAAACAAACAGTTGACTAACGCCTTATTGCTCCTGAATTGTACTCAAAAATAGTAATAGAAAATTAAGTCTTTTGTTTAAATTTCGAATGGCGTCGGTGCTTCTGGGTCTATGACTTTTCCAGCAATAACCACCAAGTTGTCAAGGCGATCGATGATGAAGAACATGAAGGGTCGGTCGATGCTGAAGCGGCGTGGTTCTTTGATGCTGGACAATGGGATGTTCTTAAGAGACTCCTGGACTGCGTTAGATGCTGAAAAATTAAATGTAACAAAAGGTTATGACGTTATGAGTTCATATTTTATGTAGCTTGAAACTGATTGTATAAACCAATATAAAGAAAGAAATAAACGAATGATCCGTATCCATGCGTTGGTAAGATAGAATTCGTGCAAGCGAGGAAGTTTACGTGCGTTACGTGTCGAGCAGACGCTAAAGCTTAGGCTTTCAAATATCTATCTATACCTGCCAGTTGTGACGCAGAGGTGTCCGCGTTGTCGACGCGAGCCGCCACGTGCTGGAGCAGCTCCTGCTGAAGAGTCCCTCCGCTGAAGGAACACCCGACAGCTCGGCGTCGCGGCTGAAGATGCTGCTCACTCCGAACTGCAATATGAAGATACATTTTAACGTTTGCTCCAACATAAAAATGTTCGTTCCGGTCAGTAAGATGAAGCCTAACGTATGTTTGTAGATACTTTATTGTCCATAATACAGGTGGAAACACAAAATTAAAAATGATATTTTTTTCAATCGTGAATATCACGATTGTATAAAACTTGATTGCACTTTGGCAACAAAGCTTGCTGAGTTGCCTAAGTAAGGTGCGAGATTGAAAAGCTTTATTTTATCACAATGTAATAAATTTTCTCATAATAGTACATACAGATACAGATCTATAAATTATGTTTGGTGTGATAAAATCTTTTTGAACAAACATTTGAAACCTAATAGTTGGTTTAAAATAGTACATTACGATACAAGTGCGAAAAATAGGAAATTCGATACAAGTGGCGATAGATTAAAACACGACCGAAGGGAGTGTTTTAAATCGACACGAGATATGGCCCTTTAAATGTTCGACAGAGTAACGTAATGTGCTAATTTTCGCACTAGTGCGGCAAAGTAGCACCATATGTACTGTAAAACATATTATGTACCTAATTAAAATCCTTAGACACCAATGTCAGCATTAGTGGTGTATTCCCATCTGTGACCGCCTCGGTTTATATACAAATGTCGATTTTGATTTGATAGTTGCTATATAGAACAGTTAAAATTCCAATTCGTGAAAGAAAAATCATATAATGTACCTACTTGTCGCTTGACGCGGTTCGTAGGGGAATGAATCCTTTCCATCTACATATGCCCAGCGGGGACATAGATGGGAAGACACCAGCATTAGTGACTTGAAACTTTAATATTTATTGTTTTCTTAAACAGAACTCCATATATATCGAGTTATTTGAGTAAAATTCGATTATCGATCTAAATTGTGGGGTTTGTCAAATAAATAATAGTTAGAAATAATATTAACAATGTCTGGGTAAAATTACTTACTTTTTTCCGATTTCTTTCCGACAGTATTAACCGATATACTTGACGCAATATCGCATTTTTCCTGCAAAACGTGGTGGTGGCTTCTCGCATGGTTTATAAATCTTTGTCTATTATACACCTCCCAGAAAACAAGTTTATTAGAGAGTTTAATCTCGGTAAATGCCGTTCTGTATTCTCAGGTTAACCAATTAGCACATCGTCCGCTAAACCGACAGCAAACATAGTCTCTTCTTCTTCTCCGGAATTGTCCTTTTTGGGGTAAGTTTTTACAAGCCTTATTTTTTCTTTAATATTCTTCGCGGGTTTGTACTCAATTTGAGATATGTCTACTTTTTCAGGTTTATCTTCTACAGCAAACTTCTCACCAGATTCTTTAGGTGGAACAAGGTCTCCAATTTCTTCATTCTTGTTACTTTCTGCAGCTTTCTTGTCGGAAAGGACCATGGGCAGAAATGTCCCCACCCACAAACAGAAACAAAACATGTCTCATTCAATAGATCTTGGAATCTTCTGCCTGCAACTTTCAATGAAATGAGCGAAAAATATATAAAAAGAAAACACAGTTTTCCAAGAAAACCCCATGCATAGGGCGATCCTCGTCATAGTAACAAATCATCAGGTTGCCAAGACTTATTGAATGAGACATGTTTCGTTTCTGTTGGTGGGTGGGGACAGTGCCCATACAAATTTGCCCATGGTCCTTTCAATTGTTTCATCATCATCATTAGATTCATCGGCCTTAAAGTGGTTTACGTCATTATACCTTCCTACGGATGTAACATCTGTAAGGTAATAATCTTCTAAGATTTTCTTGTAGTCATCGTTGATTGTGTAATTTTTGTAGATGTAGAAATAATTCTTTAATTCAGGTTGGCTCGTGTGTATTCTTCAGTCTTTCCATGATGTATCGATATGTTTTTCTAATAAGGTTCGGATCCTCTGGGAGGTGGAGGGCAGATACGAGTTGTTCCCTCGTCTGACCCGTCGCGCCTTCGGCAAGTATGGCGAGGATAGCAGAGTAACCAAGCGGTGAGAATGCAATATTCTTACTATCGTCGATGTAACCCTGAAATTATATGTACAAACAAATTAAAGAACGAGCGTATACCTGTTGTTTAGCTAACCAAAAAATGTCTACAAAATGAGTTAAAAAAAAAAAAAAAAATTTATTCGTTAGCATACATGATTTTTACAATAACAGGGTAGATGTCTCTTTTTAAGTATTCAGAGATACTTGTGATAAGAGACACCGCTCTTCCGCAGTAAAGTATCTTAACTAACAAAGGCGATACAGATTAACTTAAAAAACAGAAAATGATACTACATGATGAGTTGAGTAGAAAATAGAAAAGAAAATTAATAAATTTACAGGGTAAAGATGCCAGGTTTCCAGTTCACTTAAGAGGGGAGTAGGGGGGGGGGGGGGGGGTATGTGTGTGAGTGTGCGCGTGTGCGTGTATGTGTGCGTGTATGTGTGCGTGTGTGAGTGTGCTGTGCGTGTGTGTGTGTGTGTGTGTGTGTGTGTGTCTGTGAGAACGCGCGCGTGTCCGTGTGTATGGGAGAGTATCTGAAATGTCTGTAAATAATATTATCTATGATAGCAAATAGTGTATATAATAAAAAGCAATAGGATTTATCATATTACACAGAGTTTGAGTTTATGATTAATGTATGGTATCTCACTTATGTTAAGAGATCTTCAATTTCGAGACAGCTTTTATCCTTAAGCCAATTGATTAGCATTGTCTTACACTCTTTGAGCCTCACAGGGTAGATGTTAATATTTTTATTTACCATGTTATATAATCTTGTAGATTGAGCAGTAAACTGTCTTTTTGCATATGCTGTGTTGGTGATAACTACGGGAATTACATTAAGTTTTCTACGTGAAGTGATAGGGTCATTTTTGTACATGGTATTTTTATGTTTCTTTAGTATGACATTTAACACGTAAAGTTTTCTTACTGTCAGTAAGTCACACATTTTATAAAGGTCAGTTGTAGGAAAAGTGAACGGCTTTGAGTACATGACCTTTAACAGTGCCCTCTGGGCCCTTTCGAGTTCAAGGAATTTAGTTTTTGTGGCCCCACCCCAGATCGGTATACAATATGTGAGAACTGATTGAGCCAGAGCAACATAAATTTGATTTAAGACAGTTTTTGTGGCAGCGTGTCTTAGGTTTTTAAACAACCATATTAGTTGAATCTTAATACGCCTTAACTCATAATATGTGACATTATATATTAAAAGGGACCTTATTGTCGATGGCGCTTACGCCGCACTGCGTAGCGCCACCGACAATAAGGTCCCTTTTCATAGATAATGTCACATATGCCCGTACACAATCATAAAGATTGATTATTAAATAATAAATTCAGGTTCGCTATCAGTCACTATTGATTCGGGATAAGACCAGAGGGTCTACCGCGAACCGTTTTTCGAAATTTCTCGGAACAGCCGACGTTTTATAATTTATAAACAATATATTGCTAAGGAGATTGAAGATATGCTTTACCTGAAAGATGGCAGTGGATAGTTCGTTCTTCCCCGACGAAGCCGGTGGTCTTAGGCGGGGCTCGGCGGTGCCGCACCCACCGCGAGGCATAGCACTGTAAATAACAACAAGTTTGACGTTTCAACTAGGGCTGGACATGACTGAAAAATTCAGATGCGTTAGTTAAAGTATACTAAACTACCTACGTAAATGTGATCATAGAGCTGGATAATATGCTCATAATATATATAGTTTTTTAAGATGCCAACCTATCAGTCCTTCATAACTCACTTGTTCTTCTCGCACTCCACAACTCTTTCTACTAACCTTTGTTATAAAATCATTACTTATATTTTGCTTATATGAACACAAGACGTTTACTTTCGTCTTCAGATGTGTTAACCTTTTTTAAATCTGTGTATGACCCAAATATGGTTTACAAGTTTGTTCTGGTTGTACTAAATATGCCAGCCCTAGCTGTAAATACCGCTCAAAAGTCGTGCGACGATCGCAGATAAATACGCTACGGTAATGGCGAACTGAAGCATGATATCTATCCGTCCGGCGTATCTATATGTCCGGCCACACAGCACATATATAGAGTGTGCACAGAATTAGCACTCTATTTGTGTGCTGAACTTGACGCCGACCTCAAACCTCAACACGGCGATGGATTGCCGGCACATGTTAAAGTAAAGATATAATGTTGCACTATCCCTCAAGTAATTCTCGTTACCTTTACCACCACCTTGATCATAATCATTATTTAAGAATGATATACCTATTACTTACAAGTCTTTGTTTTAGGTTTTAACATTACTGCACCTATTGGCTGACGGTAGTTACCAACGGGGAACTGGACAAGACCATGGCTTGTCCATTGCTCAGTCTACCATCAGCCGGTGCTGGATCAATTTGTAACTGCGGTGAATAGAAGGTATGTCCATTTTGGTACAGAATACCACTGACACTGGAGGTAAGAAGGTAAAAAAATACGAGTATGGATGTGCAGTGAGATTTTTCAATAATGATGTTCCTTTTATACAGCGTAATCAGTATGATCAGATATTGGAAGGCAAACAGACACAGTCAGTAACATAATATTTATATAATATAATTATTTATTTTCTTATGCAGAATTTTATGGACCATGAAGTACAAATGAGGCTTGAATGTGGATTTTTGTAAACTTGGTATTTGTATTGGAAGTGATTCTACCTAAATATTTCAATGCAGAATCATACCTTACTTTTGTTATTATATGCAACTTCGTTACCACTCTTACATATGTATTTATGTAAGTATTATTCAATGTTAGCTACGTCTAGCTAAGGTACTAAATCACGAAAGTGTTGGATTGTTTACAGACTCAAGGACACATGGATAGTCTTCCCAGGAAAGGAGCGGTCCCAGCAAACCATCGCCAGAGGTTTTCAGGAGGCATATGGGATTGCTAACATTTTAGGCACAGTTAGACTGCACAGAAATTTTAGAATAAATCGAATGCATTTTATTTGCTTGTAAACCATAAGATCGCCAAAGTAATCCCTGACAACGCCAATGGGGATTCTTTTGAATCGGGATTAGAATGGTTGTTTTGTTACAAATATCTTATAATTAAGAACACATTTTTAGATTGCAGACATTAACTGCAAAATACTGTCGGTGAATGCGAGGTTTCCTGGCCGGGTACACGACTCGTTCATCTATAACAATTCTTCAATAAAAGAAGAGTTACGAAGATTGCATAGTGAGCATATTGGAGATTACTTTCTTCTGGGTAAGCCTTTATCATTATGACATAGCCGACTGTTGTTGTTTAAGAAACTCATCTATCATTCATTCTGCTAAATCGAATACAAATAGGTGGTCAAATACTATTTTTTTTAAACAAAGCTTAAGCTATGTACACTACAACACCAGCGGCAACAGGAAACTTTAAGACATGACACTAGTTTCTTTTAATATTGTTTTTATTCCAATAATTATGTCTTCTGTACTTGTGAGCAACTCCAATCAATGATATTAATAATATATTTACCCGTTTTTCTGTCCTATCCTCACGTTCACTCAATGCGTCTGTATAATGTTGTTAGTTGTAATTTGTTTTATCGCTGCTTTGCAACTCTTGCATCACCATTGTGCGTGATATTTATGTTATTTTATCTTCTTCATGCACAAAACTTGTAACCGAAAAGCCAAGCTTTACTTTATTTTATTATTTTTATTATCATTCATAGGTAGACACTCACTTCGGCAAAGTAAACGCAGGTAGTCAGTGTTGCCAGAGCGCTTACAGCCTAATGTACGTTCCAGTGTTGCCAGGTCCAATCTGACTAAAAATCAGTAGACTTAATTTACTATATAAAAATTAAAAAATGTATGTAATATTTGTTTAATTCCTTGGTGTATTAATTTTATGATTTATTATAATCATTTTTCTTAACTAAAAATATTTTTTAAGTTGTATTGTATCAGAGTAGGTATATGACTCTGGCAAGTCAACTTTTTCAGTAGAAAAAGGTGCGAAATTCAAAAATTGTATGAAAGATTGATCCTTCCTGTCAACGTTTTTCAAAATTTTCGCCGTTTTCTACCGACAAACTTGCCAGACTTTAACTTTATTGTTCTTTAAAATTTACTCATAACTTAATTTCAACCGCTCGTGACACAACAATGCAACAATCATCCGTCAGGGATGCAATGGCCATTGATGATGAGTGATGACGAGATCCATCCATTCCGTTCGTTTTAGTTTTTTTAGTAGTTTAAACCAGAACACAAAGTATGCCTATAACTGAGCCACAATCGTATGAGGAAGCCATCTCTAGCCCTAACTGTCACCAGGGGCAGGCAGCCATGCTGGATAAATATAATTCTATGCTATATAATAATGTTTGGAAATTAGTAGATCGCCCTTCGGGAGCCAATGTCATAAAGTGTAAATGGGTCTTTAAGACTAAACATGACGCTTCAGGGAATTTTGATAAGTACAAAGCCCGTTTAGTTGCCAAAGGCTTTACACAAGTTCACGGGGTTGATTACTCTGAGACATTCACATGTTGTCAGGCACAGTAGTATGAGAATACTATTTTCCTTAGGAAATAAATTAGATTTAAATATAGATCACATAGATGTTTCTACAGCGTTTCTTAATACGAACCTGGTTAACAATTTACTATACTTTAAGCTCCAGTTTAGCTTATTGTGACGGAAGAGTAACTACAGAACCCTACACTGAGCGTGGCGGGCCACGCGGCAATACAATACCTAGAATATGTCGGGACATATTCTAGGTATTGTAGCGCCACCTATTTATGGTTTTTTGTCGGACACTTTTTGGTATATGGACATTGTTTTCCTTGCCTCTACCTTCCGTATCAGTACTATTACCCCACATCACGATACATATTAGCTAGGCCCCCTGAAGACTGAGTTAACCTTTAGGCTCCCCCTGGCGACCCCGAGACGTTAAATTTAGGGAATCTACCTCCTCATAATCGCATTATCTTACCCTC
Organism: Cydia pomonella; assembly: GCF_033807575.1. Lineage (NCBI taxonomy): Eukaryota > Metazoa > Arthropoda > Insecta > Lepidoptera > Tortricidae > Cydia > Cydia pomonella. Next base: position 44,714,932 of record NC_084703.1, read on the forward strand.
GCGATGCGATTACCGACAGACGGCCCACGTTGTTCCGATAGTGTGCCAACTGTAGGCGAGTTGAGCCCTTTTTTATACTACGTCGATGGCAAACAAGTGTACGGCCCGCCTGATGATAAGCAGTCTCCGTAGCCTGTCTATGCCTGCACTCCAGAGCTGTTACTTGCGCGTTGGCGACCCAAAGGCCCTCAGCACACGACGCGTAAGCGTATCGTTATACGCGCGTAGAAAGGGCACTACGAGCACGTACAACTTCAAACAAGTCCGCACACGAAGCGTCGCAGCGTAGCGTATAAGATTTCTGCCGTCATTCATTACGACAGGTGTAGCGTATTTAATACCTTACGCGACGCTTGGTGCCCAGAACTCGACGCGTCTCGTACTCGTAATGTTTTTACGATACACTTACGCGACGCTTACACTTACGCTTCGTGTGCTGAGGGCCTAACACTCCGTACCCTTGTTGAGCTCTGGCAACCTTACTCACCGGCAGGAACACAACATTATGAGTAGGGTCTAGTGTTATTTGGCTGTGGTTTTCTGTAAGGTGAAGATACTTCCCCAGTTGGGCTCTGCTCTAGATCTGGAATGATATCCGCTGTGCTGTTGCCTTCCACACAAACACGAGATGACATTCACAATGCCCGTACCTCTCTTGGGCGCCCTTAGGCGATCATTGGCTATGCGCATGACTGTGACGCTTAGTGTGCTACACTGGACCTGTCGTTTAGCATACCTAAGGGCTTTGTATATAAGAGGATATACGTCTATTATCCTTACATGTACCCTACCTTGTTCTTACAGGGTCAACTAGGGCATGACTCCTTACAGTTGCGAAGGTCGCTCTCCTTAGCCAAGTTTATATTAGCAATCTTTAGAAATTAAATTGATAGTATAAAATTTGTCGAAGTCTATGTGCGCCTGTTTGTACCTTACCCTGGCCGCGTAGCCAACGTGCATATCGTTCACGCTCCGTGGCGAACGAAACGCAACTGTCACAGTCGCACTAATATGGAAGAGTGACAGAGAGAGATAGCTACGATACGCTACTGAGCGTGAACGATTGTAACGTTGGCTACGCGGCCAGTACAACCGCGCGCGACAGAGCACAATATTTTATTGCTTTATTATTTAAAATAAATATTGGAACACAAATATAATGGAATTTAAGACGACAGTGCTTTAAGCGCGTTTACCTAAAAGTCCACCAGAAAAAAAACATTACTAATTAAGTGAGTCTGATTTCAAAAAAAAAATATTTAAAATGAAAGATAAGGAGATGATGCTAATATTTAGAAACCAGTCCTTTTTATTTCTAGTAGTTAAGAAAAGGTGTACAATTTCAACTACCTACTAAATCTATCAATTTAACATTATTGCTTTAAAATCGTTACCGGGCTCCTAACGTTCGTGAATTGAGTATGCGGATGCTGTATAGTCGAGTTCACAAACATCTTGACAAGCCAATGTTCCAAAAACATGTACACGCCTCTTAGACACTGACAATAAGACAGTGTACATATATTTTGACCACATTTGAGCGAAGGCTTTCATAATTCTTTCAGCTTTCATTAGAAAACTGTTTAAAAAGTTGAATTTTATCCACTAGAGTTGCAAAGTAAATTGATGCAAAGTTTGAGCCAGGGATCGGAAACCGGTATTTTTTGTATGGGAACGAAAACGGTATTTTTTCGTTCTTTGTTAATTATTTCATTCCTAATCGGGCAATCTAAGAATATATAATAAGAATATATAATCTAAGAATAAATAATACGAAGTCGTTATCTAAAAACACAACTGAGTCCTACATTTAGAGTATAAAATAAACCGAAATATATGGTTATTTCGATGTTTTTGCAAAAAACCGGTTTCGATCCCTGGTTTGAGCTGATTCATCGTGTTATAAATTGACTTATAAATTTATTGATTTTGAATAATGCATATTTTTCACTTGTCATGCTCTGAAAGTATGTCGTTGTTGTTTTAAAAATTGTGCAAAAAATTATACGTCTCTGCTGTAGAGCACTGCAGTACTTTCTAAGTACGTTTTTTTCTCTTTTTTTACTATATAGCAATATTTTTTTTGGATTTTAATGGATTTGTTGTACAATTTCCGTTCTGATAATTATAAAAAATACTCCCCATTCTATAAATAACGATAGTTGTTACCTAAATTGCTAATTGAAAGTACCCTTAAGAAATACCACACTTTCCTCGTATTGCAAATGAAAAGTAGTGTTAAACTGGGGCGAAAGGCACCATTTCATCTCTTGGTTAACAATCTACTATAATAGCGTTCATTTGGATTGTATTTATAATATTTTACAGTCAGTATTTTTCTCACATTGGTGTGGTGTAAATGTTTCTCTCAGTAGCAAAGTTTGTTTATCCCTCATCCCTTGAAACCCTCGTAACGCTCAAGATTACCCTTTCAATTTTGCGGTTCAATTTTGGAATCTTTCGCTTGCTCGGCTATCAATATTAGCACGAGACACATTGCTCTCTTGTAATACAAATAAGTATTTGGGAACGTTGTTAATATTGAACTCGAACGAAGAAGTAAGTTACCTGAAACTTACCGCTTTGTTATCAAATAACGCGAGAATTTGGAAGAGAATTCGATTCACGTGCGACGTCGTGTTCTGTTTGAACCTTCTGACCTGATCAAACTTATTCACTGCTAAGCTCAGCGCTACGTCGCAGCCGACCAAATGGGTTTTTTGGTATGATGTATTTTCAATGCGGCCAAATCCGTGCAAGCAATTGCTGCTTTGCCGATGAAATTAAGAATCGTGTAGGTAATATTCTTTGAAAAAGTGCACGTGTACGGAATTTCCCTCAGACAGATTTGGCCGCATTGAACTCATTGAAATATTGTGTAAAGGCGAAACGACAATGTTTTTTGTTTAATTAGAGCTGAATGAGTTAAATCTTATAAAATGGACTACAAAATAGTCTTGCGGTGGCAGCATAGTTGCATATATTTCATCGCTTGTCACTATATGCCTGCACTTACATACCTAATTGTTAGAATGTGACAGGCAATAAAAATGTGACAGTGCCACAGCCGCTGGAAAAAATGAGTCATCAGAAACTGGCACCAATAATGAAAAGTAATTCACAAATCCTAAATATAAGCAATAAACATCAGTTTTAAGCACTATATGATTTAGAATTCTGCAAACGATGTGTTAATGTGGGCCTAGATTAGCGCGGGCATTTTAAAGCAAGTGTATATAGTAGAAAATGTTAAAATGTTCTAAAATAGGTGACTGGTCCAAAAACACACTGGTTTTTGGACTTGGTCTTGGAGTTCCGACTCGCGCAGCAACGTGAACGTGTGGCCGGGAATGTTATTACCTTGAAATCTAGTTAAAATGAAGGTGTGCAGTGCTGAGGTACGACGTGTATCCTCCGAGGTTGTCGATGCTTACCTATAAGTTTTGTAAATTAGGAAAACATAGGAAACATCACACTGACACATGCATTTTAAATTAAGAATAAGAATGAAAACACATATTTAATTTTATAGCAAATTCTAGTTAAAAGAAGATAGAAAATAAGCACATTGTCACAATAAATTGGACAGTATTTTTATTTATTTAAATTTTATTGCACGATATAAAATTGTACAAATGGCGGGTTTTAATGCCTTAAGGCATTATCTACCAGTCAACTATTGGGTCAAACAGAAACTAGTAGTTTTTTTTATACCACGACGGTGGCAAACACGCATACGGCCAGCATGATGGTAAGCAATTGTAAGGACTAATTGACATTTCATTTCGACCAAAAAGGCATCTCGACTGATTTTAGAATAGAGGTCAAATCGAATTGCTTTTTTTTTTTCAGAGATTTTCCAAATTTGAAGTCATAATTAAATCGATTTTGATGTACTCATCATCACAGATAAGAAATTTGTTGTAACAAAACAATTTATCGTAATGTTGGCCATTATTTACGGATTTTGAAGGCATCACAGAGGGTTTATGATATGTGTGTAGATAAAATAGTTATTAACATAGGTTTAGTATAAGAGGTAATAAGTTACTAATATAATATGGAAATTTAATCCTGCAATAAATGTTTATTTAATTTAATTTAGCCGTTATAATATATCTAAGGGGATTGTACAGAAAAGACCCCCTGCTTATTTGCACAGGTTTTTGAGATAAAGAAAACACAGATGCCTTAACATAAGGTTATATGTGACTAACATTATGGGGTGTAGACTAGGGTAGCTTACCCTATCTGACCTATAATATTGCCACAGTAAATTTACTGCCATCTTTCGACACATGATCTAAACTTTTAGAACGCCATTTGACTTTGATCCTTATTCTTTCACTGATAATGTAAAAAAAAAAATAACAAAAAGTGGCGCCATCTTACCTTAAGGTTGTGGCGACATCGCTCGAAACGATTGGCTTTTTTTGATCGAAAGATGGCAGTAAATTTACAAGATACCTGACCCCAAAATAGGGTAAAGGCACCAGTAGTCAGCCTTATAACGCATTTTTAAAGTTTGTACTCTCGACGTTTCTACAGGATTAGTCGGATAAATAAACGCATAACATGGTTAGATCAATTGTTTATTATAGTTTTAAAACAAAGTATCTCAAAAAATAACAATCCTCTTTATAATATCTATAATTAAGAATAAACAAAAAATGGCACTTTTCTCCAGTAGTCAGCCTCTAAAATCCAGTAAGCAGCCTTTGTGTACCCAGTACTCAGCCTTTATAAACTATTAATAACAATGAAATAAAAAACACTATTATTTGTATCAAAGTTAACGATATTATAATATTTATCATTCCTAGGTAGGAAGCTAGAGTATAGGTAGGTACATATACTCTTATAAGTACAATTTTCATGCCACGAAATTTGTAGGCCATAGGTGCTTAAAATTATTTTTGCAAACGAATAAACACTGTATTTATCTTCTTATTTTTTATTAATGAATCTGTTTATTTAATAGAATTCATTATTTTTAAAATCGGTTTAAATGCTGGTGAAACCCGTGCAGGGGCCCGTTAGATATTGGAATATTTCTCAACAAAAGTATGTATACACTTTGAACCTTATTTAAATGAGTTAAAGTTCATAATATTTGGCAGCGACGTACCAAGGAAGATAATGGCTGAGTACTGGATCCGTGAAACCCAGTGGTCAGCCGCATTAAAACGTTATTTCAAATGCGGCTGACTACTGGGTTTTACTTTAAATTGACTGAGTCATGCCTAACTAAATTTGAAAATGTAAATGTAACGGTCCTAACGGTCGTATTTGATCGAAAATAAAAGAAATAACTAATAACCCAAAGGTCAGCCGCGGGAGGCTGGGCACTGGATTTTTTGTAAAAAAGTGATATCCAGTGGTCAACCTCCTCAATTTATAAGTTAAATATTGATATTTCTATTTAAATATAACGCAATTTAATAGATAAACTAACCAATAAACCCATCATTAACAAAAAACAGTAACTTTTTATATTAAAACATATTTTTTCTCACGCGTTAAAAGAACACCACGTGCAGTAAAAAATATGGCGGACATGACATTCTAGCTCTCGTCAACAAACATCACCTTTATGAACGAGTATATTTCTTCTCCCCGATACCTCACCGCACCTGCCGCGTTACGTATTAACGAATAAGGAATCAGAGCTCCTATTTGACTACTCGCGATTTGTTTAATCGAATATACCAGATATTTATGACCAATAAACGACTTAAAAGGCTGACTACTGGTCCCTGGCTGGCCACTGGTGCTGTTACCCTATACAATGCGTCTTCTTAATTTGATGTTAATTGTTCTTCATTAAGATAATATATGTACGAACGAAACAAAAAGTGTTGTGCTATATGTAATAAATAGATGTGCTGGTCGGAATATTTTCTATCCGCAAATTGACATCCAACCTTCCTAATTAAAGCGGAAGCGAGATATGACTTTTAATGTCAAGAGCCTCTTTGCCAGGAAGATAAATTAGTATCACTGAAAACATGTCTAAGGTCAAATACAATATGGTCAATATTGCCTGACCATGGCAAAACAGTGACCAAGCTTACAAGCTGATCTAGACTATGGAAACAGGCCACAATAGTTATTAGTTTTATACGGGGGCAAAGTTGTTGTTTAACCGCTCGTGCTAATATTGATACCCGAGAAAGCGAAAATTTCATTTTATTTATTTAAGAAACAAACAGTTGTTTACAAACAATTTTACAAGAATATTTCTTAAATAATGACCTGGAGTTTCCTTATTTTATATAAATTGCACTCTATAAAACAAATAAAATAGGTATTAGAAAAATCCCAAAATTGAGCCACGAGCGTAGCGGGTGGTTCGAGTAAACAAACTTTGCCTCCGAGTGATACTCGTCATACGTTACGTCACAGAATAAATATCATACGTTACGTACAGAAAGGAAACTTAGGTACTACAAAACCGAAGTTTGACAGCTATTTAGGGCCGAATTATGTTGTCCCTTTCTAATCTGTGGAACTATCCCTTGCTTTTCTTTCTGCGGTTGTGCACGCAAACAAACGTCCAGTTGTGCCAACATTGTTCAGGGCAATGCTGAGCCGAACGTAGCCGAGAAAGGCCGAACGCGCTAGTTTCCTTCTGGTACCGTTGCGTATGACAAGTATGTTTTCATAAGGCATTGCTTACATTGCGTACGTGGGCTCAGCCCCTGGTCTTGTTTGTCAACAGCTATGTTGCACTATTACAATAGTTTGATGAAACAGATGTTTTCGGCCCAGTCAGGGACCATCGCCATTATAAATCAGAATAAAAATATTAACTAACATTGTAAATGTTTATTTGTTAATCACAAATAGCAGTAGCAAAATTAAGAGTAAAATATATTACTTTTGAGCTAATATCAGTAAAATGCGTCTGTATGTTATAACATACAGACGCATTTTACTGATAATATTATAGCGTTACGACCTTTCCGTACAAAATAAACTTTTCAATTTTAAATCAGAACCAATGATGAATTGACGAATGTCTTCTTCGTGTCACATGCCATTTTACGCCTAACTCCTTAGGAATAATTACTATTTTTGTTTTACCTTTGCACGAATATTTATGAGACATTTTGGTTTCCACATTCTATAAAACGAAGTTAAATTCAGCTTTTCAGCTTTTTCCGTGCGCATTCATTGGTATTCCCCGTACCTGCCCACATTGTGAGAACATTTCAATGGCGGATAGCTGGTATTAATTAGGAGAGACCTTGAAAATTATACAAGCGTAGGTTTCCATGGATTGGATTCTCAGTTTTTTTTTTTTTTTTTTTTTTTTTTTCTTTCTGAGATATTATTTCAATTCTAATTTCTGTGTCTGTTTGTGAGCATGTCCTTGTTTATACAATATCTTGGGTCCATGTAGTCATTAGACTACAAAGCACGTGGGTTTGTTCACAGTGATGAAAAGTAGTCTTTCCTTTCGATATGTTATACACGGCGTGTTTGGTGGTGGCATGGTTATTATTGGTCTAAACCGGTTAAACTGACAAGAACTCTACGGAAATGAACTCCTAAAAACCGGTTTATAAATAACGATTTAACGAACGAAACCGAAATTAAAAGGTTTTGATCTAAGTATAGTTGTTAGTTTTGTAGCTGGCCCCCAACGGCTTATCCTTTGTCTATTGTTAACTAAAACCGCGCGTGCAACTTACCTGCAAAAAAAGGGCCGGGTAACTTTAAGCGGTTATTTCATTAGAACTCCTATGGTAGCTGAAATAAGATTCAAAATGAACAAATGAAAAAATAATTTGTGATTTCTTGTGTGGTCCCTATACGGTTACTGAGTGTAGGCGAATCGAACGCTACCGAACCAGTCTAAAATGTGTCCTCGATATGCGGAACAAAGGCGCGTTATCGGAGAGCGCACCTACACTGGTTTTTTGAGCGTTGGACTAGCCCGCGCTCAGGTGCCAATTAGAATTATACGATCATTAACTATACATACATGATAACGGTTTAGAAATTTAACCGGTTTCCGAGCGTTTCTAACTGCAAACAAGCGAGAGGACGCACTTGGACTACCACTGTTGTTGTTACTCTGGCCAGTCAACTTCTCTGTGGCAAGAACTTGACAGTTCCTAAGATAGATTTGGAGACTGGCCCTAACCCCAAGTTATAATATGGTTACCAAGTAAATTGATGCATGTATATTGTAAACTTTTTGATCAATGAGTCAACTAGCCAATGGTTTCAGTTTTGATCGAGGAGCGGTCAAACGCGGGAAAGTTGAAGCAATTAGGTACCCTAGATACCTATTTACTACTATTATTTACTATTATTAGGTATTTGACGACCGGTCTGGCCTAGTGGGTAGTGACCCTGTCTATGAAGCCGATATGGTCCTGGGTTCGAATCCCGGTAAGGGCATTTATTTGTTTGATGAGCACAGATATTTGTTCCTGGGTCATGGGTGTTTTCTATGTATTTAAGTATTTGTATATTAGGTATATATATCGTTGTCTGAGTACCCACAACACAAGCCTTCTTGGCTTACCGTGGGACTTGTTCAATTTTTGTAAGAACGTCCCTATAATATTTATTTATTGGTTCCTGTATATTTAACAACAGTAATTTAGACAGTAGGTTTACGTCCCTCCTGTATACTAAGTATATAACTGTATATAATTCGCCGTGGGTTCAGGGCGGCTAACCGGGAAAATTGAAATTCGTCAATTGCGGGCATTTTTCTCTGTCACTCTAATTACGTGTTAGTGAGAGTAAAAGAGAAAGATCCCCGCAAATTGCGAATTTCGGTTTTTGCGGTAGGCCCCCAGGTTCTGAGTGTGAGCGAAAGTGCCCGGGATCGCGGATACCATTGTTTTGAATTGTTATTTTTAGTTATGTAGTTATAAGTTATTTATAACATAATTGTTTTTTTGTGATGAATGAGTCCGATCAAAATAAAATTGTGTATTTTTTAGAACCTATTTTCATATTTTTAGCTTTTGTACAAAAATTATCAATAATAATTATGGGAGCGTTATAGACCTAGTTAGTGATTTTTTTTCTATAGATCGAAAGTTGTTTAATCTTACCTATTGTTTCTCCCTACTAAAATTAAAGTTTATATAACTTAACCCTATTAAAAGTAAAGTTTATGTATCAGTACCCCTAGTGTAACTTTGATCGACATCATAACGTGACGAACGCGTTTGCGTTAAGTCTCATTTTGTATAGGATTTTGAGGTTCCAAAACGTCCCGCTTGGCGCGCTCTTTCGAAATCCAATACAAAATGAGACTAAACGCAAACGCGTACGTCACGTTTGGAAATCGAATTTAGTTACACTAGGGGTACTGATTGGTTTGGGCCGTTTACCCATCAAACACAAATACCCATCAAACATGTCAAAAGTGAACTTGTACAGTCAAGGTTTTAAATATCGACACGAACAAAGTGCCAAAAATATGTATACACGTCTTTATCACCTATTGATTAAGGTAGTGTGTATATATTTTTGGCACTTTGTCCGGGTATATATTTAATACTGAGGTCCCAATGCAGACATTAGGGTATGGCTCATTGAGGAAAATACCTTGACTGTACTCGAAATTAAAAACACAATACTGTAAATGAGTAGGTACAGTCAGCATCAAAAGTAGCGGATGAAACAACGCGCCAAAAGTATCTGACATCCCAGATAACTTTTCCAAATACAGAAATAAAAATCTAAAATTCACGTTCCAAAGTATATCTTTTGCAGTCTTAGTTGTTCTATATTAAAGACATCACTTTTTGTTAAGTTGTTATAGAATGGTAGATACTTATGAAGCGTTATTTGATCCGCTACTTTTGATGCTGACTGTACAACTAGTCCCAGAGGTCCCAAGAGCCCGTGCTCCCATATTTCAGTAAAGTGACCTCGCGGCCTTGAGGCCCCGAGAAGTTTGGGACCCTTGTAGGGCTTGTACAAGTACATGCTCGTGTAACAGACACCGCGAAGGAAGGGTTATTCTAATTAACTCCATTTCGGAAATAATCAATACTTTAGTTTTATCTCATAAGGCCCTTACGAGCGTATACACTTGCCTTAGGGCCTGTTTACATATTCATTAGTGTTTAGTACGAGTGTATACATTTACTACTAAACGTAAGTACCTACATACTATCTCTGACGATCGATGTTCGAAATGACATTGAGAGTTTTCAATTGTTTGGTTGAATTAAATGTAATGCCCGTGTTACAATAACGCTATATGCAACATTTAATTACTTTTTACATAAACAAAAAGAATAAAAAATTATAAAAAATTTTTTTTTGTTGATTATTATCTTATGCCATTTATGTAGTTTGCTTAAACGTACTTACCCATACCCTAGAGTTAACAGAATTCAATAAAAACACGATGTATAATTATTATGTATTTATTAATTTTATTTCCAAGGTCAGGTACGATATTTCAACTGGGTACGTAGCCAACATGCCAATCGCGCAACTGTCATTGTCGCACTAATATAAAAGAGAAGCGTTTCATTGTCGAAGCGCAAGCGATTTTCACCTTGGCTACGCACCTTGGTTAACAGCTTTGACGCAACTATACGAGTAAATATATTATAGTTTCTAATGTTTCCTCCTTTAATTAAAAAAAAAGTAGTGAACTGTAAAAAACCGGGTAAATGCGAGTCAGACTCGCCACACCGAGGGTTCCGAAATTTTTAGTATTTGTTGTTATAGCGGCAACAGAAATACATCATCTGTGAAAATTTCAACTGTCTAACTATCACGGTTCATGAGATACAGCTTGGTGACAGACGGACAGCGGAGTCTTAGTAATAGGGTCCCGTTTTACCCTTTGTGTACGGAGCCCAAAAAATGAAAGGACATAACCGTAAATTAAAAACTAACTAGCGTACTTTTAATTGGTGTATACTTAACGTGATGGTTCTTCTGCTCTGTCGTTTCTCTCTTGGCAGAGCGGTCATGGTCAGACTTACGGCCCGATTCAAAGAATGACTAAGACACGTTTAAATCTTTAAAAGATCGATAACTAAACGACTTGTCAAAATTGACGTTTATTTCGATTCCGCTGTGATCCCAATAAGATCTATCTACGATACCTATGGTTGCCCGAATCGAGCTGTTTCTGTCAATTATACGACATACAATATCTAAATGAGAACTTATCTAAACCAGAACTTAACGTTATCTTATCTTTAACATATCTCATTCTTCGAATCGGGCCGGAACAGCTCGACGATCTCTCGCCATCTCTCCCTGTTGGTAGACTGTCTGATACGCGCATAGGTGATCTGCCGCGCGATCTGGTTCCTCCACTCTTCCTTGTACGGCCAGCCGCTCTATGGGGTCACCTGTACCCCTAGTGTAAATTTATTCGATAGCGAAACAAGACCGTATCGGAATTAGAAACAGCGCGCCAAGCGGGACGTTTTGGAAACTCTAAATCCCATACAAAATGAGACTTAACGCAAACGCGTACGTCACGTTTCGATATCGAATAAATTTACACTAGGGGTACTGGTCGTTATCTCGCCAAGAGTGATAACGATTCCATAGAGCGTCTGAGGGCCTACCGCGAACCACGTTCGACGTGTTGCCTCCCTATCATACTTACGCACGAATTTACAAGTGCGACAGAGAGGCAACACGTCGAACGTGGTTCGCGGTAGGCCCTCTGGTCGTGGACGACCGTTCGTCATGTGGTGGCTACGGTCGTAGCAAGCGTAGCGCTACGCCGTAGCATGGGAAGTTCACATAAAAAGTAATCCCGATTGGAACTTTGAGAAACGTCAAATATTTGGTCTAAATACGATACGTTAGTGTCAAAAGTCACGTTTTTGTTTGAAGAAAAACTTTTGACACTGACATTTCCGATCCATATCGTATCTAAACCTAATATTAGACGTATTTTAAAGTTCGAATAGGGCCGAATGTAATTATAAAATTTAATTTAACTTTTACTTGTTCTACAGTTACAAATACATTGACATATATCCTATGGGCAATAAGAAGGGGGACAGTACAGCGGTGTCACGCACACGAATTCGAGTCAATCGTGCAGTCTAACGCCACAACGCGATTGGTTGATGAGTTCGCATCACGTGTGCGATTGGTCGCAACTAGTTGCGTTAGACTGCACAATTGGCTCGAATATACTCAAATGTCCGCGTGAATTTTACCCTTGGTAAAATGTAAAAAAAAAAAAACCGGCAAAGTACGAGTCAGACTCACACACGAAGGGTTCCGTACCGTTACGCAAAAAACGGCAAAAAATCACGTTTGTTGCATGGGAGCCCACTTAAATATTTATTTTATTCTGTTATTAGTATTTGTTGTTATATAGCGGCAACAGAAATACATCTGTGAAATTTTCAACTATCACGGTGTGACGGTGCAAGAGAGCCTAGTGACAGACGGACAAATAGATAGGCAGACGGGCGGACGGCGGAGTCTTAGTAATAGGGTCCCGTTTTACCCTTTGGGCGCGGAACCCTAAAATAAAATAATTATACGTTAGCCCCCTCAACTAGGTACGGTCATGTCTGAAATTATCGATGCGAAAAAAGTGCCAAAAATATATATATTTACACGACTTTATTGCCCATATATGAAGGTAGTGTATACATATTTTTGGCACATTTCTCGTATCGATGTTTTCAGACGTGACTGTCATGGACTTTAATTGGTAAGCCATATGTGTTATTATCTATGAAAAAGAACCTTATTGTCGATGGCGCTTACGCCGCACTGCGTAGCGCGGCGTTGTTTATAATATGGGAGCATCGTTGATAATGTCGTAAGCGCCACCGACAATAAGGTCCCTTTTCATATATAATGTCACATATAGGCTTTACATTGTACGGTCACGTCTGACAATATCGATGCGAAAAAAGTGCCAAAAATATGTATACACGACTTTATTGCCCATATATTAAGGTAGTGTATACATATTTTGGCACATTTTCCGTATCGATATTTTCACACGTGACTGTAGATGTCATATCGTTGGTATTGACAACCAAATTAGCTTGAACCGTAGATATGTCAAAAATTAAAGTCCGTGACTGTACCCAACAAAACACAAGATAGACCAAGAATACGTAGAGAAAGGTATAAGGGCTCCTCTACACGATGGCCCAGCGTAGGCCAGTCCAAGGGACGCAGCTATGCGGTGAAATGAGATAGCAATATCACTTGCTCCCTCTAACGCATAAACGCGTCCCTAGGACTGGCCTACGCTGGGCCATCATGTAAAGGAGCCATAATGGGACAGTTGTATTATTTACATTACTAATTCATAAGTCAAACGCACCAATAATGGGACAAATAAAAGTGTATGAGTGGGACAGGGGAAGTAGTTAGTGAATTACGTGGGCAACGCCGGGTCGCCATACTTATAATATCCGAGGTAGGCTGACAACGTACCATTTAAAACGCGGTCTTAGTTGGCGCGGGCCGCGTGCTGCGTTTGTCGCTTGACACTTGACTTGCTAGTGACTGTCTACCTATAGAGACCCACTGATTAACAGTCCGCCGGACTTATCGGCCTGTCAATTAGAACAAAAAGTTGACAGTTCCGAAAACTGACAGGCCGATAACGTCCGGCGGACTGTTTATCAGTAGGCTCCTTTTGCATAGAGGAAGAGGTAAGCATAGAGTGCTCACTCCATACAGCAGTTTTCTTACCTAAACGCTTATTATTTTCATAGTTGACATTTAGCGTCAATCAGCGGATTTATTAGTTCTGCTACTTGACAATAGATGTTGCGACGAACGAAAAATCTAATACTCATCAATTTTCAGCTTATATCATAACAGGATTAAACGGAAGTCTGTTTTCAGCAATACACTTTTCGTCAGTCGCGACACTCGAGACATCTTTGTAGTGTTAAGTAGCGGTATTTGATTATAACACATGTTATTGGAATGTTCAATTTAAAATTGTATGTTATTTCAGAATACCATTTTAAAGTGTGGCGGCTAGGGTCGTGTGGTTTTACTACTATTTTAACTTACTATTTAACCTTCAGTTGGAAAAACCGGCTCCCGGAAAATGAATGTCATTTAAATTTGAAATTTGACTATTTAAAATTTAGGTCGTGTCTGGTCGAGCAGACCAGCTACATGAATTTAAAAAGAATGATAAGTTGGTAATATAGAGCATATTTTCTTTAATTGTCCGCTTAACAATAAACCCCCGGATCTAATTCTAACCTGCCAAGACTCAACGTGCCCTTACTAATATGGCTTCGCTTTTATCCCTAACTAATAATAAAAAAATCATGTGTGCCGTAAGCAAATTTATGACCAAAAAAATATAGACCTTTAATTTCGATTAATTCAACTAGGGAGATCCATATAGTAAATAAATAAAAAATACTTTTTACTTTTTTTTTTGTATCGAATCTAGGGAAATCTATATAGTGTTAGTGCAGTACAACGAATTTTAAAATTAATGATTTTTAAATGGTTATGATGGAGATTTACATAAATGTGTGCTATGTTCGGTCAATGTCTGAGTTTCTAACAATTCGTTCTAAATTGGTGGTGGTAATCATTACAATGTGTCTGTTCTATCTTGTTCCAGGTATTACCCAGTTTCTCGTTACCTTTCGGTTATACTTTTCTGATATACCCTCATATCATGTCAGCCGTGCGAAGCTTGATACTCGATTTTGGCAGAATTGTGCTTAACTGCGCGGTAGCCATAGACAAAAGAGTGAAGTGAAAATAAAATCAAAGTGCCAACAACTAAAAAATTACGTATGCCACTTGAAAGGTTAACTAAACTACTAAATCACTGCCGGCGAGCCCACTCGCTCGTCCCAAGCGAGTCCGAGTGAGCGGACAGGGGTGCGGGTTCATTGAACCCGGGCCCACCCCTGAATCGCGGCTCGTCGGATTGTGATATATACGTACATTATATATACGACGTACGTATAATATTTGTTTAGTCGCGCTCGCTGGGGAATCAAGGACGTTTTCGCGAATATGGGACTGAAATTAAACTATGCTATTTTGTTTCTTGGTTTGACTTGGTTTGGACATCATTTCCGATACTGTCATTTAACGTCTTGTATGTTATAATACGGACCGTGACCGAATGTTTAGTCATCTTTTCGAAAACGATTGACCCTCGACTTTTGACCACCACACACACATGAAAGAATAAGGCGAAGCCTTTAGTTTCCTCATATTAAATGTAAGAACTTTGAACAATATAATTCTATACATCGGCCACTACTTCGATGACACTCACAGATATAATAGATACACTTTTTTTTTAATGGAGGATAGGCAGGCGTTTGACCACGATCTCACGTGATGGTAAGTGATGATGCGTTATACGGTGGAGCACGCTTACCTATGAGATACCTATATACTCTTAAAATTAGATAAAACAAATATCACGATTTGTATTGAAACCAAGCGTGCCAACTTTTGCCACCTACTGTGACGTCACAGCCGCAATTTAGTGATGGGAAATCCAAACCTGATACAACTGACGCGCGTGGACAATCAGTAGCGACGGCCAACCAGTGGCGGGGCAAGATCAACAATTTATGTGGGCAAGGTACCTACATTTAGCGAGGCCCTCTGGTGGCGCAAGAAATAACGAACATTTTTACGTTGTGTCCTAGATATACTTATTAAAGGCGCGAGGCCGTAGGCCGTGGCCCACGTCGCTAATGCCTAACGCCGCCTCTGCGGCCAACCTCGACGCTTGGACACGCGAAGTAGATGCATTTGTGTTATCTCGTGTATCTATTATATCTATGATGACACCTATTAATTAGTTCATTTGCCATGGAATACCTCGTATTTCAAAAAAAAAAACTAGATTTTGAAATGGAGGAATGCAAGCCTGTGAATATAATCTAACGTGATCTGACATCGGGCCGGAGAGGTTTAAAATCGGCTCTGAAGCGGCTTAAGGTTCTCAAATATTCTAAGATTTTATTTGTTCAACATAGGTAAGTAAGCCACCTTCCGTCTCCATCATTATCGTTATCAGATTTACATATGTATGCAAAAGTTCAGCTGAATCGGAAATTGGGAAGTGGGTCAAATTTAGCTTCCAAGATTTGATCCACACTATATACCTAACTAACAAATATACATACTAACGGGGCAAGTAAAATAAAAGAAGAAGATAGCCTATTGATTGACAAGCAATATGTATTTGGGTCGATACACTAAACCGTCTGTCACCATTACAAGCGTTCACAAATTTTTATTGTATGTGTGTTGTATGCACATTGCACGTAAGAGGATTAAGTCTTCTATTGACATGTGTCTATATTTTCGATGTTCATTCCTTAACCTTTCGAACGCTTATGCCTGTCACTTTCCCGCTTACATACTTGTTCGAACGTGACAGGCATGGTGACAAATGTTAAAGTGCCGACCATCCAAGTAGGGCTAAGGGCATTTTTTTTATCATCTGTCACACAGGCATCCTGTCACCACTAACAAGTATGTAAGTGCGAAAGTGACGCATGACATGACAAGTGATAAAAATGCGACCATGATACCGCCGCTGTAGGGCTAAGATGGTCGGCTCTTTATCATTTGTCACCATGCCTGTCACGTTCTAACTAGTATGTAAGCGAGAAAGTGACGGGCATAGTGACAAGTGATAAAATTTGAACCCTGCTGCCACCGCTGGTCTCCCGCGATACAGGGTAGCCTAGTGCAGAGACCCCTGGAATCTTCGTACCTAAGTCCAACTTAGTTATGCATACATTTTTATGTAATGGTCCTGGCAAAATATCAGCGACGTGGCTTGCCGCATCATCATGCTGAGCCAGCGCCAATTCTCTGCCACGACACATGGTTATGTCCTTTTATGTTTTGATTTTGTTCATATGATATGAACAATATATGAATCATATCATGTAAATTTAATAGTATTTCTTTTAATTTAAACTGCATGTCTATCTATATATCTATCTAACTCTTAATAGAAGTACTGTATACTTTTTCTAAAACTCTCTCTTATAAAAATGACATTTATGCTTGAGTTATACACTCCGATTGCGAGGAAAATTTACAAAAATTTCCAATATGTTAAGTCCCAGATAGACGTGCGAATAAGTTCGCGGACTTACGGCTCGACGACCTTTTTCACTCGTGTTTCAGCCTAAGTACGCGTACTTTACGAGCGAAAAAATCGTGGAGCCATAAGTTCTCGTCCGTCTATCACCCACTTTAGGTTATTTTAGTTTTGTTCAATACTAAAGAAAATCGTACTCGGGCCGGTCAACTTTATTGCTAAGTCAATAAGGGTCGTAATAGATGATTTTACTTTATGCTCTAGAGCGTAACAAGCACTTGTATGTCATTATCACGCGATTTAAATGTCAATTTTACGAGCATGAGAAGTGAAAATATATTTTATCTTTGACTTTAACTGTGGTTAGTGTAACTCACAGACCTACAATGTAAAAGATTGCCAGTTGACCCTTTAGGTATAAGGGTGTCAGGAATTATGCAAATTTGAGGCCTATCACTTTTAAATAAAGTTCTATATCAGGTGGGAAATGTATTCCCTCTGTCGTATCTAGGCTTAAATATTAAAAGTGCGATCAAAATCGGATATTTCAAGATGGATTTCCCACCGTATAGTCTAAATACAGCTTTTCGTATTTTCCAGCGATAACTAGCTGTTAGCGGCCATTATGAAGCTCAAAAGTGGTCACGTTTTTTATTTTTAGCCTGTCTCTTTCGCACTTTAATCTGGGTGTGTAGACAACAGTGTTGGTCGAACGTTAATTGCAATTGACCATTAGCCATTACTAATTGAACCGTTGACTCGTAACAGACGGGTACAGTTTACAGTTCAATTTGTAATGGTTATTGGTCAATTGCATGAACGTTTCGGCCAACACTGGTAGACAACATGCCAATAGCTCTCGATCTGTAGGATAGCGTTGTTATCGGACACTTAATCGAGTAGCGATCGAGTTAGATTTGTTTCCTTGTTCTGAGCGAATTCACAAGGGCCACGCTATATGTATTGTGTTACTGTAGTTTGTAATAATCTATTTACTATAGGTATACCTGTGTAATTATTTTCTTTTGTGTGTCAAATTCCATACTGTCGAATTAGGATAGCGTAACGATGGTTGTGTGTATGTAATTAATAAATAAAAAAATCTCTTGCTATCACTCTTCCAAATTAGTGCGACCGAGACAGTTGCGTTTCGTTCGCTATGGAGCGTTAACGATTGGCATCTTTTCTAACGTTGTCTGTTGTACAGCTGGGGGTCTAAGCTGTAGCGAACGTAACGATCATGTCTAATCTCTCTATCACTATTTTTGATTAGTGCGATAATGAGAGAGAGAGAGAGGCGTTTCATTCGCTACGGCGCAAATGATAGTCATCTTGACTATGCCCCTTAGGTATCTTATTCTCTCAGTCCAGTAGATAGCAGCTTCCTATAGCTATATATACGGAAGGTGGAGGTAAGGAAATAAATCTCCATGTACAGTCAAGGTATTAAATATCGACACGGACAAAGTTCCAAAAATATGTATACACGACCTTATTGCCTATATATTAAAGTAGTGTGTACATATTTTTGGCACTTTGTCCGAGTCGATATTTAATACCTTGACTGTACCAAAAGTGTCATCAAAAAACCTTAAATAGGTGGCGCTACAATACCTAGAATACTTGAATAAAAACATCAAATAGACAGCGCACTTCACTCCGTAAAATAGCGCCTAGGTTCTTAGCTACTCTAGCGCTACTCTGGAGAGATTTGGAACTATTATTTATAGCTGACAGCTGGACACTTTTGCAACAGTTCTACCATAAGAGATGTCACTCCTCTTAATTCCACACTCCATAGTTATAGATTTAAGATAAGCCTGTGAGTAGGGTTTAAGGTTATAAAGTCAAAGATTTGTATAATTCCCATTTATTTATTTAATAATGCATTGTTACAGAGACGCGAGTACTACACAGTTGTCTAGACATTTAGATATTAAACAACTCCACAAATATTGATTATGATTACCGACTCGCGCCTTTAAAAATAAAGTGCACTAAGTCGAAAAATAACTCGTTCCAATAATATCCAGCGGCAACAAAATCGATTCGTATTTTTTTATCTTTAGACTTAATTCTCTTTGGTTTTAAAGGGGCGTTCCATACATGTAATGTTACGGCGGGTATCACAAACCTCCGTGTCAAAAATTTCAAACGTGTATCGCGGTTTTGACATTTATCAATAAGGATAAAATGATGGAAGGTAGAGGCAAGGAACAGAATCTCCATATACCAAAAAGTGTTCGACACAAAACTATAAATAGGTGACGCTACAATACCTAGAATACTTGAGAAAAAAAAATCTAATCATAGATAGCGCACTTCACTCCGTCATTAACGCCTAGGTTCTTAGCTACTCTAGCGCTACTCTGGAGAGATTTGAAAACTATTACTTATAGCTGACAGCTGGACACTTTTGCAACAGTTCTGCCTATGGAGATTCTGTTTCTTGCCTCTATCTTCCATAGGTAAAATAATCGTCACGATCAATAAGCGTGGGATGTGACAATAGCGATATCATCCCGATAAACGAAAAAACCCCATGGGGCCTAGGTGATAATCGTTAACGCTTTTCGAACAATGTTATACGCGTTCCAAAATTGAAGCGCTTACCTCGTGACAAATTGTACAAGTTGCCTTTAGGCGCACCTGGGCAAGCGAGAAATGTGCACGTGCTAATCCTAACGAGTTCTCGCTCACCGATAGAGAAACAGACAAGCTCATGTTTAACAACGAGTAGAGTGTTCGGAAAGACAAGAGTTATGGAATGTATTGGAGTCCAGACAGACACAGACATCACATAGATGAATGGAATGCGAAAATTAATCAAAAATAACAAATTTCTTCGTAGGTACAGAAATATATATGGCTGCATTTTTGTGGTCCTTATGTTTGAGTATAACCTATCTATAGTTATATAATAGGTATCATTGTTTTCAAAAAAAAAATCATGTATCGAAATCACCGTGTCACTTTTCGTTTTTACGCCTTTCAACAACACCAGCCACAGGCTTGTCAGTATTCAACTGTAAAACTTTTAGTTCAGGCCCCTGGTTCGATATATTTGCTAACAGAGATCTGCTTCCCCGTGCTTATCTTCTATTTCACAACAGAATGCACATATATTGCGACATTCATAGAACCTTAGGCAAGCGAGTGTGGCGCCAATAATATAAGCTGTTGATAACTTTGATAACTCAAACCATTCGAGAAATGAGAGCAAAAGGAAATACTCGTACAGTCGTCATTAGATATATCGGAGCGGCCAAGGTGCTCACAAATATCTGAACACGTCTCTATTGTCAAGGCTTTACTGACGGAGTGCGTGTTCAGATATTTTTAAGAACCTCGGCCGCTCCGATAGATCTGATGGTGACTGTACCAATCGTACCAAGCCCTTAAGAGTGCTTACCCTAAGCCCTTAAGAGTGCTTACCCTAGCGGTAAGAGCGTGCGACTTTCAGTCAGAATCTCGTCAGTTCGTGTTCAAAAGTATCTGCAACAGTTTAGGAGTATTTGGTCTATATATACAAACTTACCTTTTTGTTAATCAGAGAATGATAGATAAGATACTTTTGGCGCATAGACTGATATGCTATTTTTGATGCTGAATGGGCCTAGAAGAGAATTGAAAAGGTTCAAACTACAGCTTATAGTTTTGGCGCGTAAGGTCCTAGTATAAGTACGTGTGTCGATGCATACGAAAATTACCTGCTTTAGCTCCTAAAATACTTTAAAACTATTAATGCTTATTTCGTCTTTACTGTGGGTGGATTTTGCGTAATTTCAGTATGCTTCGACACAATTCTATTGTAACATTTATAATTTATTTCTTCTTAATCTATCACATCATTAGGAGTCAATTCAGGACATGCGGGACTAACGTAGTACATAAGGGACATTCATTTGATAAATTTAATAAATGGAGTTAAGTACAATTTCCCAAAGTTGTGCTTGCACAGGTTAGCTGCACGGAGCTAGCGTGAGCAAAACTGAAGTCAAGAATTTCTATTGCATTCAACTAGCTTCTTTCTCCACCGTCAAAAATCATAATCCTTTAAACTACACATTTTGACATTGAAGAAAACAAATCTGATAATAACAATACATTTTAAACAATCTGGAATCTGTAATATATATACTATACAATAAGACTAGACTAAGTACACATATAAAATCTACATAATTACAAAACGTAGTTTCAGAGACTTAAGCGTCGAGACTTTTGGAAACTTTTAGAGAGCGATTGGTGGTCGATTTGTTTTTCTTTGGCTTGGGGTGAGGCTCGAAGGTCTCGTTGGCGCTGGTGGTGGGCGGCGTCGAGCTGAACGAGCTCTTGGAGCTGGGCGCCGAAGTGCCCGGTGACACGCCGCTGTCGGTGGACACGGAGGCCGGGCTGGGGCTGTCGCTGACCGTGCTGCTCACGGCCAACTCCTGCCCGCTCACGGCCACGATCTGCCCCACGGGCTTCCCGCGCACTACACTGATACTCTGCACGGTCTTCTCCGAGTCCTCCTTCTTGTGGTAGCGGGTCAGCGTCCCGGCGGAACCGGCGGAGGTGGCGCGAAACATTGGCACGAACTGCGACTGAGGGTAGTACTGCATCTCCGGCGGGACGACCCCGCCGGCCCACTGCGTGGTCATCACTGGCGGCAGCGGGCTCCAGATCGGAGTGTGCATGTGCCCCACGTCCATGTGTCCCCGGTGGGGCGCGCTCTGCGGCCGTGGACCGGGATACCCGTATTGAGCGGCTAATTCCTCCCCTTCGTACATTCGAGGAGTGTTCGGTGGGTACTCTCCACCGGGAAACACAGCATGTGGGCTGCGCTGCATGTAGGAACTGAACATTTGCTGCTGGGCTTGCTTCATGGCAACATACTGCTGCAGATGTATGGCAGTCTGTTGCCGCTGCTGCACAATGTCGGGAGGAGCTCCCGTCACTGCCGCATTCCCGTGTATGTAATAGATCTGGGACTGGGAGTTCACTTGAGTCATCGTCATTTGCCTATCGACAGTGCTAACGTCAGGGTCTTGGTATTCTTCGGGAGGCGCGATGAATTTTGTGGGCGACGCAGGAGCGGCTATCGGGTACGAAACGAGCTGAGCTATATACGGTTGGCTCTTTAAAGAGTGAGCTGGGCTGTGATTTTGGAATGTTGGATTGTAAGTTATCTGAGAGTCTTTGCTGCAGCCGGCGACAGGTTCATCTTTTTTGTCACCTTTGGGCTTAGGCATGGGGCCGACTTTAGGAGCGCCTCGCCAGCAAGGGCCGGCGCTTTGGGTGCGTTTCATGGGCGACTTGTTGGAGTCCCATTCAGTGGACGTTGAGGGGCGAGGCTCGTTAGCCTGCCCACTGTGGGAGCGGCGAGTGGGGGGCGACTCCTGGCGGTAGCACTCCTGACTGGTGCTGGGGCCGCACTGCCGCTCGGAAGCGCGGGAGACAGAGCGCGTCATGCGGCGCCGGGCGGCCGGGGTTGGCGGGCTGGGGGTGCACACGGAAGACTGGGCCGATTGGGAGTAGGAGCACCAATGCTCTATGAGTCTACGTTTACGCTCCTCCTCCTCTTGGATTTCCGTTTCACTCGACGAGTCATAGTCCTTGCCCTGGGGAAGAAATAGACAATTATGACAAGTTCAGTTACTAATATACACATGCGATTTAGGCTAGGTTTTTGTTTGAATTAAAATTATTAGACATTGTTATTCATACTAGTTATATTAATTTACCTGTTCAATCTTTTCATCTAGCATTTTGAAGAAGTTTTGCTGGCTCGCCGACACCTCACTGCAACAAATAATATAGAATTACATATAAAAAAGATATCTACACATCAAGTCCTTGCGTCTTTACTTCTCCTTAGAGCTCTCTAAAAAGCGATATTATTGAAAATCTCAAGGACATATTGCCTCTAAGGCAAGAAAACGATTATCATGTTTCGAAACATTCGAAGCACTTTAATCAAGCCTCTTTAAGTTGACTTCATGTTCTAGGGCAGTTTAACGGCATTCGCTTCAACTTCAAGCGATGAATACAAGTATTTACGAGAATGGAGCGAGTATATAAATTGAAATAAAATGAAAGAATTATTTGGTCCTAGAGGCGAGTTCTGGAATTCATTCTTCTTTACATAATCATTGAAGATGAACTTACACTTACAAAGTAGGTTGGAACTCTGAGATGGCAAGGTGGGTGGTCTTAGGATTGCATGTCTTAATTAGTGGTAGGTACCTGAGCTTTCTTTTCTCTGGCTGGTAACCTGGACTTACCTAATGGAAAGTGAACTGGTCTGCTCGTACTTTCCATCACTGGGCAGTGATGGAAAGTACGAGCTGGGGGCCTAGCTGAGATGACAACGTTGATAGAAAATGACAATCGTGACTTCAAAAATGTATTTCTATACATATGGTTGTTTCCATAGTTGCGTGACTTTTCGTAGCATCTATGTTCCCGATAAAAAAAAATCTGTTCATTTGGGATTTGTCGATGCCCGATTATTGTCATTATGGCTAGGCGCCCTGAGCTGACAATAAGCGTCAGGTATTTTTTGAGTTCAGAGGATATGTTCTGGAATATTTTGTTTCTCGGATAGCAAAGCAAAGGTAGATCTACATGACAGGGTCTCTGTGGTTGAGGAGGAAAGTTGGAGGGCTCTGCAAGAGAAAATCCAGTTTAGTAGGTATGAGTTTATGGCGGCGGGCCTGTGCTTGTTTGCCATCAACGTCGTATAAACTTGCAAGTTAACTTGTGAACTTACAAGGCAGGTTGGTGCTCCGTGATCGGCAGGACATGTTGTCTAGTATCTGGCTGATGGTCTTCCGGCTCCGTGTCTTCGGTTGCTTCCGGGCATCCTTCTTCCTCCTCAGACTCATTTGTCTCGGCAGCACCTCCTGGAACAACATGATATAATAAATAAATAAATAAATAATAAATATTATAGGACATTATTACACAAATTGACTAAGTCCCACAGTAAGCTCAATAAGGCTTGTGTTGAGGGTACTTAGACAACGATATATATAATATATAAATATTTATAAATACTTAAATACATAGAAAACACCCATGACTCAGGAACAAATATTCATGCTCATCACACGAATAAATGCTCTTACCAGGATTTGAACCCGGGACCATTGGCTTCGTAGGCAGGGTCACTACCCTCTAGGCTAAACTGGTCGTCATATGATGAAATTAATAATTTGTTTCCTAGGGGTTTCTCATGCCACTTTGCTCATGGGGCAAAGTGGCCAGCCTTCTGGGCACTCTACGAAGCGATCATGACTGAATACAATTTTTTTAATTGTAAGTTTTCTTTTAAGTGTTTTAACATTTAAAGAAAGTAATAAAGAATAATATAACAAAACCTAATTTATTTATTGTTACAAACCGACCTGATGGCTGGTATAACACATAGTTCGCAACTCTCAATTTTTGTGTAAGTAGTACAACCTACTAAACAAATTGTAACCTAAAAAAAACAATCTCGACGACGTGCAGGTTAAGGTCAGTTTGTCCTACATCGGTATATTTCATGCAATTATCGGTAAAATATTAATATTTGGAATCGTTGATTTAGTAATTTCGCACGTCATGCACTTTATGCAGTATCTACATACCTGTGGAAACTTGTAATTGGCTTACTGTCTCTATTCTGCAACCTATTTATTTATTTAATCTTTATTGCAAAGCAGATAAGTTGTAGGCGGTGCAAAAACATAAGTATAGGTGATACAATTGATACATGTACGAACACAATACATTCATAAGAAATACACATACATAAACACCTATCTTGTTATCCTAGCCGTAAGTTTTCCTAAAAAAATATTAAAAAGCGATCGCCCGTGCGTTATGCGGAAAGCACTTTCAAATAATTCCCGAGCGATATTTTGAGCATGTACTACTACTAGTAAAATACTTTATGTATGTATGTATGATGTATGTATGTCACTTTATTGCACATAAACAGGTTAACATAAAACAGACAAAACAAAAAAAAAACTCTCCCAGTTAACCTTTGACCAATGGAGAATGAATTGTAGACCGCTATTAGAAAATAGAGAACGCTATAGAGAAAATGCAGCTATTCTATTAGGTTTGTTCCTGGACCTTTAAAATAGTAAATAGGACAAAGCGTAGCCGGCCAGGAAGATAAAGAGTTAACGCATCTATTTCCCTCGTCTGCCATCTCTCTCATTGTGCATAGAAGCAAATTGTTGACGCCCGGCGCTGCAGCGTGCTTACGACAGGGTTGTCTCTGGGTCATAACCGCGAAAATCGAAGTTCGTCAATTGCGGGCATTTTTCTCTCTCACTCTAATTACGACTTAGAGTAAAAGAGAAAGATTTCCGCAATATGCGAATTTCGGTTTTCATGGTAGGTCCCCTGCGACCTAAGCCCTCCTAGACGTATACGCAACCCGACTGGACAATTCCATTGCACATCGTGTGACCGCATCTTCAAGACAAGGTTTGGTTTCGCAAGCCACATTAGGGCATTTCATAATCCGGAGTAGAATTGTTGATGGAGTCGCCATTCCCGGATACGGCAAAAAAGTTTGATGAGTACCTTTATTGTTAGCAATGTGCAAGTTGGAAAACATTCTCTAAATTTCCAAATATTAAGGAAACTTTCATAGGACCATAGGTAGTAAGACAACACAAACTTTCAGTCAAGCCCATACAAGAAATATTTCGCATTTAAAAGCAAGGCAACCAAGCGATACGAAGTCCCTAGCTCATCGCAATCCCAAAGTTGACACAAGTTTGTAGTAAAGTTGATACTCGTACATTTATACGAAGTGCCAACCCTGCCTACAAAGGCTTTGCAGAAAGTGATAACTCGAATAGGGCTGATCCAATTAGGTGACAAATCAAATTATTTTATTGAATTGTGTTATTAAGTACTCACATTATATATAAATTATAGTAATTCTTGTATATACTCGTATATTTACCTATATATTTCGGGGATCTCGGAAACGGCTCTAACGAACGAACGCATATGGGGGGTATCGTGGGCGAAAAATCGATCTTGTCTATCCTCTGGGAAAACGCGCACTTTTGAGTTTTTATGTGTGTAAAAATGAGTTTTGGGTGAAATAAGACTTTACCGAAAACCCTACAGTTATGTACCTATATTATAAGTCATATCATTATGGATTACATTGTATATTTATTTACCTATACTGTTATTCTGTAAAAGTTTTTAATGTTTTTTTTAATCAAATATCTATTGGTCTATTTTTACCCCACGTGACCCTATGTCCTAACTCAATAATAAATAAGCATGAAATTATTAAATTAAGCTTTAATTGAGACAACCTTCATAGTCCTCGGTAATGAAATTATTAGGTACACCCAATCATTTAACAATTTAATTATTTAATCGATAATTTTTCATACATTATAACAGTTTCTATAACACAACAATTTGTCCCAAACTAGGTACAGTTGTATACATCATCTTACTACAATAAATATGCTCCTTTTACTCACGGCCCAATTCGAACAATGTATAAGATGTCAAAGTGATACGATACCGATCTGTCAGCGTAAAACGTGATATTTATTCAATCAAAAACTTCACTTCTTATTATTTTATATTATAAACCTTTTATTGACGCTTTCAGCGCATCTAAATTTTATATCAACCAACCTTTTATTATATAAAGTTTCCTTTAAGTTACAACAAGATGAAGAGCGGCGTTCTCTGAACACAAGCATTTATAATACTTAAATAGAGGAACCAGATCAGTACCTCTAGTGTAAATTTATTCGATAGCGAAACGTGACGTACGCGTTTGCGTTAAGTCTCATTTTGTATGGGATTTTGAACAGCGTGCCAAGCGGGACGTTTTGGAAACTCAAAAATCTCATTCAAAATGACACTTAACGCAAACGCGTACGTCACGTTTCGCTATTGAAAAAAATTAGGGTTGTTTCCATCTACAAATCTTAGGGCAGAATTGTATCCCAATAAATTCTTTTGGATTATATTTATGAACATGTTAAACTACTTTTAGGGGACCTGTAATGACCATATTTTTGTAAATATTGAATTTAAAATATTTTTTGGCACACGTCACGTGACCAAGCTCGAAACGTCATTGAAGATTCTGATGACGTCACAACTCTCGGATTGACACTGTTGACAGTTAGGCTATAAACAACAAATGACAAATGTCCGTTGACAGTTCGTATCATCTACGTGTGTATGTAGTTATGTGTCAAACCGTAAACTGTGACGTCACACAATTTTGAAAGAGCGTTTTGGGCGCGAAAGCATCTGTAAAAAATATATTTTGTTAATTTAACATATTTAAAGCAATTTAGTAAAAAAGTTGAATTTTAGGGCAACTTTTAGTTAATATAGAACGTAATACAAGCGTTTCAAAAAATTGGAAACAACCCTATTAATTAAGATACTGAATAAATCATTTTTATTTATTATTATTTTTACTTTGACACGGATTTCCGGTTCGAGCGCCATATTGATAGTCTCGCCTCGTCATTCATTGCTTTGTTTTTTTGCTCATTAATATTGTTTAAAGTGTAATATCGATAGCTTATTGTACAGTAAACTAATGTGGTAGTGTGCAGTGAATGGAGAATTAATCTTGAAACGAGTTTAACCACCATTTTGGAGTCAACGGCCGGTAGTCCACGTGCTCCCTGTAAAGCCCAGCTATCGCTTTAAAAGCCCGACCAGAAATATATGATCATTGTCAAGAGGGCGCTGTTATTCACATGTATAGGGTGACAGTTCAGTTTAGTATGAAAAATTTAGTTCCAACGAAATTCCGCAATATGGCGCGTGATCATATATTACTGGTCAGGCTTTACAAGAGCTGATAAAATCACCATACACTGTCTTGTACTAACCGTACAATTTTAGTCGTATTTAAACCTCCTAAGACCTTGCTACTGGCGAAAAAATAGTCCTACTGAACTGAAGCCATAATTTAAAAAAAAGAAGAAGTTACTTTGACACTGGCAGGCTTGTAGGGGAAGGTTGAAGTCGGCCGAGCTTGATGCGGACTTTTATCTTACATACTGCAGTATGTCTGTAATATGTTTGTTCGGGCCAAAACTTGCAAGCTAAATTAGCCTCAATGTAATGCAATGCAATGCAATGCAGTGACAATGCAATATTTGACGACCGGTCTGGCCTAGTGGGTAGTGACTCTGCCTACGAAGCTGATGGTACCGGGTTCAAATCCTGGTAAGGGCATTTATTCGTGCGATGAGCATAGATATTTGTTCCTGAGTCATGGTTGTTTTCTATTTATTTAAGTATTTATATATTACGTATATCGTTGTCTAAGTACCCTCAACACAAGGCTTATTGAGCTTACTGTGGGACTTAGTCAATTTGTGTAATAATGTCCTATAAAAAATATATATATATCGAGCTGATTTGATGATGGGAGTGGCCGTAGGAACTCTGTGATAAAACGACGCAACCCAAGTGTTTGGGTGTGTCAGAATAGTTTCGATGAGTTGGCTGTTTAAAGAAAAGCTTGTATCAAAAATTATTAAAAAAAACTTTTATATGTTCCATTTTAAATCTTCAAAACTTCGTTGTTTTTTCGCTTTTAAGCCCCTTACCGTGCCATCCCTAATCTAATCTTTGTTCGTAACTGCTCTGGGATTTCGCTTCTAGGTGATAAAGCCGAGTAAAGTTCAGTAAAACGTAATTTAGTTTTCAAGTGCAGTCCAGTCTCGATATGTTAAGGTCTAGTGGGTCGATTTATGAGGGCTGGAACGAGATTTTGTTATCCTCCTGAGTCCCAGACGCCCTTATGAAGGCCTTATTCCAAATAAAACTTTGATTAAGTCAAGGTTCCAAATTGAAAAAGGAAACTAACGATTCTGGTACTTAGGATATAATAGGTTCGATGACAAGATTTTATTAATGGTATAGTTCGTTCGTGTCATCTACGATGACGCGCAGATTTGTCAAATCTAACCTTTAATAACATGGCAATACGAGTCAGGGTACGCGTCTTCGTGAATGACACGATCTATATAAGTGGTACGGTCACGTCTGAAACTATCGATACGAATAAAGTGCCAAAAATATGTATACACGACTTTATTGCCCGTATATTAAGGTAGTGTATACATATTTTTGGCATGTTTTTCGTATCGATATTTTCAGACTTGACTGTACAGATTTTTTTTGAGGATCAAATGTCTTATATGAGACCCATTGGATTAAAGCAATACAAAAGCCAGAAATTACAGTAAGTCTGATTCGTTTCTGCTAGGGATTGCAAACCGGATTGATTTTCAATCCGGCCGGATCCGGCTGGAATTTGGCCTTGATCCGGACCGGATCCGGATTGGTATAGGAATATTTAAGTTAATTAAATGACATATTTTTCTAGTTTTTTGCGTAATACGTATTCCTAAATCTATAATTTGAAGTTAATAAATAACTTCTTAACAATAAAATAGACCTTAGTAGTAAAAAGTGTTTCAATATCAATATCACATTAAAAACAAAATTTGAAATCGGATTTTTATTATATTTAACCATTCGCAAGTGCTCAAATTTTCGTTTACTATTA
Source organism: Cydia pomonella (assembly GCF_033807575.1). Taxonomy (NCBI): domain Eukaryota; kingdom Metazoa; phylum Arthropoda; class Insecta; order Lepidoptera; family Tortricidae; genus Cydia; species Cydia pomonella. The sequence continues at coordinate 44,744,565 of NC_084703.1, forward strand.
TATATTTGATTCGTTTCCAAAGCCTGATCATGGGATGTGGGGTGGGAAATGAAACTTCTTGAAAGGACAAGTTTTCGTAACTGTTCTCTGATTGAATTCTTTGTAACGTTGACATCCATTCTAGTAACAAAACAAAATATTTTACTTTTAATGCGCTCCAATATCACCTTGTTCTAATTTTTTTGTCCAAAAAAGTAGTAATCTGTATGATTTTTTTATTTATTTACAGAAAAGTATATTGGTCAAATTATAGGGAACAAAACACGTCACGACGATCTCAGGCGAACAATAATAGAGTGTAGGATTAAAAACCATCGCGGAAAGGGACTTCCTAAGAAAAGTTACATGGATCAAATAAAGAATTGGCTAGACGTAGAGTGATGAAATTGTAAAGACAAAAGATTCTCCCTGAATGTTGAATAGAAAAGAATCTATAATTTATCATATATATAATCGGAGTAAACTAAATATTATCAATATTATCAAATATTCATTCACACATATTGATAAGCCCAACTCTAGTCGGTTGAGAACTGCCGACTTAATCATGTTCATTTGTTTTGTTTTAATCTCCTATCACAACATTATGACATAACATTAACCTTCTCTTTATCATAAATTACAAAAGCCTTCCTTGGCATCTCCATCCTTTAATTTTTCCTTCTATTACAGTATTTACGTAATCATCATGCCACCAATATGAAAGAAGAAGAAATCCTCTCCTGTTCCCAGTCATCGTCATAATAAATATATTTTTATCTCACTAAATTTAAACTTTTTCATTCGTATTCTGTTCTGTTCAACTTCATACCTCTCATCCGTCGCCTTTTCCTCTTCTAAAACGCACAGCGCGTGCTGTATTTAGGCATTTTTTAATTTTACCGGATCCGGTCCGGATCCGGTTATTTTTACCGGATCCGGTAGCTCCTGAAAAGTGCCGGATCCGGCCGGATTACCGGATCCGCCGGACCGGATTGCAATCCCTAGTTCTGCGCAAGACACGCTCCTTGGTTGTGACGTTATGATCACGTCACAGACACGACGTATGAAAACAGGAAAATTGTTATTTTGACGGTGAAATATTGCGTTAGATATAGTTGCAATACAATAATTTAAAATAAATGTTATAAATCTAACTGCAACATTTATTTTCCATTTTGGAAGTTAAAAAATCTTGAATTTTGAAGCTTTGAGGTCTTGTATTTTTGTATCATATTCATATATTTACGCATTGTCCAATCTATTGTGAAAATTGCTTACTAATTGCTTTGTATCATAAAGAAAATTATAAGATACAGATTCTAAAGAAAAAGGGTTTTAAGCGCTCAGCAGCTCATGCAGTCATGAAGATTTTAATTAAATGGTTCATCTCAAATCCAGTGAAGAGTTGAATATTTGCTTTTCCGCAAATGTTTGAAGCAGCAAAGTAAACTTGCTCGGGAATATATTACGTTCTATCAGAGATAAGAGATTAATGAAGATTCTAAATGTCTTAACCCTTCTCAAGGGGCTAAATTAGTCAGCCAGAAAACGACCTTAAAGTTTAAAATATAAGGTTGAATTTTGGCTTTTGTTTGTCCATAGCGCATAAAGGAGATAAAATATATGCTGCACTTATCTACACCAAAGAGAGTTTGAAATGGAGGTGTATTGTCAAAGAAACGTAAATTTATTATGCTGATGCGATCGACATCAAAATCAAAGTGATTTGTTAAGATTTAGTCAGTGGAAAACGTTTTCTCCTGAAAAGGAATTTCATAGAAAAAATAGCGTTATTTCGCTAGGATCGCAAAGCTATTCTTCCCTCTTAAGAGCCCATCAACGTGCTCACTAACGCCACAGCTAAATAATTGTGATTATTTATACAGATAGATATTTAAAAAAGGGGGCCGCTACGTACTGTATTTTGTATTTAAGTACCTTTTGAATACATCACGTCTCTGTCGCAAGTCGCGCAATAACGTGGCCAGGTGGTTATACCAAAAATGAAGGACTTAATGCCATAGGGCACTCTAGCAATTGCTTGTCTCCAAGGATCATCCGACATCCGTAATCGGATCGGCCAATGTGAACACGCTCAAACTCATACCTATTAAACAAGTTTATAATTCATAAATATCTTCTTTAACAACTAGCTTTGGCTCCACTTTGATGCGGTGTCGAGTCGAGGTGTATAGTTGATGTCGCCTGCAACTTATAAAATATGCAAGATCAAGCAGGTAGTATTAGTTGTCGACAGATCGATACAACGCTTTGATCTGTAGGTTGTGTTATACACTGATTTACATATACGTGTGTAAATTCAATACGGGTGAATATTTAAATGGTTGTTAGCATAGGACCTAAGGAGTATATTGAGAAAATATTTGCTTAGAAATACAATGAAAAAAACATACAAAATAATTCGACCCGCAATGTGAAGCAACATTCCGAGATACGAGCTTTTTAAAGTAACACACATAAAAACATTATAAATATTCAGTAATGATCAATTGGGATTTTTAACTGGCTGTAGCTCTGAACGTACGCTAGTGAATAGTCTGCGTCGGCGCTGTTTGAGGGTCATACTTCAACAATCTCATTTCCCTGGGTATATCTATTCGCATATTCCCAGGAGATTCCCTTCAGCAGGTATGGTTGGAACTTAACACCAAACACCAAAAATGAGATGCTAAAAAAGCGGAATCTCCTGAGAATTTGCGAATAGCACTGGCCAGGGGAATGAGATTTTCCAGTAATGACCCTTGAACGTCCACTGTCTTCCTAATTGCTCTGTTCTCTGCCTCACTGTTCTGTCCCTGTGTGAAATCGGCATTAGGATGAATTGGCACGGACAACGCCCGGCGCCGCCTTTAACTTGTTATTTGTCTTAGCCGGTAACGATTGTACAGACAGACGCCCAAAGCCTTCCGCGTGACGGAAAACAGTTTTAGTTGCGCTTTTTTCGCAGATTACGTTGAAATAGATCCCGCATTATGATTATCATGAAATAATTAAAGAAGAATAATAAAAACAGTTTATTTAAATACAGATAAAGCACACTTGCGAAATATTGAGATGGTTATTTAATAAACTTCATACGCTAAGCAAATAATATATTATTAATTATTAATGGACGTTGAAACTCTAGGTCCATGGTCCCAGCACGCATAAGATTTTTTGCAGAAATCGCGAAGCGTCTGGTTGACGTAACTGGTGACCGAAGAGCTGGCGGCTTCTTCGCACAATGTATCAGTATTGCGATACAACGAGGAAATGCCGCCAGCATACTTGGTATAATTCCTCAAGGGCCTGTTTTAGAAGTTATAATCTGTATATATCCATTATGTATATTGTTATTGTAAATAAAATCTATATATTATTATTACCTCATATTTTCTAAGTAAGAATTATTTAGCTATTATGTTACAATAAATAATGATTTCACCGTAAAAATTGAGTAATGTACCAATATTATTTTCCTTATAGGCGATCCGAAATTGAAGCTTAAAGAGGTGTAAATTCTTCCTTTGACATAAAAAAATAAAATACAGATTCATTCGTAGGAAGATACTTAAGTAAATAAAGAAGTATTTTTCGTGCTCCTTATGTGGAGTTAGTTAATATACTTATAACCTATATAGTTATAGTTCGCAGATCGACTTGATTCCCCATTTGTAAGGCACTGGTTGTCATTGCAAGCACCAGTGTTTCACAAATGGGTTAAATAATAATAATATAATATTATTTCTGTGGCTCGCCTAGCGGTATCTAAACTGTTGTGATCAGCGGAGCAAAGGCTTCGTTTTCACCACGGAAATAGTTCCGTTGCGCTTTTTCTCTCTACTCTTGCTATTTGCAGCATTCTGTAGCATTCTGAGGTGAATTGATTGAACGGGGCCGCTACAGGTATTGAAAAAGAAAGAATAAATGGTTTACTTGACGTACACGGCGGGTTAGGTATAGTGATCGATTTGTTAAAGCTGTGAATGTAATATATAACCCGAAAATGTACTGTAAATGTAATATCGTACAGCGTTTAACGTTAACGTTACTTAATGTGCTTATTATCGCACTAGTGTGGGAAAGTAGCACTATATGTCTTGTAAATAATATAATTTCGATCTTACACTTCGACCTACCCCCCAGTTAGTTCAATAAGGCTTGTGTTGAGAGTACTAGGCGACTTACATGAAAACATTCATTACTCAGGAACAAATCCCCCGGAATCTCCTGGCCTTTAAAATCGGGACACAAATTTTTAACGTGGTAAACAACGATAGTAGATGCATTGAGCCTCGTAAAAACCAGTCGACTTCTTCAAATTTAAACTTGAAATAATAATTTAAAAAAAATCTACCAAAACTACTTACGTGGGAGTATATGTATATTGTACGGTCACAGACTTTAACCCCCTTATTCATAAACGTCTGCTAAGTTGACAAGCCGCTAATAATCGTTTGTCCTTTTCCAATGTATTTGTAGGATGGAAAGGGACAAACGATTATTAGCGGCTTGTCAACTTTAGTAGACGTTTATGAATAAGGGGGTAATTGTTTACCCGTCTACGATTCAAGCTAATTTGGTTGTCAATACGCTATGACGCCTATGACATCTTCAATGTAAAGCAAACCCTAATGGGCCAACAAATAAAGTTGGTGACTGTACAAATACACCGACAGGGCGCGTCTGCATTCCCACATATTTACACAAAACTTTATTTATCTATTTCAAGGCCCAATAAGGCTACAAAATCATGTTGCAATTTTCATCATGCTTTCTTACTCTTTTTGATCCAAGGCATTAATATTAAGGAGTTGGACGGCTGTAACAGGATTTTAGATTTCCCTCAATCAAGGGAGGCTAGAGCTCTGTTAAGTATGGTGATAGTGGGCATCCGAAGACGAAAATAATGATCTGTTTTGCTTTTAAATGTTTTAGTGTAAGAACTCTTCTCGATGTGTACTATTGAGCGGCATCGTCTTTTAGACAAAGCTCGTTAAATAAAGATAAAAAAAAACGCTTGAAGTGTTTTTGGGACGCATATTTGCATAACATAACCACAACAACACGGCCATCCTATCAAAACGCTACGTCTTCTCTTTTGCGCCGTCGGCGTAGATTTAACACGTAACGTATGTCCACTTAACAGCCAATGTAATATGCACTTTACGTATTTTAGTTAGGGTATAAAATTAAACAAGTGGTTGTGAAGCAGTAAAGCGGAAGTTTCTCCCATCGTGCATCGTATGAGCCTTTGAGATGTAGTTGTAATTTGCACTTTAACGCGCAATAATTAAGGTGTAAATTGGAATGAGTTGTTGTTAAGTAGTAAAGCGGCCGTTTCACGACCGGACAGATTGATGGCGTCTGTTCTCTGTGCGCGTGGGCAGGATTGTTTGAAGGGACTGTTTGGATTTGTAGGGTTGCTGATAGCTAGGAAAAAGCATAATATGGCATATTGTGTTATAATTATGCTAATTTAGGATATTGTATATCGGCGCAATTCCTTCAGTATAAGGCACGCTGTGTCCAGGATTTTATGTTTTTTGTCAATTTTCGATTTTCGCGGTGAATCATTGAGTAGATATAAGTAACTACCGTACCGTAGTATTTGACGACCGGTCTGGCCTAGTGGGTAGTGACCCTGCCTATGAAGCTGATGGTCCCGGGTTCAAATCCTATTTATTTGTATGTATGTATGTATATACTTTATTGTACATAGAAATAAAAACACGAAAAACATGATGAGCATGAATATTTGTTCCTGAGTCATGGGTGTTTTCTATGTATTTAAGTATTTATATATTATATATATCGTTGTCTAAGTACCCATAACACAAGCCTTATTGAGCTTACTGTGGGACTTAGTCAATTTGTGTAATAATGTCCTATAATATTTATTATTATTTATTATTTAACTATGCCTAATGACTACATACAATTGCAAAAAGTAAAAAAGTGCCTTTTTTATAATTTTATACATTTTTATTGTTTGTTCAAAATAAAGTGTTAATGCGAAAATAAAAGCCCTAGATGCATTAGAGCATTTTCTAGCAGCTGTATTTTTTCTAAAAAGTCATCCGACATCAGATTTTAGATCGGACAATGTGAAAAAGTAGAAACATCCATAACTAACTAAAGCGAAGGTCAATGGAAATGGAAAATAATGTAAACAATCCAATTTACCTACATTACTTCGTAATCTCACAACCTTTTAAGAAAATCATGACCCTATCAACAGTTTATACACTTAAATCATTTATTTATATCAATTCCTAATTATAATATATGATAATAATTAATATTTCTGTGAAATTAGCCTTCGTAAAGATGTTAGGTTATTTGTCCATCGCTTACAAAATCAAAATGTCATATTTGTATACATTATTTTTCATTTCTATTGAATAGGTCTTTAATATTATTAAATGGTGGCAACCCTGCCCGAGGCGTTTCACGGTGCGGTGGCCCGCACCTATTTCTATTAAACTTTCTTGTTACGATTAATGCGAATTTCACACAAAATAGCTCAAAGAAACAATTGGCCACATTGATATTGCACTTTATTAACTAAGCACGAAGGTTGAAAACAGTTTGTCCGTGTTGATGCATCTTTATGATCCATTTAATAATTATTGATAAGTTTTTGTGTATTTTATTTAAGTGTCAAATGTATACAGAAGCTTGAAATAAAACGCTTGAGTTCAGAGACGGGCATTAAGGGGTGGAAACTAAGATGTAACCAGGAATGATAATAGAATGTGTAACCACCACAATATGGTTCTTAATGAAGTAGATTTATTCTCATGCTCACGGTTTAAAGTTTAAAGCTTACTTATGTAAAAAAATATATCGCCGATGGTCCTCGGTTCAAATTCCGGTGAGTGCATTTATTTATTTGTGTGATGAGCACAGATATTTGTTCCTGAGTCATAAATGTTTTCTATGTATTTAAGTATCTATATGTCTTAGTACCCACAACGAGTGCCTTCTTTAGCTTAACTTGGGACTTAGTCAATTTGTCTTAGAATGTCTCTAAATATTTTTATTATTTATATATGTATAATAATTAGCCTAGTTTAAATTTATAATTTATCTGTTATTATTACACAAATTGACTAAGTCCCACAGTAAGCTCAATAAGGCTTGTGTTGAGGGTACTTAGACAACGATATATATAATATATAAATATTTATAAATACTTAAATACATAGAAAACACCCATGACTCAGGAACAAATATCCATGCTCATCACACAAATACATGCCCTTACCAGGATTTGAACCCGGGACCATCAGCTTCGTAGGCAGGGTCACTACCCACTAGGCCAAACCGGTCGTCAAAAATACACTTGCTTATAATATTTATAATTATATAGCCGCCTTCTTAGTGGCGGAAATGGAGCCCTTTGATAGCTAATGACGTCAACAGAAGGTTATAATTTAATTTAGAACCTTCATTAATTCCATACGTTTAGGATGGTTATACATACACCGTGGGCTGGTAAAACACAATGGTTAACAAAATATATTATATTTTACTTTCAGAAATATTCAGTGGAAATTATGTATATTAACAGCCCACGCGCAAATCAATTCCTTTGTAGGCTTACAGACTTACAGCTTAGAACAGACTGTGCATTTTCAAATCCTGCTGGGATTCCAATTAGGTTACATGTAGCATCAAATGAGCTCCTACCGGCAGAAACCATAAAACCTAACATTAGCAATTTTAATAATAAAACTACAGTGAGGCACATACATATTAAATACCCTGACGACACTCCTCGGTACAGAGTGACAGTGAGTTAATATATTTAATATGTTTGGCCTAAGATTAAAGGATGAACGTACGCTACTCACGCTAAAACAGTCTGTATCCTTGCCGAAGCTTCCGACACCTCGTTTTCTATGTACGGTGATCGGTGATCACACGATGCTTACTTTAGAAAACGAAGTGTCGGAAGCCTCACCTTTTGAAATATATAAGTAAAACTTACTCACTTACTACGGTGACGCAACGAGTGAGTCCAGGCCTTCGACACCAGCTCACGCCATGCCTCTTGGTCTCGCGATAGCTAGGTTGAGCAGGTCTTGAGCTAGTACGTCGTTCCAGCAGTACCTAGGACGTCCAACCGGGCGTCTCCTATTTGGTTGTCCCAAGTACGCTCTCTCCATCATCCTCTCCCTAACTCTTTAAAACTAATAGACCCCTTTTTTAATAAGGGGACAAATTGGATAGTATTTTTATTTGGAACGAACGGCTGCTAATATTTGTAAAACTGTTGAGACAGTATAATGATCACAAGGAAATATTTTAAAACACTTTGTTCATCCACGTTCATAGATACGGATCCCTTAATTATTTTTGAGGGGGTGTAAAGTCAGGAAATTAGAAGGAAACAAATGACGCACCGCGCGAAACCTGGAACGGAAGATATAGCCGTTGCGTGGGTTTTTATCTTTTATCTCAATTACTCTTAAAATATACTTCCGTTTAAATTTTGCTCCTTAAATATTTTGGCTGTACCACTGGCTATTTAATACTACTTTTTACTTGGCTATATCTATCTATATAAAATTACGCAGTTGTGGTATGCTTGGTAACGATATACAATACAACTGAAATAAGTTTTTTTTTCTAACCAGCCCATTTTGTTAAACTTTTGGTTAGAATCTGTCCTTGCAAATATGTATATTCTAGTTTTCGTGTAAATTTTCTTCATTGAATTTATCCTTGATTAAAATTTGTACTTATAAAAGTTCAATATAAAATATGAATTTTGTGTTTGCCCACTCTTAGAATAATTTAATTCGATAACATTTGAAAACGTATTAACTGACAAACATTAGAACTACTTATTGACTTTGGTTAAAAGTAGGAAATTATTAACGTTATATGCAACCAGAATTACTAAAAAGACTCGATGTTTAAAATAAATTTTAAAAACACACATGTGTGGTGATTTAGGGACGCATAAAATGAAAATTTTGGCCGATTAGGTGCCCATTAGACTGGCCAAGGTCGAGGGTGCCTGGTCGCGGTGACCCGAGCAATTAATGGAGGTAATTTAACACCTTCTTTCAGTGGCTGACAATCGGTTTGACTACAGTCGCAGTAAAACAGTGCCGGATTAAGACATTTTGGTGCCCTAAGCATTTCTAGACCATGGTGCCCCCTCATCAAGATTACATTGAATTTTCTTGGTAAATTGAGTAACGCTTATTGCCGCATTACTTCTGAGAATAGAATTTTCAATCCGTCACATCATTTTATCACGAAAATTGACAGAACTGCAGTAGTAATGTTCCAAGAGTAGGTAAGGTCAAGTGTAAGCAAATTCGAAGACCGTGCTTCGCATAAGTCCGGAGGCCAAGCCAACCATGGTCCAAGTGTAAGGGAAGACGTAAGACATAGGCAGTATTCCGCACAGGATTTTGCAACCTCTAGAGCTTTCCTGCGAAGCTCATTCATGTGAGGGCAAAGGCCGAACTTCAGTTTTTGTCAGAACAAGTACCAATGGCCACAAATGTCTTAGATAGCAAATTATTGTTTACGAAAACGGGACTTAATAGGGTAAGTTTTAAAATGACCTCTGACCCGAGTGACGGCGTTGTCCCCATGGTCTCGGAGAAGACTGTGTAAAGTCCACATCATTATTTTGACGTTGGAGGTAATTTTATAACTTAATCAAACGCGAATAAGTCCCGTTTTCTTAAGGAAATATTTCCGTTTTCGATTTACAACCAAAAAAACTGAAAAAGTGGAATCATTTATGCACACCTCCTGGGATAGAGCAAACTAGGATTACACGCATTTAGGACCAAATAAATGTATTAAAACAATTTCCAGCTTGCTGGGAATTAATTCCTCATAACGCTATTTTTGGATCTAATTTGATTGGCCTAAATCGTGAAGGTTTAAATCAGTGTTTTTAAAGGCAAAGTCTAAGGCTGAATGCGCGGAGCGTTCGATCAGCGCTTACGGATGAGGCCAAAGGTCGAGCTGGAAGAAAACAAGGCTTGAATTTGAGCAATAGCGAGGTATGAATAGCTGGACGTCCGGAGCGTTCGATCGCGGCGCGTTATCATATAATAGAGGTGTGAGCAAGGCAGCCCAGCTGCGAAAGAGGACAGCATGGATTTGGATCCATGGCCAAGCAAAAGTGGGGCAGTTTGCATAAAGTAGAAGGCCTGGCGTCGCATAAGACCTAACGCCGAACTGCAAAAGAGTGGCTTGAAATCGAACTAGATTCCCTTTTTATCCATCACCTCACAAAATTTCAAGCATTCCTTACACACATCCCCCCATCGCCCCGCAAGCAGGTCACATTCGGGTGCTGAAACTAGGAGCGCATTCAGCAGGGTCAGGGCACGAGGAATGGACGAGTTTCTATGCGCCACCGTGCGTGCCGTTGGCACATGCGTTGGCATATATCTATGTACATGCGTTTTCCATCACATTGACCTTTCTGTTCTGTGTTGTGCCATATCGAAGTAATATCGCCCTATCAAACTCCATTATTACAAACTGCATTTAAGCTGCTGTCCGATACTAGAGGTAGATTCGATCCGTATACTAGAGTTGCCCGTGCTCGTTCACTGAAAACATCGTTCCGAACTAGTACAATCTCACTAATGTACTAGTCGGTCTTTTAGTACATTTAGTACAGTGGTACTCCAGGAGAAACTGAGCATAATAATGTAACGGGACTGTTTGTGCGGACGTTTTTTAAAGTAGTAAATTTTAAATTTGTTATCTCGCTCAGTTCCAACGGCGTGATGGCTATATGCTATCTCGCTCATATTAGCCGAGAGCCGTTCGATTATCTTCGCACGCGCTTGGCGTTACTGGCGTTAGTTCGATCGGATCACTCGGATCGCTTTGCTGTCAAGGTCACTCCTTGCTCCCATTCTGTTTTACGTGTAGTGTACTATAATGTACAAAGTAAGAGCAGAATGATTAGGGAATAGTTCGGTTTAGTACAGCAGATGGCATTGAGTCTTTTTGACTTTAGTACATGTACTACATGTACTAAAGTCAAATACTTTGGTTACGACTTCCTAGTTCTTTGGAGTACTTCTACTTTTTTAATTTCCTTTACTTTTCTGGTTCGAATTCATATTTATTTATATTATATATTGAATATTTATTTATTTTTATTTATATATATATGTATGCATTATTTTATGGTTATTTTTCTATCTATGTATATTTGTATCAATGTGTATTCAAAACGTGCATTTCATTAATTTCAGTGATTGTACACTTTTGTTTGTGTTTGTCATTCATTCACCGTTACTTCTGTTTTACTCATTTCCTCAAAGGTTAACTGGAAGAGATCCCATACAGGGATAAGTTCGCCTTTGTTGTATTTAATTTACTCTGTAACTGTGTTTTTCGTGTTTTTATTTCTATGTACAATAAAGTATATACATACATACATACATACTACACAAGCCTACCGCCTACGTCCCGCCTACAAATTTAATATCAGCTTCTCGGATTTGAAATCAATCAAGTGCGATCTGGAAATCTTTTCTTACATGACGAATTCAATATTATTGAGTTGTAAACAAGGTGACCTGACTAGGTAAATTGGTGCCGTACAATTTATGTACTCGTATATGCAAGTTTTTCAAATTTAATGCTCTGTAAATCATGTTTAGCACACAAACCACTGCATCAAGTTAACATTTCATTTATTACATCAAAACACCGTATTAATTACTTAAATAAGATGAAATCGAACATAACATCGGGCGACGGTATTCTACCAAAATCGGACATTTCTCTATACAATGTGTTACAACCACTAAAAACCCCACTTTTACAGACGTTGTGGTCATATATACTCAGAAAAATTTTCAGTGGCTGGTGAAACACGTTGTATAAACTAAAATGACCATAAACACAACAACCAAAAAGTATTAGTCTGGAGGAAATCGGCCTTTTTTTTGAGAAAAGTCGTCGACATCGATTCTAAATACCTAGAACTGGTATGGATATGAACCTCGTTGTCTCCAGAATACGAATTAACCAGTTTTAGTTTCTAGAGGGGGCGGGTCGAAATAAAGGGAGGGGGATTGCGGCGGAATGTAATTGAAATGTATTCACATCTTGAGTCCTATCGGTTCGTGAGAGGTGTCGTTTGAAAGAATATTAAAAGTACTATTATTATGTTTGAAAAGGTTTTTTGAAAATATATGAATTTATACTATGCATGGATGGCATAAGTTGTTCTAACTGAATAAATTATAACTTTACCGCAATTAATGTTTCTTACGAATCGTTCAAAAATGGACTCATTTTTGATCCTTTATTCGTTAGGTTAAGTCATTAATGTTTGCAATTAAAAATCAATAATTTTTTATATAATTTAATTTAATGTATCCAAATATTCTAATAATTAATTTCATTCAGATTGCATATTTTTTAATTAAAATATTCAATGAAATGTTTAATTCAATCGTTGCTCAATGTCTTTATGTTCTAATTTAAATATGGCAATTTTGTGTTAAAAACGTTGACAGTTTACAGAGCTTTTAAAAACTTACGGTTATTGTGCAATCCCCCAACGACTATTCACTTTGTCACCTTTTGTATTTTGTAATTTTGGGAGTAAACCAGCGTCTATACTATACAGTCCACTCTTATTTATCACCTCGACAACACCTGAGACCAGCGAAGGTTTTACATGGTCCTTACGAAGCCTCGGAATTACGAGAAGGCAAGATTGTGGCATCGAGTCGTGCTCCACACATTCAACGGTTCCAGTGCAGCCGTGGGTCATCCAGGTTGGCGTAGGGCACATCCAGCTACGTGCAAGTTCCAGAGCTGACACTCATCGCGTCCCAGCAGTCAGGATCAACGACGAGTGAACACAGCATCGACGAACATACGGAGCATCCCATTACAGTGGGAATCCAGCCGTAACCGGAGTCAGTTACGGAATCCAGCCCATCCAGCACCAACCAGACCAGTCCAGGAGCATCCAGTGGGGATCAACGGCAACCAACATTCAGATTAAGATCCAGAAGCAGTCAGCACAGAAGGAACAAGCACGAAATTGTGAGATCGTTCCATTTCCTTTCAATTCACATTTCCTTTGTTTGTTGTAGCTGCACTATACACACATTTCAAACATATCCATATCCATATTCAGTTGAACCATATTCATTATTCATTACCTTTCCATCTAGTGCAGAAAGTAAATTCATTGCCTTCATTGTCATCATTTGGTCAGTAGAAAGTAGATATTCACTAGTATTCATTAGCGGTATTCAGAATTGTAGGCAGATATAACCTCTTAGCACATTGCACAGTAATATTAAGATTTCATTTCATAATTTCACTTCCAACTTGATATCTAACTGTTCATTAATCACAATATTCATTAATTAATCAATTCACTAGTCTAATTTCAACTTAAAACAACTATAACTTCACGTTAACACGTTAATCAGTCAATTTTTATAGCGAACTGCAGTGTGCCGGGAGGGCGTAAACAAAGTAATTAAGTGATTACATAACTTCATTGCATCTCGGATCTGCATTGCATATAAGTTAAGCGCCTTGAAATTTCGCATAGCAAATTCTATTAAAAGACATTTCATTTTATTCCAAATTGATTTTGAGTAGGCTCATTGATTAATTTACATTATTTCACAATGTCTTCTGAACAAGAATTGAAAAAACTTAACTACAAGCGTGGGGTTATTAAAAGCAAACTTAATGCCTTTCAGAAGTTCGTTTCGAATGTAGCAGCCGAGTCGCAATTGAGTGATTTGCAGCTTGCCGAATTACAGTTAAGATTTGACAATATAGTCCCTTTATACGATGAATTTGATGCATTACAGACAGACATCGAGATTTTGTCTGCGTCTGCAAGCGAAGGGGATATCGGAGAGGAGTGGACTCTCTTCGAAAATACCTACTTCGCGAGCATGTCGTCTGCGCAAGTGCTGATTCAAAAGCATTCGAGGCGTAATTTTCCCATCAATGAGTCAGAGGTAAGCTCTGCTAATACCGTTGTCGAGGCACACAATTCAGACTTAATCAATTTACCAAAAATCAATTCAAATGAAATACCTTCACATTCAAATATTCACATCCCGATATTGCGGGAGTTACATTCAATTGTTCCTAGCTTGACGCCAGAACAAAACGCTTGTGAGGAGCAGTTTCCAAAAACTGATTCTGACGATCGATTCAGACTATTCATGCAGTTGAAGGAGGCACCTGCGGTCCTGGGGCACTCATGTCAGCATGTATCAGCTGCGTTTCTTTCAATGGAACATCGCTTACAAAGCAATACAGATAGGGAACCCGACGTTAATCTGCCGGAAATGGCAGACCAATCTCTCGTTGCGAATGATCAAGCTGAAAACACATTCACACGGTCTCCTCCGTTTTACAGTGATGGCATACTCATTTGTGTGGGGGGAAGACTGAGCAACTCCAGCTACAATTATGATCCCAGACATCCAGTGTTGCTCAGTTCAATATTCCGATTTAATAACAGTACATTCTTGTATACTGATCTGGTCAAGATATCCAACCAAAAAAGTAATATTTATGCATTTGTGTGTCTTGCAGCGCACCTCGAACTTCATTCAGATTTATATAAAAATGCTTATATTGCAGCCTTGCGCCGATTAATTGCAGATTCATTCATTCAGACAATACTATCTGATAATGCATTGACGTCATCGAAGGTAACCGAATGCATCCAGTTTTCTTTCACACCGTCTTTGCACATGACCTACGTAAGAATATCTACTCTTCTGATTCAAATTCAGGCAATTTCAATCTCAAGGCCGCTGACTTCATTGTCAAACGTCTCAAATAGCTTCAGTCCCTTACTTCCTTCCCACTTCCTTATAGGGCGATCCACAATTTTCATGTCTCACGCACACATTGCTGACTCCAGGACTTCATCAATTCCATATTCGTGGCAGTCATCAACAGGAGAGATCATGGACGGCGTTCTGGTTGTCGTGACGGACAAAACTGCCTTCTCTCGGTCGTCATCCGAGGCATCCACGTCAGCGACGGGTCCACACGCGGAGCACAGCATATACAGACGAAGATAGGAGGCCACCCGACGGGGTAGTCAACAACATCTCCCCTCTCGCCGTAGATACACAATTGAAGTTCTCAGACTTCAAGGCCGGGAGCATGTTACGAATCGTTCAAAAATGGACTCATTTTTGATCCTTTATTCGTTAGGTTAAGTCATTAATGTTTGCAATTAAAAATCAATAATTTTTAATATAATTTAATTTAATGTATCCAAATATTCTAATAATTAATTTCATTCAGATTGCATATTTTTTAATTAAAATATTCAATGAAATGTTTAATTCAATCGTTGCTCAATGTCTTTATGTTCTAATTTAAATATGGCAATTTTGTGTTAAAAACGTTGACAGTTTACAGAGCTTTTAAAAACTTACGGTTATTGTGCAATCCCCCAACGACTATTCACTTTGTCACCTTTTGTATTTTGTAATTTTGGGAGTAAACCAGCGTCTATACTATACAGTCCACTCTTATTTATCACCTCGACAACACCTGAGACCAGCGAAGGTTTTACAATGTTATTACAAAATATACGGTACATTTTATTAGCTTTCCATAAATATAAGTGTTATTGGTGTATGACATTACATAACCAAGTTATGATACATTTTGTTCAGCATGGTTCACTACGCTTCGTCACATAATGGCAGCCGACTACTTTTTATTATTACCTGTGTTCTATTTTACTAATCCATTCGTGTAAGGTATCGTTTGAAAGAAGTTTAAACGTACGATTATTGTTTAGGCGTTTTCTACTAAGTAACAATAAAAATATGTAATTTTTTGTAAGTGGCTTTAACTCTGAAATTAGGCGAATTCCAAAAAAGTTTATAAGGCATTTTAGTCTTTACATGTGATTTGGAATATACTGTTAAAATCTCCCGCAATTCTCACGGGCACCGTGTATATTATTACAATAATAACCTTTTATGTGACCTGCAGAGACCAGTACCCCTAGTGTAAATAAATTCGATTTCCAAACGTGACGTACGCGTTTGCGTTTAGTCTCATTTTGTATTGGATTTAGAAAGAGCGCGCCAAGCGGGTGGTTTTGGAAACTCAAAATCCTATACAAAATGAGACTTAACGCAAACGCGTTCGTCACGTTATGATGTCGATCAAAGTTACACTAGGGGTACAGTATACCACTAGTTTGAAACTGACATATTAGTGAGAGCGAGATGTATAGAAAGTAAGTTACGCAAACGAAACGTTAGCGAACATGACAGTTTTTTGCCTAAGCTGCAACGTGTTTCAATCATCTTAAATTAAATATCAGACCTCAAGAAATCGGGAAACATACATATGTATTTAAAAATATCATTGAATGGAAGTACCTCCTATTTTCCTTCAGTTAACAAAATTAATAGGTGATGAAAAGGGGTGTGAAAATATGCACATGACGCGGATGTCGTGGGTCATTCCGCGGCAACAGTAAAGCGAGACACCATTTTACTGCGTGCGGTGATGTTCGTTATTTAAGTGTTCATTTATAACTATAAAATACTTTACAGTACATATGGTGCTTCTTTACCGCACTAGTGCGAAAATTAGCATATTACGTTACTGTGTCGAACATTTAAAGGGCCATACGTACTGTAAAACGTTGTACGATACATGTCTCCCTTCGGTCGTGTTTTAATTTATCGCCACTCGTTTCGAATTTCCTATTTTTCGCACTTGTATCGTTTCGTTTACAGTAGGTACATATGATGCTACTTTCCCGTGCTAGTGCGGGAATAAACACGTTCTGTTCCAATTTTGATTTATGGGTGAGTAGCTTGGACTCTGACTCAGAAAGAAGAGAGCAAGCTCTTAGTGGCAGTGAGGATAACCTGGCGGAAGATTCTGAGACCTATCAGAGATGAAGATGGAACTTGGAGGCGTAGGAATAATAGGGAGCTAGAGAAGCTGGTTGAGGTGCCCAATATAATTGGCAAGATCAAAGCCACAGGACTCCGCTGACTCGGTCACCTAGAGATGATGGGAGAGGATCGTGCTGTTTGAAGAGCGTATGTAATTATTGTATATTACAAAAAGTGAAATTATAGTTTTATTGTAAAGTATTTATTTTTTATGGTAATCAAAATGTACTTATGTCGAAATTTTAAGAACCATATGTACTGTAAAATGTTTAACGATGTTTTAAATCGACACGAGTTGGGAATAGGTAATTCGCAACTCGTGTCGATTTCAAACACTCTCTTCGATCCTACTTTCCGCACTTGTATCGTAAATGACTATTTTTTTCTACTCGTCGTCTGAAATGGTTAAATTAAGATTTCGTATACCAAACTATAATTGCATACTTCATTTCTACACACTGTAGTCAGCTGTAAAAAAATACCAATCACGTGCCGCCGCGCTCCCTTAGAAAAAACTAAAAGGGCGCGGGGCGCGGGCGTGGGCGGGAGTCGCGCGTTTCTGTTTTTATTGAGATACTTATCAATTTTCATTATTTAGATTTTATATAAAAAGCATTATTTTAGATGACTCGCAGAATAATCATTGTATATAATAGTGATATAATCAAGCTTTTCAATCTCGTACCTTACTTAGGCAACTTAGCAAGGTTCGTTGCCTAAACACGTTACTCGACTGAAAAGCTCTCTATTATATCACGATTGTATAAAAAACGTAATGAAATCGTATCTACTTTTCGTAGAATGACCCTTTACGTTTTACGCAAATGTTCGGGCGCCAATGTAGTATTTCCGTAACAGAAATGTTGACTTTCATTTTTTATTCAAACGACCTTTGAGTTGGGTTTGGGACACTGTTCCGCATTTAGATTTTTCACATGTGTATTATAAAAGGCTTTAAGCCATTGGCATGTATCTAAAGGACGGGTCTTATGAGCAATAAGAATGGGGCCAAAACAGCGGTGTCACGCACACGAATTCGAGCCAATCGTGCGGTCTAACGCCATGACGCGATTGGTTGATAAGTTGTGAGAGTGTTCGGCGGGCGTGCAACGTGGCGTCGGACTCGCAAGTGATTTGAGCAGCGTACACTAAGGCCGCTCCGTTGAGGTATGTATGCATTGTACTCGTATCTAACATAATATTTATTTTAAAATTGAGACTTAACGCAAACGCGTTCGTCACGTTATGATGTCGATCAAATTTACATTAGGGGTACTGAACTAACTTGAAAGAACACCGGGAAGGGAGTCGGCATTCGCAATATTTCCCCTCTGCAAGCATGTGCCCAACTGGGCATAGCGCGGTGCGTGTTGTGACTTGATCGAGGTTTGCAAGATTTGTCTTTGACGTGTGTCATTTTCTACGTATTTGTGTCGTCACTATAGATTGGATTTTGTATGTAGTGAGTGAGAAGTGCGACTGTTTGCATGTTTCCTCCCGAAAATAATGGCGGAACGATGTACGGTAAGCTATCGCTTGGGCACCTCCCTTCCGACGTGTCGGAAGGTGTTGCTCAAAGGATACAAAGGCCACCCCACACTAGCATCATTTGACCGTTGGCGTTTAGTCAGCGGTGTGGAAAATGGTGTCGCTGCGCAGTGGCGCCAACGTTGCGTCGAGCAGCAGCCATAGCGTTGACTAGACGGCGACGCTCAAAAGACGCTCTAGTCTAGTCTAGTCTAGCGTGTGGTCTCTCTAACCATAACGCATTTTTAATTGTACACACCAGTAATAATTAATTTACTTTCTATTTCATAATATCACTACCCATCGTAGGCAAACTAACCGCAGCAACTGACAGCATATTTTTACCTAACAATTGTTCTTGACAGCAGTCTGATCTATTTTAGGATTACTGTCCGAAATAGAAATGCAATTTCAATTACAAATCTGGGAATGGAACGGGGCCCGGAGCACCATAATGGCGTGCAAATGTAATGAACACAGAAATAGGACTCGTTGTTATTAATTAATTTGTGCAGTAAAATTTAGACACCCGGAATTCGTGTGTTATGAAATATATAGAAGCCGTTATAGGGACATTATTACTAACTGACTTTAGAAAGTATTGGTTTTAATATTTCATTTGGAAAAAATTACTAATTTTTTTTTGCCCCCTGTAACTAACGTTTTTCAAACCTATCATCGGAGTGGCAGCTGATGTTCAAGAGGCTTCATAATACATTTTACTTAACAAATTACGAATCGCCCGGGAGAAACTTGGTAATTAAAATCTGTTTTTTGAGAAATATGGTTCAAATTAATTGGCTTTGATGGGTACTTAAGAAAATTTAAGGTTTATTTCTGCTTAGAGTATAAATAGGCCCAAATCTAAAAGCGAAATGACAGCCAATATGACCCTCAAATATTTTTAATAGAAATGTCCTGAGAAGTAACCGGACACGACGTATCCAGACATATGTTTGTGGCAAAATAAAGTGACTGACAATATAAAATATCGACATGTCTGATATCGATGTTATCTATAACGTTATACATATTTTTTTAACATTGTATAAGAAGATAGCTACCGCGGAATATAAAACACGTTCGATATCTTCTTTGGTATATTGGTAGTTTTCTATTATTTTTGGCACTGTATACTATCAATCAATTCAATTATTTATTTAATTCGAATCCACAATAGATCCATAATTGTTAGTATTTACAACAAATCTTAAAATTAATTAAGGTTAGTGACATACAAAATAATAATAATAAATCTAATAATATATCTACAAATACAAAAAAATAAATATAAAAAAATAAATATAACTAGGCAATCTAGATGCACCACTTCTCAGCATCTGTGGCTGCCACATGCAGTCCATTCCAGTGCATGAGCAGTGGTGCATCTATCTTACCTGCCAACGTTTTCAGGATGCTATTGGTAGACTATAGTTCACGTTAATTATTAAGTACTAACTATATGTCATAGAAAAAGTATGTACTGATTTGTAACTGATTTGCAGTCATGAAATTTACAGCAAGTAGAAGTTAGATCTTTTAATTATTAATCAGTCATAGATCACTTATCGATAACAGATTTATCGATGTTTCATTTTCTCAAACACTCGTTTGTGCCACAATAACTTCTATGTAACGTATCTGATGTAGACGTTAATCGAGATGTGATTGAAAACGACCGTACGACGAAAACTAGCGCGAACATCACGAGACAGATTCTGATTTTGAAAATTGGTATGGATTTCATCTCATTTTTATATAACCTTGAGTCATGTTATCAAGCGTCTTATAAGAGCGTAATGCCTTATAAGATGACTGCTAAGGGCCTAGAATCAGACCAAGCTAAGTTGGCAGTGATTTTGATAGCACAGAGTGTGAGAGTGTTATGATGTGTATTAAGCAAATGTCATCATTTCAGAGAAGCTTAACGTTTAATAACACTTGCCCATTTTGTACTATCAAAATCTCTGCCCGACTAAATAGCTAATAGCTAGGCCCGATTCTAACTAGCATGACAATCATTGGTAGGAAACGCTAATCGAAAAAGTTTTGATATAGACACGTGACTTTTCGTTGCATCTATCATCGATTACATCTTTTCATTTGGCGTTTATCGATTTAGGTTTGTCATCTTGGCTGGCGTAGGTTCTGTTTTAATAATTTGACATGGTTTTCATCTGATTTTGATAAACCTTGAGTAGCCCTTCGTGGGTCGGGCGCCATATTGCACATGTTTGAACGTATTCCGTACACCCGTTGCTGCCAGGAAGGAATTTCGGCTCGTCTGCCGGTGCCCCGCTGCGGAACAATGTTTAGGTACTCTCTCTTGATGGAAAGTTGAGTGCCGAAAATTGATTCTGCACTGCTCTGACATATAACAATGCTAGATCATTAGACAAGGATAGGCTACAGTTAGTCAATGTCGTCAACAAACTTTTAGGCTTATAGAAACTTCATTATTCCGTATTTAAAGAGTGTTAACCAAAATAGTCTATATAGTTTCAGTGTGGTTTTATTCATGGTATTTGACCTTGATTAAAAATTTTAAAACTTCAAAATAACTAAAATTTTGCGTAAACCTCTTAAAAACTCATTGGTACGAGCCATGGTTTAAACCCTCCTCCTCCCTCCTCCCCATCCTCCTCCTCCTTCTCCTCTTAAAACCATATCAAATTATTAATACAGATAAGGCCTCCGGATCGATAGTCTACAGTGTAATCAACTTCATCTCGAGTTGACTCATTTAATTGGGCATGGATTTCGTAAACTTTCACAAGATGGAGTGTACAAGACAAAAATAATTCAAATTTTATCCATCCATCCGACGATCCATGCCGACTATAATTTCAAATAATTTGTAATATTTGTATAATTGTTGTACTTCAAAACGTAATAATTTAAATTCTCAGCCAAATTCCTTTTACAGTACAAGGAAAACGAGAATACATTTATTATAATGCCTATTTCCTCTTTATACCTCAACAAGTATTTATTTGGCCTTCGCCATGTTTTGGATTTTCTGTGGTACACTAATTATTTAGTAAAATACCTACTCTTTGACAACACGCGTTGAAAGTCATCGAAAACATTTCGCAATTATCGTTGAACTATTTTTACTATTTATGGAACCGAACCATGTATTTTGCGCCATGAGTTTTGACAACAAACCATCGAAGCGGAGCTTGAATCTCGCGACCTAAACGCGTAAGCGCCATGAATTTTGCGGCGCCTTCCCCTCCCCTAATTCCCCTGTTCCACCTATCCCTACCGCCTTATCCCCCCTGATAGACTGCATTGTTTGGTATGGCTTATAATCGATGTTATCACAACGCTGCCAAAAAAAAAATCAGATGTGAGAAAAAATATGTTGGCTATTTTTTTACTCCGTCAGTGTCAATCAAGCATACGGCCCGCCTGATGGTAAGCAGTCTCCGTAGCCTATGCAGGGATCGGAAACCGGTATTTTTCGTATGGGAACGAAAACGGTATTTTTTCGTTCTTTGTTAATTATTTCATTCCTAATCGGGCAATCTAATAATACAAAGTCGTTATCTAAAAACACAACCGAGTCCTACATTTTGAGTATAAAATAAACCGAAATATATGGTTCGCTGTTTTTGCAAAAAACCGGTTCCGATCCCTGAGCCTATGTACGCCTGCAACTCCATAGGAGTTACATGCCCGTTGCCGATTCTAACACTCCGCACCCTCGTTGAGCTCTGGCAACCTTACTCACCGGCAGGAACACAACACTAATTTCCTGCAAGGCGGAGGTACTTCCCCAGTTGGGCTCTGCTCTAGATCTGGAATGACATCCGTTGTGCTGTGCCCTACCGCACAAAGCGAGAAGACATTCACTATGCCCAATTGGACGTAGTTTAAGGACGTACCCCCGGGTGACTATAAAATAAATCTATAAAAGGGGGAAGGACTGCGTAGCATTCTTATAAATAATGTTTTGAAATTAGTTGTGGAATTGACCGGTATGTAAGAATCTTGTCAGGCTTTAAATGCTTTTATTAACACACGTTATAAAATATTGGATACTATTTTCCCGAGAAATTTTATACCCGTCTACGGTGTAATCGACTTCCTCTCGAGTATAACTTCATAGTACATGATAATATAGAGATTAAGTATTCTTATATAATAATATTTGTAGCTAGTTAGACAACAGCATACAGAAAGTTATTGTTTTAATTCGAGTGTGTGCTTGTTTTTTCTTAGTGACCCATATATGTGAGCACGGACGTGTGATTGAAGTAATTTGCTTGGACTTACGAGGAAATGCATACCTACATGTAGTATGGGGACTGAAGAGACTAGTAACACCTTGCCTTTCTGTGTACACCGTGCCCCACACATATCATTATTATATTAGTTCAAAAACAAATTAGATGCTACTATACCAATTTTACCACTCTATTTAAAATTTATATACATGTTTGTTGATTAAAGGCATGAATACGTTTATTTTGGTAGATATCGATTTTGTTAAAATAGGCTTTGAAGGCCAGGTGTCAATGTCAACGCTTTTTTAGTGTCAATATTTGAGTTTGTCCTCGTGAGCTTCCGTCATGCTACTTTGGAAGTTGTACGCTGTTAACTGTCGATCGATGGACCTTATTACAAAAGGCATAAGGTCCATCTATAGTCAGTTAAGAGTGTTGCTGTTCGTACAGTCAAGGTATTTTATATCGACTCGGACAAAGTGCCAAAAATATGTATACACGACCTTACCATGCATTAAAGTAGTGTGTACATATTTTTGATACTTTGTCCGTGTCAATATTTAATACTTTGACTGTATATACAACAAGACTATGTATTTTAATAAATAATGTGATGTTGTCAGAAAATATGTCATTTCCAGTTTTAGAATACGTGTAGCTTGATCGTGCAGTTTCTTAGAGCTCGGCGGCCGATCGCATGATCAGGCAGATCGTGATATTCCTAGGCAAATCGTGAAACGTGAAACTCATTGTCTCAATCCCTTGAACATAGTACAAAGAGTGGGAAAGTAGGTTATCTTCATACAAACGCACCGCGCGCGGCTTGTATCTTTACGCCGCACTGAGAAACGGGTCGAGATTTTGTTTGAGTGTGCGTGCGGCGACGACGCATAGATACTAACGCACACATACACGCCGCGCGCGGTGCGTTATATGAAGATAATCTACTTACCCACTCTTTGTACTATGCCTCGGAGGACCCGTTAAATCAACAGAATAACCTACAACAAGATCCCCCGACTGCAGTGAGGGCTGCCGTTCTTGTGTTCACCAGTTGGCGCCACTGTAGATGGCTTTCCAGAAAAACAGCTCTCATAATTCTGCTATGCTTCTTTAAAAACAATCAATACGTTCTTATACACGCAAAAGTATTTCAACTTCTACGTTTCCGTTTTTAAATTTGATTTTTTTTTTATACTACGTCGGTGGCAAACAAGCATACGGCCCGCCTGATGGTAAGCAGTCTCCGTAGCCTATGTACGCCTGCAAGTCCAGAGGAGTTACATGCGCGTTGCTGACCCTAAACCCACCCCCCCCTCGTTGAGCTCTGGCAACCTTACTCACCGGCAGGAACACAACACTATGAGTAGGATCTAGAGTTATTTGGCTGCTTTTTTCTGTAAGGTGGAGGTACTTCCTCAGTTGGGCTCTGCTCTAGATCTAGAATGACATCCACTGGCTGTGCCCTACCACACAAAGCGAGATGACATTCACAATGCCCATACCTCTCTTATGGACGTAGTTTAAGGACGTACGCGGGGCCATATATCCGGGTTGCATATATTTATTTGGCACTTTTTAAAAACCACTACTACAATAATTGTAAATAGAAAGAAGATTTACCACAATTATGAATAAGGACACGTCTGCCGTATGCCGGATGCTCTGTGGGCCAAAACAGCTACCTGTTGGGTCCCACAGATTGTAAGGCATCACGGTAGACCTCGTCGGAGATAGCGGGACGAGCGTGACGCCTTTGACAGAGACTGGTGGGAGACTTCTGAGGATAGGGAGACGTGGAAGAATAAGAGGGAGGCTTTTACCCAGCAGTGGGACAATATGGGCTCATAATAATAATAATAATGGTCGTGCCACGCTCTATTGGGATCGATCTATTATCACTGACAGAACTATTGTAGCCAATAAGCCTGACATTGTGAGAATAGATCGATCGCAACGCCGGGCCGTGCTCGTCGACATCACTATTCCTCATGATGAGAATCTCGTGAAAGCCGAGAAGGACAAGTTCAGTAAGTGCCTAGACTTGGTTCATGAAATAACCGCCATGTGGGATGTTGATTCGACGATCATTATAGTCATTTCAGCGAACGGTCTCATGGCGAAAGAGTCTTGACCAGCACCTTGAGAGACTCTCGCTAGGTGGTTGGATCAAGGGTCAGATGCAGAAGGCGGTGATCTTGGACACGGCGCGGATAGTCCGTCGGTTCCTCTCTCTGCAGCCCTGACCACCGGCAGCTTGGGCCCTGCCCCGCTGCTGGCGGCACCCTAGGTTAGGTTTTTTACAATATGTTTATGTGTTTTGTATTTTTTTTTTGTTTTTATATTTTTCTTTTATATCCATGTTGTAAAAAACCTCATCCTAAGAACAAATAGATATAAAGGAAATAATAATGACTGAAAAGGAGTGAAAATTCGCGATAAAAAAGCTTGTAATCGCCAAAAATACTAAGCATTTGACATTTTGAATCTACACTACACTAGCGGCGAAATTAAATGCGTAGTCCTCATGGCAGTGAAATATTTAAAAAGCTGACAAAGAGTGTGTAGAAATAGCCACACAGATAAGTTATATGTGCATTCCCAAATACAGTGTTTGACAAAATGCACTATCGACATGTCTGTTATCGATGTTACCTTGACGTTACCTAAATACCTGAATACATAAAGTGAAGATAGCTACCGCGAAATACACAACACGTTCGATATCTTCTTTAATATATTGGTCGTTTTCTATTCTTTTAGCATTGTATACTACGGTTTGTTATTATTTTAAAGTACAAAATAAACGTAATAAAGAAATTATGTAAAGATTTGTTATTAATTTTCAATCTTGAAATTTCTCGGTAATTAAAAGCAAGTAGAATTTACATCTCTCAATTATTAATCTATGACTAATTTCGATGTTTAATTTTTTTAAATACTTGTTTTTGCCACAAAAACTTCTATGTCAGGAGATAATCCTAGAAAACCAGATTGTCAATTATAAAATTATTTTTAACGTTTCAGTTCATTTTAAATAAGCTATCGTGTTTTTTTTTTTAATTTTTGTTTTTTTTTTTAATTTCGTGTAGGTACATAGAAAAACGTATAACTCGCGCGCTAAGACTACAGAATACAGAAATATATTTGACCAGTATTTTCTTAAAGCGAAACGGCATAATTATAAGGTATTTAATAAATCTTGTGACTTTGCAGACTTATTACGTACATTATCCTCAAACTCACGCAAAAACTTACAGCAATAACTCGAATATACCCGAAAACTTAATACTTAGCGCTAATTTAAACACTAGCATTCTGGCAAATGATGCGAATTCCATGTATCACGCTTTTAGTGCTCATTATAATTGTAGCGACATAACTATATTTGGAAAAGCAGCAGGGCTGCCAGATTCGACACGAATTTCGTATAATCGGACTGATTATCGTATCTATCATGTATAGGTAGTCGTTTAGTATAATTGGATACGAAAAAACACGAATGGTTATTTCGCATTTTTATTTCAGCACGGGATTAACAGAGATGGATTGCCAACTTGATAGTACGATACGGTGTCGGTTTGAGTGGTTTTTCTCTTTAGACTCACCATTTGATCGGTTTGGTGTTCTATGTGATGGGTGTTTGGTAATATGTGAGACGTGTTTTACTTTTTTTTTGCTGTGTTTCGGCGTGATTTCAGCGACTTACTACTAAATAAAAGTAGGTTTTTGAAGAAGGTATTAAAAAAGTCGGATAAAATCCTTTTCGTATAATGCAATCGAATTTCGTATGATTTTTGACGTTGGACTGTATAATCAAGATTTATGTACTGGCAGCACTGAAAACCAGTGTTTGCATGCATAGGTTTTCACTGAGGTTTAAGAGAAAAGCCAGGAAAACATGGCGCGCCGCGCGAGACGTCGGAAGACATGGCCGTCACGCGGGTTTTACCTTTTATTTTAATTAGGTAAATATTTTTAGAGTAGGTAAGTACCTATATATTTTCGTTTAAAATTTAGCTCAGCACTAGCTAATATACTAATATTATACTGCTATATGATATGCATGGTACTGATAAACAGTCTTGACCCGTATTGTCATGCTATTAAAGGTTACGTTTGACAAATCTACGCCTCATCGTGGATAACACGGACTCTTTTAAATATAGTCTAGTCTCCGTGTGAAATTTGCCATTGTAAGGTGTAAAAAATAAATCTTAAGATTAATATTTTGCGACAGCCATTAAAGATACTCGTTTCATAAGAACCCTGCTGCGAGTCTGTGCACAATAAACAAATAAAATATTGCAATATAATCCTGAACAATTCTTCGAAAGCGGCAAAGGTCTTATCAAAGACAAACCTACACAATACGGCTGTTATTATTAATCCTCCGGCGGATACGACCTACTTACGGTCCGATTCGAACTTTAACATACGTCAAATATTAGGTCTAGATACGATATGGATATGATATATCAGTGTCAAAAGTGATGGTTCTTAATACAAAACCTAATATTTGACGTATTTATTGTTTTTTAAATCGACATGAGTTTTAAATTGTCTATTTGCACATGTATCGTAACAACGTTTTATAGTATCTACATATGTATAGTGTTGGTAGCAACTCGAGTCAATTGAGTCTAAATTGAAGAACTCGACTTGTTTTTCCGATACTCAGAGCTTAAAAAACTTCTGAGTCTTTTAAGTCCCGAGTCGAGTCCTTTATTGGGTCTTTTTTGAGCGCTACTCAAAAGGGCTCGAGTCTCCGGATAAAGACTTAGTCAACAATTTTATAGGTTTTACCTAAACAACAGTAAAGTAAATAGGCGTTATTGTATGATTTTTGTTATGTACATCCATGCATTTCACATAAAGACAACGCATTTCGAAGTCATTTGTAAAAAAAATTAAGTTCTCCGAAAAGGACTCAAGTTTCTACAAAATACTCGAGTCTCTAATAAGTTGAAAAGAAATAGAGTTCCATCTTACTTATGAGAGTGTGAAAAACTGAGTCAAGTCTTAAAGCAGAGGACTCAAATGACTCTTAACCTACACTACCTACATATGGCCCTTATACTTTCGACATAGTTGCGTAATGTGCTAATTATCGCATTAGTACGGTAAAGTAGCACCATATGTACAGTAAAATATGGTAACGACTTGATATTAATCTCACGGCACCTTCATCGCACTTCCTCACAGACAGTTCTTCCAAGTCGCTTTAGGTATGGCTCAATTTTAGAAAATTAATTGAAGAAATATGTATTTACCGAAATTTTATTACATAAATGTTATATTACTAAATAAATGAATGTGCTATACTCGCAAATCGAGGTACAGTTACAGTTCACGACAGAAATAAATAGGGATCAAATCAATATATTATTTACTCATATAAAATGTTTCGCGCGTCCTAGCACGTTGAGCTAATCCAGACATCCTGCAGGATGTTTGCTTCCCTAGATTTTGTGAGAGAAGCCACAGACACACGTAAAATAGGCCACGCGACACTCATGAATCAAACAACATTAAGACAACGCATTGTAAAATTTGGCGTCAGGTATTTTGATTTGTCTCAGAATTTATAAAACATATAAAAGTATTGTTTGGTAACTGCCCACGTAGCTAACATGTCAATCGTTAACGCTCCGTAGCGAACGAAATGAAACTGTCACTGTCGTACTAATATGCAAGAGTGATAGAGAGAGATGATTACGCTTAGTGATGGGCAGCTTGTAAGTTTTCCTAAGTGAAACTTACACTTAAATTTCATGTAAATTTCTGTAAATTTCAAATGGAAAATGTCGCTTATAATTCTTTTAATTTTTCTTGGTTTTGGAGTTTTTAGCAAACAGACAGATAGACGGGGCGGGGCGACTTTGCTATACAATATGTTTAGATAAAGAATTTGTTAAACCTCTGCCTGCTTTATTGTCTCAAAACTGTTCACAATTATTTTTATCGGATTTAACAGCATGGCAAATAAAATGAAACACCTTTTATTTTGCAATCTCTGGCAGAAACTTTTACCAAGTTGCTCAGACATTTTATTCTCTTGGTTTTCATTAAAATCACGATACGTGAGACGTCTAAATACATAAATGTCTTTGAATAACACCATCGGTAGTGAGTAGAGATCTTGCATCAAAGCTATAAACAGGTTTATCTAGTTCTTAGAACATATTCCCTTGTGAAACATTTCGCGATAACTCTAAAAGGATATTTCTTTAGCCGGGAATTCCTTAAGAAAGATAATTAAGAATAGTTCTTATTGAAGAACGGGAAAGTGATGTCGCAATGGCATTTATATTTTACAAACAATAGAACATTTGCACATAGATAATAGTTGAGTTAATTAAAATACGTTGTTTTCCGCGTGCAACAAATTATGAAATATTGTACATAATTTGTGAATTTAAGTCATCATTATAATAATATATTTATAAATATATTATTATAATGATATAATATTTATTTATTTTTATTATAAATAAAAATAAATAAATATTATAGGACATTATTACACAAATTGACTAAGTCCCACAGTAAGCTCAATAAGGCTTGTGTTGAGGGTACTTAGACAACGATATATATAATATATAAATATTTATAAATATTTAAATAGATAGAAAACACCCATGACTCAGGAACCAATATCCATGCTCATCACACGAATAAATGCCCTTACCAGGATTTGAACCCGGGACCATCAGCTTCGTAGGCTATTCCCAGGGTCACTACCCACTAGGCCAAACCGGTCGGAAATGAAATGAAAAATGAAAATGGACCGAAAGTCGGCTGTTTAATTTTTAGATTTGTTGGTTGAAACGGGTTTTTTCCTAGCGTTGTTACGCTAACCTATGATAATTTGGCAAAAAAAGTGTACTTAGAGTTATTTTTTCGTTTCTACAATTCATTGCAGGTAGGTATCTATCTGCATAAACCCGGTCGCAGTCCATCTCGCTCACACTTATGTATTGGTGCGATAGAGCGATGTCATCGAGTTCTCACACAGTTGTATATACAAGATGTATACAGAACGAGAGATGAATATCATTATCTCATTCTAACAAATAGCTTTGTCCCACTCTCGTACGTAAACGTTACAAGTGCATCTTAGGCCTTATCACTACAAGCACGGCTACCACGAGTTGTGTTTGACATCTACGTTAGCATCCGCGATAGTATTATAGCTGTGTACCTACTTAATAATAATAATTCAGCCTATATACGTCCCACTGCTGGGCACAGGCCTCCTCTCATGTGCGAGAGTGCTCGGGCTATAGTTCCCACGCTAGCCCAATACGGATTGGGGACTTCACATACACCTTTGAATTTCTTCGCAGATGTATGCAGGTTTCCTTACAATGTTTTCCTTCACCGAAAAGCTAGTGGTAAATATCAAATGATATTTCGTACATATGTTCCGAAAAATTCATTGGTACGAGCCAGGATTTGAACCCGCGACCTCCGGATTGAAAGTCGGACGTCATATCCACTCGGCTACCACCACTTTTTTCCCTACTTTTTTTGCGTGTGTACGTAAGTAAAACTTACAAGTGTATCTTATCTTAGGCTTAACAATCGCGTGCCAAAACATATTGTCCAAAAGGTTCAACTATTTCAAGGTTTCAATCACAATAAAGCACTAAACAAAATTAAAACTGCATTCATCCCCATTTTGGGACCAGGTCAGTCGCCGTGGACATTTTCGTGTCTACGTGTCATTTTAAGTTTGTCGAGCGAATTTACGATGTGAATAGGTCATATTGAGCAACTTTTACTGTGGGAGCAACCGCGAATCATGAAAAAATTTGGAGAATCGTCTCATAAATATGGTACTACGCTCTTATTACACTGGAATAAGATGCTATGGGACATATTTTTGAGTAAGATGTGTACACCCATATTTTTACACTTGACTGTACATGAAATTGTGTAAAAATATTTTCTATAATGTTAATACCTATCCAGAGGGAAATGGGGATTACATTTGTATGGTTTATTTTCAGTCCGGCATACTCGTAGCAATGTGCAAGCTGCAGAACATTTTCAAAATATCCTAAATTTCTGAGAATTTTCTTGAGAAAATTTAGATTTTCATTTAGAAAGTTCCCGTTAAGATTAAGAATTATTACTTAATGTTCTTAACTCTTGACGACTTTTTTATTCCTTTACTATGACCATTTTAGCATTTATAGTGTACCTGTGTGGCTACCACCAGTTCGGCAAATCGGCACTGACATAATCGCTATCGAAAACGTAACGTACTTTCTATGCGTCTCGCTCGTACTCTCATATAAGCGCGACCGAGATGTATAAAAAGTAAATTACGTTCTCGATAGCGTACGAGTACCTATATGTTAGTTTTGACATTGGCAGTGACGGGTACTGGAACCGTTTGATCACATCACGGATTTACGTCACCCATGGGCTCAAGTACAATGCTAACAAAAGCGAGTTTATGCTGTTTAAAGCGGGTAATAAAACCTACAGCGTGCCCCCTGTGACTCTTTGTGGAACTCCTTTAGCACAAGTTCAGCATTTTAAGTATTTGGGCCACTGGGTCACCGATGACATGTGTGACAACATGGATATTGAGAGGGAACGCAGAGCGCTGGCTGTGCGCTGCAATATGTTGGCTCGTAGGTTTGCACGATGTACCGAAAAGGTGAAGGCTACGCTTTTTAAAGCATATTGCCAGTCCTTCTACACGTGCAGCCTATGCGCAGCGGGCATACAACGCTCTGCGGGTGCAGTACAACAACGCGTACAGGGTGGTGTTCGGGCTGCCGCGGCACTGTAGCGCCTCTGGTATGTTCACGGAGGGACGGATCGATGGCTTCCACGCGATCATCAGGAAGAGGTGTAGCTCGCTGTTGAGGCGGTGGCGCGCCAGCTCGAATACCATCCTGTGCACGTTGGCCGACCGGTGGGACTCACCGTGGCTGAAGCACTGGGTGCAGCTACATGCCCCTTTATGTAGGAATTTGCAGTAATATCTTGTCATACTAACCCTAGATTTAAGTATTTGTATGTTACTAACACAATATGGACATTGTTCGAAATAAATTCTTATTGATTGATTGATTGATTGATTGGTGTCTATTTTAAGTCTCATATAAATCGAATCTAACTGTAAGAAAGTTTGGCAATAATTGTGCAGAAAAATACTGCTAACATTACATGGGAACTTTGCAATTTTTGAAAATTCTCTTTGACACATTGCTAGTCCAG
Organism: Cydia pomonella; assembly: GCF_033807575.1. NCBI lineage: Eukaryota > Metazoa > Arthropoda > Insecta > Lepidoptera > Tortricidae > Cydia > Cydia pomonella. The sequence continues at coordinate 44,776,492 of NC_084703.1, forward strand.
CATCATTTTATCCGAATAGAACTACCTAGCCCGTATAACGCTCAGCGCCTACAATATTGAGTTTTCACCTGCCCGCTCAAATATTCATGCTCACGGCTCGCGACAGCCTAACAGCACCTTGCTTATACATTGTGAGCATTTATTTATAAGGCCCCACGTCAGTACCTTGGGATATGCCTTCTATATATAGGCATTCACAATACATAGTAAATCAAAGGCCTCTTCAAACTCTATTTTTCAATTCCTAGTACCGTAAAACCACCCAACTGTAGGGCTATTGCCAAACTTTCTTACAGTTAGATTCGATTTCTATGAGACTTAAAATAGACACCAAGTATAGTATAGATGGTCGGCTCTTTATCATTTGTCATCATGGCTGTCACGTTCTAACAAGTGTGTAAGCACGAAAGTGACAGGTATAGTGACAAGTGATAAAAATGGAACCATGCAGCCACCGCTGGTCATAAGTTCTGTCATAAAGATTCTGATAAAATTTAATAAAAAAAGTCTGCCGTGATTTGAACGCTTATTTTATACTGATCAAAACGAAATTTATGTACTTTATGATTTTGTTCGCGTTTTTATTTAATACTTGTTTACTTTGGAATTGTCGTTAAATTCGAATTCGCGGCTGGAATATGAAAATATGCACTTTACAAAAGGGAGTAAAAATCAGTGTCACATTAATAAAATAAATAGGTACAATTTGTTTATTAGTATGAAACTTTATATATAACTTTATTAGAACGTTATATTATCACCAGCATTTATTTCTCTGACAAGTCTGTACTTGTCAATTAAAGTAAAATGACACAATGGTAAAAAAGTAAAGTAATACATTAATTAAGTTTTTAAATAAAACATAAATAACAATACTTATAGCTTAGCAGTCGGTCAGCATAACTGCGCGTGATGAAAGTCAATTATTGGACGACATGTCACAAAATTGGTCGAGACAGCAAATAAGCACGTTTCAATGTCACCATGTATGTCGGTTAGCTTATCGTAGTCCAGGGCCCGATTCTGATTTTAACGACTCGTTACGGTTTTGATCTTATTTTGACGATCTTGTGATCACTCTCGCTGATTCGTGCGTGCGAAATGAAGTGAAAGTCGTGCATGAGATAATAATTAATAAATACTTAATATTATAGGTCATTTTTACACATATTGACTAAGTCCCACGGTAAGCTTAATAAGGCATCTGTTGTTGGTACTTAAACAACGATATATATATATATAATATATAAATACTATATCTATGTATTTAATAGAAAACACCCGCGACTCGACCACAAATATTCATGCTCAACTCACAAATAAATGCCCTTACCAGGATTTGAACCCTGTACCATCGGCTTCATAGGCAGGGTCACTACCCACTTATTAACTCCCCGTTCTATAAATAACGATATTTATACCTGAATTGTTAATTGTAAGTACCCTTAAGGCATTTCTTACTGTTTTTACTTAGCCGTATTTTTTGCACGTGTATTTTACTTTCCTCGTATTCGAAATCAAGAGTAGTGTTTAAGTCTGGCGAAAGGCGCCATTTCATCCTTTGGTTAACAATCTACTTAAACATACGTAGTTTTTGTATTTTCATTTAGTTTTGATTTTTTTTTTCGAACCTAACTTCCATTTACCTCAAAATACGACATAAGCAACGGTGGTAGCATGATTCCATTTTTATCACTTGTCACTATGCCCGTCACTTTCGCGCTTACATACTTGTTAGAACGTGACAGGCATGGTGACAAATGATAAAGAGCCGACCATCTTAACCCTACTGCTTTGTGTTTTTTGGTGTTGTCTACTTTTATCGGATATCAGATGCGTGCTCTCTGCTCTTAGACCAGCTTATAGATCGTGTAATTCATGATGACGCGCAGATTTGTTGAATCTAATCTTTAATAGGGTGATAATACGAGCCAAAACACGTGTCTTCGTGAATGGAATGATCTAAACCCTATCACTAAGACGATCGTTGAGGTTGTGTTGAAATCAGTACAAAACTGTAACGCGTTGTTTTTGTATCAGGCTCCCGTATTCACACCACAAGAGCTTACTCAAGGATTAGTTAGATGCACGTGACTGGTCAAGTATGGATTAAGCTCAGGACAAAAGTACGTGCCTATTCAAGTATGACTTATCTCTTAGTCCCCATTCAGTTGGTATTAAGTTGGAGAATGAAATAATAGCTACCTTTTTTCTGAAAATTTTAGGGTAGGGTAGGGTTAAATTTTTGGCTCAGGAAAATTAACCCGAATATGGGCAATCAGGAGAAATAATTCGTGTAGTTTTGTAAATTGGTACAATTATACCTTGTAGTATCCAGATAAACATACTAAAAGTCCTCGAGGGTGGGGGTTGTGCTGAGGGTGACAGGGGAGGGGTTGAAGGTACTTTTTGTCAGTACTTTCCTCATACTTCGGACAAAATTTATACCATAACATTTCCTACAAATTTGATTATAATTATTTTTACTCTAAGATCAATACCTACTTTAAGAGCTACGGGGTACGGGCTAGAGTACGGGGTGTTTAAGTTAACAAAGAGACAAAAAAATTGACGATTTAAGTAAACGTCGGTTTTCTGTACTTCTTCAAGATAATTCAAATTTTTAGTTTAGAATAAGCAAGCTTAGTCACCAGCGAACCAATTATTAAAAAAAAAAACGGCCAAGACCCTGTCGGGCCGTGCTCGTGCTCAGCATGGTTCCATTTTTATCGCCTGTCACTATACCCGTCACTTTCGCACCTACATACTTGTTAGAACGTGACAGGCATGGTGACAAATGATAAAAATACGACCATGCTACCACCGTATGTCTCCATTTACACGAATTTAAGTCCATGGGCAGCGATGAGTAGGGTGGGGTGACATTTCGCGCGAGTGTCTAAAAATACACGAGTTAACCGTAAAATTAACGTAAACCTAAAAATAGTATAGGTAAGTACTTGTAAATATACATAAAGCTACAACAGACAAGGTTTTTGGAAATATGTTAAGAATAATTAAGTGAAATATTATAGGCCAGGGGTTCCCAATCTTTTTCAACATGCGGCGCAGTTACAAGTTTAGTATTTTGCAACGGCGCCCTTGTAAATTTAAAATCACGGTCGAAAAAGAGTGACACAACGCTATATTATTTACCGATGCGAGCGCTCAAATAAGTACCCGCGAATATTTGTGGTTTCGGATAATGATAGAACTCACGGCGCCCCTCTTTACTTTCTACGGTGCACCAGGGCGCCGCGGCGCACACTTTGGGAACCCCTGTTATAGGCTATTTGTCTGTTGCAACTGTTTCACCGCTTACACTTTGAAGCCCAGTTTCTAACGCTTCTGCCACGATCGCTCGCTCGCTCGCTCGCTCTGAGCGTGTACGCTTGACGCTGACACCGACTGCCATATTTTGGTATGAATTTTCTCAAATGATTTTTACGCCTAAGACCCTAATCTGTCAAATAAAAGCCCTTGTTTCTTTTGTATGATCGGTCGGCTCCTGTGTTGCGCGTGAGTAAGCAACAATGTCATTTAAAAAGCAAGTGTATGGTGATAGTGTTAAGGTTCAATATTAATATGAGCGCTCGCCTACATTGAAGTGGTCGATCGTCCTACATTACCAAAACATGTATGTACATAGATTTAAACCTTAAAACCACTACGTTAGATTCGCTTTTTAAACGACATTGTTGCTTTAGCACGCGCTCAAAACGGCCCACCGCTCGCACAAAACAATGGCTTTTGTTTAATAGATTAGGGTGTTAGGTGGAACATTATTTGAAAAAAAAATGCATACTGTACGCTCGACGCTGATACCGATCGCCATAAGTGTTTCCACCATCTTGCGCGGGTGCACGCCTGCACGTACCATTGCGGGTAAAATCAGTCGCACGCTTCCGCGCCAGTTTTGTTCAGGCACTATAATCTATATGTTCAGGCATATAGTACAGGCACTAAGCAAAATGGCGGTGGCATCAGCGTAATAGCATGCACGCTCGGACCGTGAATTCCGTTGCCGTCGGGAATGACAACGTAAAATTTTCGAAGAAGTACGAGAAGCCCAAGCGTGCCCGAAGTTAGAAGGGGGTTGAGAAAGATAGCATAATTCAAAATACTTATATGAATACGTATATATTTATTGATAGAAAGAAGATAAGATATAAGAAACAGTAGAAGAAAGTGCAGCGAATAAGGCAGTGTTCTCACCTGTTTTCTTTGAATTCTTGCTAGTATTCTTGCTTCGCCGCGGATATAAATTGATTTTGCTCTGGCCGCACCCCATTTTTAACGAAACTTCACTTTATAACACACTAAATTACTGTTCAATTCAGTCTTTTAGATTTTAAACACTTCTTTGTTCATGTTCATTTTAAGTTCTTTTAATATTTACACGCACAACGGTTAAATTCTGTGTGTTTTCATAAAAAAAACACTACATTTTTAAAATTCACTTTTTCACCTTCACTATATTTTCACTTTTTAAATTGATGTTCAATAAATGTTTGTGATTTGTGATAGTCTTATGTTGTATGTCGTTTCATTGTCGTCTCGCCCATTTCAAACGTAGATGGCGCTTTATTCTGTAAACAAAAAATACACATTACCTACACAACTATACGTGTTTTCTCGTTTTATGTGAATAGTAACGCTTGTTAAGTGTTAAAACTCAATAAAAATGAGAAAATTTCAATGTGTCTTATCAGTCTAAGTTTGTGTCTGTAAGTTTTTGATTGGCGAGTCAAGGCTAGATCGGACGCAGTCAAAACAAACTAAAAATGTTTACCGTAACATTATATTGTTTATAGTAAAGTTTGAGCCTTTATTCCCTAAAATATTCAACGTTACTCAATCCACTACACTAGTTTGTCAAACAATGAAAAATCCGATATTAATTAACGTGCGGATTATACTGTTCCAACATGCATAGCAATAAAGGACTAGTTGCATCCTCAATCGACGGACTTATCAACGTCCCTCAGCAGAGAACTATGGTTAACTGGAAGAGATCCCTCAAAGAGTTTACTACTACTATGAAATTACTATGATATTAACGTTTTAGGGGTGACAGGCGGTTGAAATATTCTCGCAGTATAAATCTGCTTATTGTGAAATTGTGCTTATATATGTATATATTGTACAGAATAGGAAGTTCTATCTGTTCACTATACTATATAAAAATCTGAGGGAAAAAACGACGATTAATTATAATTCGGCCCACCTAGGTTGTAACAAAAGGACTGCAATTATTATGGAAGTGTATTAAAATATATATTTCTATGACAGTAAATAATTCTATCTATATACGCAAATTAGTTAGACAGCATTGAGAAGACATTGTAAATATTGGTATGTTGGCCCGTCCGTATAGAAAACATTTGAACGTGCCCGCTGGACGACCAGGCGGATTCCCGTCGGCGCTGTACAATATCTATTCATTTTAATCCTAACACGGCATTTAATAAATGGGTGTTTTATGTTTTAGATCTGTTATAACAAAGTTATAATAGTTATAGACTATAGATGGTGAACAGGGTGCAGAGAAGAGTAGCAGGAGAAAAAACAAGTAAGTACCTATACGAAATGAAATATGCTATAGCGGCCGCGAGGGACAGCGTCTGTATGTGACAATGGTCAGTTAGCAACTGATTTGGCTTCGATACAGGTACGTATGCATCTATGTATGTATATATAACGTTGCATGTCGCTCGTGCTCACTATTCAATGCGTAAGTATAGATTTATTTATATAAGAAGTAGGTACATCATTTTACAAGACAGGTAAGTAAAAAAGGTATATATAGATATAAGTATAGGTAAGTATTAGTTTTAACTTTTAAGTCTCTTTTTCAGATTCTGTCATCTACCTACAGTCTCCCGGCCAGTACTGCTTCTGTACTCACACTGGTAGGAGTACAATCCGAGCTGCTGGTCTCACTAACTTTCCAGGTCTCACCAGTTTTCACTCGCCAGTCGTCCGTCCTTTATAGTTGTAGTGTAGCTAAGCGCGCCGCTATCAATGTAATTTTATTTTCACGTCAGCACATCATTAGCAAAAAGAAAGAGACAAAAAGTGCATACGTAATTCAACGGTATATTGAGGGTTTATAATAGACCCCCGAAATAAGTCAGACGCATCGTTCCAAATCACCCTACGAGTCTTCATTCGTAATAATTAATTAATGAAATAAAAGCTTAAAACTTAATAAAAACACCATATTTTACGTATTTTATCATACAATCAAAACAATGTACTTGTACAAATTTACGCAATTGTTACGCAGTAAATAATTCTATTTAATTACTTTTAACGATCTCTAATATAGTAGACAAATAGTAGTATCCGCAATTCGGACCGTATCCTAAAGTTTTTTTTTTTTACAAAAAAAAAGTTGTCGATTGAACTGTCAATTGATGTTCGTTAATTCATTATTTTCATGTTTTTTTTTAAATTTCTTTCGTTTTGTTTTATTGCGGTAATTAAAGTTAAATGTTAGAATACCTTCAGAAAACATGAGTGAAACAGTGATCCGTCGGTCTGGATTTCATTTTTTCAAGTTGTATTTTTTGATGGCTGACTGACGTGAAAATTTTTGTGTACTACACGAGATCAAAGTTATTTACATCTCGTGCGCTTATGAGTCCCTTACTACGCTCAAGATTCTAAATTAGATTCATCTTTCGCTTGCACGGGACTCAAAACAAGCACTCAAAGAAATATCAGACTTTGCTCTCTTGTTGTACAAATAACTATTTCATCACACTTGATCGAAAAAGATCTTATTTCATTCAGGTGTACTGAAGGACAAAGGCCTATTTTGTTCCCACGGGAGTTATGGATTGAAAAAAAAAACTATGACTCCCTAGAGAGTTATAGCTTTTTTCTTACATTAGGTCACTTATTCATACAAACCAAGTAGCATAAACGAGTTTTACTTTTAAAATACTGACGTTTGTAATTTAATATTATTGTTTATGTTTAATATTACCTTCCTTCGATGCTTTACCTGTCGAGAAATTACAAAATGGCAGAGAAAAGATTGATATTTCACCGTATTTAACTGGTATTTAAGAATGATTTCGCTTAAAATTTAGTTTTTTTCTTAAGTGTCATGAAAAACATTGTGTGTAACTCCGGGGGTAAGAATATTGCAAACTCGGGTCTTTAATTCATTATTCGGGTCTTGAATTATCACCCTCGTATCCGAAATTTCACTTACCCCCCTCGTTGCACAACGTACTATTCTTCATGCGATAAGGGACACGCACTCATCACCGTTAGCATTCACAAGCCTCCAGTTTGCAATAGCTACGAAGGCGGTCGGCACTGCATCACAAAACAAATGAAAGACCAGAATGCTAGTTGTCTCTTTCGCACTCTTTATAAAATTTGCAAACGTAGTAAAATATCATCTTGGAATGTTGAAGTGCACAACACCCGTTAGGTCGGTGATCCAGTGTTTAAATTCAATAAATAGTTCATCAGATATTTTATCGTCCCATGATAGGGCCGTCTTCCAGATAGACTTTAGTAATATTTTTCCTTTTATTGTTACAGGTGCCAATATACCAAAATATATCATAAATTGACATGGTGATGCGTAAAATTTGACAGGAAAGAAAGACACATCGACTGCCAACGTATCATGCGCTGGATCCCATAATAATCCCAAGGTTAGCTGAGTTTTATTTTCGCCATCCACCAACAAACTTTCTCCGTTAGTACTTAATTGATCTTTAGGTAAGTGTGACAAAATATTTTTGTTGTTACTTGTCCAGCCACGTATCTCAAATCCTTCGAATATATGCACCGTAGAAACATCGTCAATAGTATTTATCGCTTCGCTTTCTGTTGGCAGCGAGTCTATGAAATCGTCTACGTAATGACTATGCATAAAGCTTGGACGGCGCGGCGTTACGCTTTGTTTCGGAGAATTGTTGAGCATTCTTATCTACAATTTCCTCTAAATAAAAGTGACGTCAGTATTGTTTTATTGGTTGATCTTGACTATCGCGCCATAAAAATCTCACGGCGTGTTGATCTTCTTCTTTTATTTTAATTCTTAGAAACATGACACGAATGTCACCCGTTATTCCTATGGGGTTTTCTCGAAATCGTAACATAATCCGATAAAGTGAATTTAATAAATCAGGACCTTGAAGCAAATAATATAATCATTTAGGCATTTTCCATGAGAAATACTAGCATAGTCAAAAACTAGTCTCAGTTTCTTCTTCCAGGGATTATCCACTCCAAAGTGGGAAATTACCCAAAATTCTATTCCCACTTTCTTCCGGTTTTACTTCTCTTGCGTAATCATTTTCAAATAAATGTCTTATTCGCTCGCGATATCTCGAAGTCGAAGCGTATTCTTCGTTGCTTCGTAATCGCTTCTGCACGGATTTTAACCTTCTTTCTGCAGTTGAGTAACACTCCACTATTTTTTCTTCACTTTTCCAGGGAAGTCCCACTTCCCATCTGCCATTCTTTAACTTCGCCGTATCATTTAAAATAGAAATTGCCTGTTGTACTTCTTTATTTTCCCTCTTTTTTGAAGTTACGCCGACACTTTCTATGTTAAAATAATTTCCCACTGTTTCGTTCATTAACACATCTGTGTTGTAATTATCATCGGGCTCGCTCGCATCAATAAATAAAACTGAAGATTCATCACAACAGGGGGCCTACCGCGAAAACCAAATTCTTAGTGAGTTCCTTCACATCACTTTCCTCCTTGTCGGCCTGTTTCATATCGCGTTCCTGCTTTTCACGTTCTTTTTTAACGTTTCTGCGTGCGGTGTTCACCATCTTGCTCGGCGGTCAGGAAATTTCCATATCCGGCTAGAAGACCACTTTGGAGACTATAGATGGTGAACAGGGTGCAGAGAAGAAGAGTAGCAGAAGAAAAAAACAAGGTATATATAACGTTGCATGTCGCTCGTGCTCACTATTCAATGGATAATTATAGATTTAATTATATAAGAAGTACCATCTTACAAGAAAGGTAAGTAAAAAAGGTATATATAGATATAAGTATAGGTAAGTATTAGTTTTAAGTCTCTTTTTCAGATTCTGTCATCTACAATAGTGGTGTCGGAGAAGGTGACGGGCATCATGACCCGAAGTAAAACACGCAGCCTATCCACACACGTGACACGGGAGCAATTTCTGTAATGAGCGTAAAATGTGACTATTTATTACCTTTCTAACAATTGGGTAATACGAAGTATTACTGCAATGTTCTGCCGCCAGAGTGCAGCACTAGTACATTTCATAAACCATAGAGTATCTTATACATATTGTGCCTTAAACTGTTTGACAACTTTTTACAGATAATAAAATATGACATTGATGCATCAAGGCGGTTTGTTTACAAAAGGCCTACCGGGAAACGTGAATTTCGAAATTTAGTTATCTGCCTCTTCATCGCTCGAATATGCAAGAGTGATAGAGAGATTCGATAACGAAATTTTCTTGTTTCTCGGTAGACCCTCAGATTGTGATGGATTGTGGTACCCTACGCAGAGTCTCGCGTAATATTCCCTATTGTGCAACAGTTTTTTATATGAAAACTATATCACGACCTCATGTAAGTATTATAACATGACAGTACTGACTTTGGTCTACTTAAAATCGGCATTTACTGGGTATACGGGTGTAGCCTGTAACACGAGTAAATAATTAAAACATAGATTTTACTCCACAAAGTCCAGTGGCGAGCAAAGTACCTGCGGCCTGCGAGCCAGCTCCGGCCCGTGAAAGGAATTTATTCGGCCCGCCGCTAGTACTACGAAATAATTAGTACCTATATAGCATCAGTCCACGATAATCACAAATTTTTAAACATTTTACCTGCAATTCTGTAGGGCTAAGATGGTCGGCTCTTTATCATTTGTCACCATGCCTGTCACGTTCTAACAAGTATGTAAGCGTGAAAGTGACGGACATAGTGGCAAGTGATAAAAATGGAACCATGTTGCCACCGCTGGCCCCTCTTAAATTTCTTAAACTTTCTGGCCTCCCATGAAGAAAGTTCGCCCACCACACGATGACATTTTTATTCAATAACTTCTAAAAATTATAACGTCTTTAGAGGAACTATTTTTCATATAAATTAAATATTTCCTTCAACGGACGCTAATAATCATTTAAATTGACGATGCTTGTCACGCTATAAACAAAATTCGCAATGCATTGCGTATTAGAATAAACTTGAAAGTGTAAGTACTAAAAATCAAAACACTAAGTTATTTTTAAATGTTGCTTAACAAATATTGGTCATCCGACGTGGTTTGAGGACAGCCCACAGTTAAATTATTTGCTCCTGTTACAGGCCACACCCGGTTTATCAGCATACAATATAATAACATTAAATTTAACTGACAGCACGCGGCCCGGCCGGTCGACCTTAGGTATCGACGGGCGGGTGTGGTGGACACGGATCTGCGCGAGCACCAGACGTAGTAACTATTCATTAATCTGTGGCTCCAGGTTGAAGACTGGCGAGAAACTGCACAGGACTCGGATCAGTGGCGAGCAGTCGTGTTGGAGGCCAAGACACACTTTGGGTCGCTGCGCCAGAGGAGTAAGGAAGTAAGAAATTTTTTAATTGAATTTCGAATTTTGGAGCAAAGTATTATTTCAATTATATTTAAAGAAACTTTTTAAAATGGCTCGTAGGTCGCTCGCGAAGTCTTCCGTTCACTAAGCTACTAGTTTCTAACATACTTCAACACAATATATGTCACTGGATTCCACAAACTGGATTTAACGACCCACCTTACGAGAAAAATTGGCAGTTCAATGAATGGTTTTAGAACATATAATTAAACTTTGTTGCGTTATAAAATCACACACGCACGCACGCACGCTTTCGTTTCGGAGGCCGAGATTCTTTTTTGATCACTGAGCCAAAAAAGTTAGTCGTTTTAAAATCGAACGAAACCAAACAAAAGAAATAAATTTCATTGGAAATAATTTGTAGTATTAGGACATTTAGGACGGAAGGACGATATAGGATAATGCAAAGCCTATATAAATCCTATACCAGTGGAGGTAAACTCATATCAATCACTATAATTGACACGAAAATATGCTGGATCATGCCGTCTATATGGCAGCGGCTGTGCCATATAACACTATGGTAATCCGTCCGTCTAAAATAACTCTGCACCTCGGAGGTGACAAGGCCAACGAGTTGGTTTTATAGATCTTTTAACAGGAGTATAGACTGCGAGCCAGGATCAGATTTCCATGACCAACGGCCTCTCGGGCATATCGTGTAGCGGTTAAAGGCTATGTATGATGAACTCTCGTGGACGTCAGCTGCCGCTCCGTTGGTGGGTTGAGGAATTGCAGCCACCAAAACACGTAAAAATAAAAAATTGCCATCGCCTCCCGTTTGATACTTAGATGATAGTTCAGATGCTATTGTTAGTTTAAAAAAATCGTGATGGTAAGAACGTCAGCTGATCGCATGAACATGTAAAAAATAAGCGCTTTACCTTTTTATGATAGTAAAACAAAATCATGAAACTTTGCATGTCGCATTCTATCAGGCGTTTCAAATCACGCATACGTTGGGGATATAAAGCGGTAAGGCGCGCATTTTTTCCATGTTCATGTGAATAGCTGTCGGTCTTTCCACCGCGGTACAATCGGCTGACGGTTTTATGTAAACAGTATCTCAACTGACAAAGTATCAGCCAGGAGGCGATTACTGACAATAATATGCTCCTGGCCCGCGGTCGAAGTAATAGCAGTGAAAGTGCTATTATTCTTTATCCTTGTCATAGTCTCCGTTTCATATTTGCCTACTTCTAAAAAGTCTTAAGTGCCACGTCAGGACAGTAGATTGTTGTACCTAAACTCGGTGGGCAACAATAAATCCTACTTAATTACATAGGTTGTTGTTGGTATGTTGTCAGGAATGTTACGTGTTTTGGCGTGAAACGTTATTTTTTACCATTAAAAACCCCTAGAAAGGGGTTGGAGCAAAAACCAGATGTAATGAAAAGAGTTATGGCGCGGTGGTTTATACATATCTCTGTAAACGGAGAAAAAGGCGGCTCGCGGCGGTGACAGACGTACGTGCCAAGCAACATTTTGTTCTGTAAAACGTACGATACAGACGCGAATTCCTATTTTCCGCACTTGTAGGGTAATATATATAAAAGTTATGTAGTCTTTGATTTTATTAAGCAGTTTTCCTACTACACAACGGTCTTGTAAGAACGAAGACATGTAAGGTAATAAATAGATCTCGGTACTATCTTACAGCTCACAGCTCAAAAATATCACATACGGCCCGATTCAAAGAATGATTAAGACACGTTTAAGATCTTGGAAAGATCTTTAAAAGATCGATAACTAAACATGTCAGAATTGACGTTTATTTCGATTCCGCTGTGATCCCAATAAGATCTATCTACGATATTTCTAACGTCAAAGTGACATTGGTTGCCCGAATCGAGCTGCTTCTGACAATTATACGGCATACAAACGATTTCTAAATGAGAACTTATTTAAAAACCAGTAGGGCTAAGATGGTCGGCTCTTTATCATTTGTCACTATACCTGTCCCGTTCTAACAAGTATGTAAGTGCGAAAGTGACGGGCATAGTGACAATGACAAGTGATAAAAATGGAACCATGATGCCGCCGCAGAACTTATCGTTATCGTATCTCATTCTTCAAATCGGGCCGCGTAACGGGTCGTGTAGACTTGGCTTTAATAATTGTCTGGATGGGGGAATGCCCATTTTTGCCTATTTTTTTAAATAACTTCTAAACTTTTTATACTAAAATTATGACAGAATAATTGCGATTTATAATGGGCCCTTTCATTTAATATATTAGTTTTTTATAATAGTTTTCCCATTTGCCACTAAAAGTGGCCCGTAAGTTTTAACAGACTTACATAATATGTGTACGAAATTTCAACTTAATTGTTCCAGTAGTTTCGGAGCAAATAGGCCGTGACACTTGTGACAGATGCACAGACAGACGAGCAAGTGATCCTATAAGAGTTCCGTTATTTCCTTTTGAGGTAAGGAAGAAACCCTAAAAATCAATACAGTAATGGATTTTCGTATAAATTCCTATCCGGCAGTCCGCTAAATGAATGCAATAACTTTAGTTTAGATTTCATTTATCAGTTTGTCCATAATAAATAAAAACCGGTCAAGCGCGGGTTCCTTTCACTCGCGCACCGAGGGTTCCGTACAAACTTTGAATTATATCGTGCTATAAAGGCAAAAGACTTGAGAACGGAAGTACCGATACTTAGTATAATTGTGTACAGCGCCATCTCTCGGCAAATTGTCTAAGTAATTTGCGCGATGTAACGTTGGTTTTTCGAGGATAATTCTCTGTCATGTTAACCGATTTTAAAAATTGATCAATTATTAGAAAAAAGGCGTATTTAATGTAATCTCATAGAAATTTCAGGTGTAATAAACACACGTAAAGTTGGTTAAATTGCAAACTTTGTTAAAAAAAAGCGGCCAAGTGCGTGTCGGACTCGCCCATGAAGGGTTCCGTAGCATTTATGACGTATTAAAAAAAACTACTTACTAGATCTCGTTCAGACCAATTTTCGGTGGAATTTTGCATGGTAATGTATATCATATATTTTTATAAGATTTTTCATTTTGTTATTTTAGAAGTTACAGGGGGGGGGGGGGGACACATTTTACCACTTTGGAAGTGTCTCTTGCGCAAACTATACAGTTTAGAAAAAAATGATATTAGAAATCTAAATACCAATCTAAATACAGATATACCCCACACGTATGGGTTTGATGAAAAAAAATTATTTTTATTTTATGATGTATTAAAAAAAAAACTACTTACTAGATCTCGTTCAAACCAATTTTCGTTGGAAGTTTTTGCGTGGTAATTTATATCATATATATTTTTTAGATTTTTCATTCTGTTATTTTAGAAATTACAGGGGGGTGACACATTTTAACACTTTGGAAGTGTCTCTCGCGCAAACTATGCCGTTTAGAAAAAAATGATTTTTGAAACCTCAATATCATTTTTGAAGACCTATCCATAGGTACCCCACACGTATGGGTTTGATGAAAAAATATTTCTGGAGTTTCAGTTCTAAGTATGGGGAACCCCCAAAATTTATTGTTCATAGAATACATGTACTTACCAAGTTTGAACAGTATAGCTCTTATAGTTAAAAAAGTTTTTGCGGGCTACACATAGACGCCTAACTGGCAAACGTATGTCCTACTGTAAATTATTGAAACATTATAAGTTACCCTCCCTGGAGTCAAGGCGCACGTGTTCTGATATGTTGGTTCTCCACAACATTTGCCGTGATAAGTACGACTGCCCGGAGCTGCTTGACAACATACGCTTTAGGGTCCCCTCACGCAGCACTGCCCGCTCTAATGCCTTGTTCGCCGTCCCGACTTGCCCAACTAACGCTGGGATACGCGCACCTTTGCGCCGTCTTTGCAATTCATACAATAAAATGTTCACGGCCGCAGACATTTTCAATACAAGTAGAGTAAGTTTCAAAAAACAAATCCTTGAATTACTAGCTGAGACAACTTAGTATCTTCGTACAATTTGTATCATTGCCATCTACGTCTGCGAACGATGTTTATAAGCTTAGAATAAATTCTAAAGTGGGAAAAATTACTGTCCTGGATGACACTTGACCTCACGGCCTCTGGATCGATACTCCAGCGCTCTGCCATCTGAGCAACCAAGACCTCATCCATAGGTAGCAAATTTTCCACCATATGGGTCTAGGGGACCCTAGCGACATCTATCTACACACACTCAGGACAGTAATTTTTCCACTTCAAAATTTATTCTAAGTTAATTAAAAAAATTGTTTGGAATGTACAATTTGAGCTCTTTCAAATGATACCCCACTGGAACTAGTCACTAGACTTTGAAATTTTCCCCCTCTTCATATTGGGTATTTTCCATAGTTAATAAAAAAAAATACTTTCAATGTGTCTGGTGTGTTATTCATAACTATTCTAAATTTCAAATCGAGATATTTAGCGATGTGACAGACACACAGACGGACGGACGGACAGAGACGCATCATAAGGGTTCCTTTTAAATAAAATTCATTTATTTCAGACAATTGATAACACATATTAATAAAATTAAATAACATTTACAAAACATACAATTATATAAATACAATTACCCTTAAAAAAATTAATAACGAAATAAATAACATTACATTAAATTAAATTTACTGTTAAAACTAACATGCAGGGAGGACCAGTGCCTCAAAAGGCTACCGTCCCATCTATTTGCCACTGTGGCCAGGAGACTGGGGCGGCAGCCACGCACCCTGCTAAACATTGCGGCGCAACGCTTGCGAAGCATGGCGTGGAAACCGTCCACGCTCGCGTCCGCAAGTATCGCGGCAGCCGCAACAGCACCCTGACGGCATCGTTGTATTGGACCCGCAGAGCATTTAGCGATCGCTGGGCTCGCGGATCGCTTTTGTACCTTTATGGTACGGAACCCTAAAAATATGCATTTTCGTGCATATTAAATATGTATTATAAAATATTCATCGTTCTTTCTAAAATTAATAAGAACGACTACAAAAACAAGAAAGTGTTAAGGAATCACACCATCCTAGATAAGCATTGCCTATTTACGTATTTCACGAATACACAACGTTAGCGTCATCTTAAGTGCGCGCAGAGCCATCTAGCGACAAATTCTGTTACTAAATAAATAGTATAATATCGTATTGTCATAGTATATTTTTTCATCGAAACTGTATGTTACGTTTGACAATTTTCTTTTATCATGTCAAATTAATATTTATTTAAATAATAAAATAAAGGTTCACCCCATTATCTATGCAACAAACAAGCAAAATAACGAAAGATGATTTTGGTTGCCCCACAGCCCGGCGAGAACACATTGGGAAGAATAGATTAATATGAAAAACATTCGTAACGTAATCCCAAGATTTGGCGTAGGCACTTGTTTTTACGAAAGCGACTGCCATCTGACCTTCCAAACCAGAGGGTAAACTAGGCCTTGTTCGGATTAGTCCGGTTTGCTCACGATGTTTTCCTTCACCGAAAAGCGACTGGTAAAATATCAAATATTATTTCATAGATAAGTTGAAAAACTCATTGGTATGAGCCGGGGTTTGAACCCGTGACCTCCGGATTGCAAGTCGCACGCTCTTACCGCTAGGCCACCAGCGCTAACCTGTTGTCACTATTGTCAGCAATATTGCTATAGTCTTGCAAACCCAATTTGTCAGTAAATAAGAAGAAAAAAAACTATTGTCATCCCTTTTCTTTTGGGTGATAGTACTAGCGTAAGACAAAGACAGAATGATTCTCCTCTATCTATGTTTGAAATGAGCCAGGCCCTACTCAAACTACTTAGAAGTAAAACGTGTTTATAATTTCGTTGTATAAGGACCGTGCGCGCTGCCATCTTGTGGCCTGAATCGGAAACATAAACATGTATATTGACACTTCACGCAAGTGCTGCCATCTACCGTTCTCGTACGTTTTCTTGAGCATAGCAGGTTCTGCCATCTTGTGGGCAAAATTGGAACGACTTCACATACACCTCGCGCCTAAAATCTGACATATCCTGTGCTGCCCCCTACAGATTAAGCACGCTCCCTATTGTGCATGTTCTGTTGTTTGGATTTGCTTTTATAATCTGGCAAGCCAGATTTGTCACAACAAAAATGGCGCCTAATTTGAAAAATGTAGGTGCGATTGACATCTCATCTTTTTTATTAGCCTATATATTAGAGTGACCCACTGCCTGGACACTTCCCACCTCCTCCACTCCCCTCTCACGCGCCATTTGGTCCTATACACCGTGTTTTTATTGAATTCTGTTAACTCCGGGGTATGGGTAAGTACGTTCAAGGAAACTAAATGGCATAGTTAATTTTCAAAAAAGTATACCTAAGTGTTTTTTTTTAATTTTTTTTATTCTTTTTGTTTATGTAAAAACTAATTAAATGTTGCATACCTATAGCGTTGTTCTTACACGGGCATTACATTTAATTCAACCAAACAATTGAAAACTGTGACATTTCAATGTGATTTCGAACATCGATCGTCCGAGATAGTACTTACGTTTAGTAGTAAATGTATACACTCGTACTAATCAATATGTAAACAGGCCCTAAGGCAAGTGTATACGCTCGTAAGGGCCTTATGAGATAAAAATAAATTATTGATTATCTCCGAAATGGAGTTATAATTAGAATACCGGTATCTTTGAGAAAGTTTCTTAATTTAATCTCAGGAATGCACCCTTGAAATTAACGGAAATCTAAAAAACACGGTGTACAACGCACACTCCCGCCAATTTTTACCAAAAGTATCAAGGTCGTCCCAATATCCCATGCAAATAGGGTTTGAAATCCGGATCCAAAATGTATGAAATTATCCGCATCCCCGGATCTTCCCCTACATTTCTTATCCGTCGTGCAAACCCTACTGGTGCAAAAGTTGAATATCGCACCTTTTTAGGGTTCCGTAGTCAACTAGGAACCCTTATAGTTTCGTCATGTCCGTCTGTCTGTCTGTCCGAGGCTTTGCTCCGTGGTCGTTAGTGCTAGAAAGCTGAAATTTGGCATGGATATATAAATTAATAAAGCCGACAAAGTCGTACAATAAAATCTAAAAATTTAATTTTTTTTAGGGTACCTCCCCTACACGTTAAGTGGAGGTGAATTTTTTTTTTGCTTCAACTCTACAGTGTGGGATATCGTTGGAAAGGTCTTTCAAAACTAATAGGGGTCTACAACAAACATTTCTTGATAAAGTGAATATATTCGGAGATAATTGCTCCGAAAGAAAAAAAAAATGTGTCCCCCCCCCCTCTAACTTTTGAACCATAGGTCCAAAAAATATGAAATAATCTTGGATGCCTGGTTTACCTCTTTAAGAGAGAAACGTATGAGGCGCCACGAGCAGGCCTCCAACCCTCGCCCACCTGTGTAAGCACACACCTGCCGCGTGTGTGGACGTGGGATCCTCTCTCGCATAGGGCTATACAGCCACGAACGCAAGTGTCGTTACCAGGATGCTGCTTAAAACATCTCACACAGATGAATAGAGCTTAAGAAAGACATTAAATGAAAACTATAGCGGATATGATCAGTTTAGCTGTTTTTGAGTTATCGCAAAAAGTTTCCCCTTCATAGTAAAAAGACGTACACCCACAGTTCATCCCTTGGTTAACAATCTACCATACTTTAAGCTCCAGTTTAGCTTATTGTGACGGAAGAGTAACTACGGAACCCTACTCTGAGCCTGACCCGACATGCTCTTGGCCGGTTTTTTTACTGACAAAGTTGGTGTACCAGAGTATAGTTCTTCCCCTCTCCTAATGTTATTCATAAAGGCGACACTCTAACATGGAGTGGTAGCTTGAGGGCCCTCAAGGCCCTCAGGCGGCCATCGAGACCTTTGTGTGAGCTAGTCACTACGTCGGGGAACTAGACAAAAACCTTGATATTGCCATTTATCATATTCTAAGGCTCACAAAATTCATCGAGCTTAAAAAGTGTTAAATTGATTTCAATTGATAATAATGTGATTTTATTATTACATGCGCGTTGCCGACCCTAAACCCGCCCCCCCCACGTTGAGCTCTGGCAACCTTACTCACCGGCAGGAACACAACACAATGAGTAGGGTCTAGTGTTATTTGGCTGTTGTTTTCTGTAAGGTGGAGGTACTTCCCCAGTTGGGCTCTGCTCTAGATCTGGAATGACATCCACTGGCTGTGCCCTACCACACAAAGCGAGATGACATTCACAATGCCCATACCTCTCTTTTGGACGTAGTTTAAGGACGTACCCGGGTCAGAGGGTATTGAAACAACGCTTCGATAAAAACAGTAACTATTACTTATGGAACAAAGAATGTAAATAATCGTATATGATTTATAATTGTTACCTATTTGCCGTGACTTATTTTTCAATAAAAAGCCACTTTAAAATGGTTTACCTTCTTTTTAATGCTTAAAAAACGGACTATATACTCGGACCACGCTATGTTTTCACGCTAAGTGCTACATCAAGTATGGAGGTTATAGGGATATGTACCTATGCTTTCATACTGCCCAGTTAGTGCAAAGTTAGCGCGGTCAGAATCTGGGCGGCTACCGGGAAAATCGAAATTGGTCAATTGCGAGCATTTTTCTCTGTCACTCTGATTACGTCTTACGAAGAGTAAAAGAGAAAGATCCCCGCAATTTGCGAATTTCGGTTTTCGCGGTAGGCCCCCTGGTCACACAGGGCAGCACTGTTTTTAAGCATTCATTGAAAAGGCCTTTATTTCTACTTCCTAATACTTTCTAAGTTCCTATTTCCTTATGGTAGGAGGAGATACGTTGGAAGGAATATAATATAGTACATTACGATAAAAGTGCAAAAAATAGGAGATTCGAAACGAGTGGCGATAAATTAAAACACGACCGAAGGGAGTGTTTTAAATCGACACGAGTTGCGAATTACCTATTCGCACATGTATCGTACAACGTTTTACAGTACATATGGCCCTTTAAATGTTCGACACAGTAACGTTATATGCTACTTCTCGCACTAGTGCTATAAAGTAGCCCCATATGTACTGTAAAATATTATAGGACATTATTACACAAATTTACTAAGCCCCACAGTAAGCTCAATAAGGCTTGTGTTGAGGGTACTAGACAACGATATATATAATATATAAATACATAGAAAACACCCATCCTGTGCTCATCACACGAATAAATGCCCTTACCAGGATTTGAACCCGGGACCATCAGCTTCATAGGCAGGGTCACTACCCACTAGGCCAAACCGGTCGTCAATATCTATCAATATCTACCCTCATATGTTATTTATTTGTGATAAGAAATAAATGATAGATAATATACACATTGACTCATTGCAAGTAAAATTACGTACTGAAGTTTTTTTTTTACTTTAAGAGTTATCGGCTACTAGCCGGGGGTAATCAGTAGAATGCATTGTAAGTATCGGTAACTTGCTATGGTATGAATGAGCGTTTCTACTCATGGTATCTTAATCAACTTATTATATAACTAATTAAAATTATGTAATTACATACACACACACACACACACACACACACACTCCTATATATATGTAGACATAAATATCCGTACTGGTTCTAGACCTAGCTTACACATAATATTGAAATATTGTTTTATAATATATTGCCTACCTCAATATTCAATTCAATAATTAATCAGAGTATAAAAAAGGTTCTTTTTATATATTTGATTAGCTAATTGTGTCTCAGTAAGTGCTCAATCATGTTCACTAATGTATACCTACTATTCTGTAACTACCTTCTTAACTATTTACTAAGATCACGATTTGACCTTGTGGATTACTGTAATTGGCTTTATACACTTAAAATTTAAAATTGCATATGTAATTATTATAAGCTGTTGTAATCCTGAATAAATAAAATTAAATAAAAAAAGAGGATGCCTTATTAAAATGTTGGTCCAGTCCATGGTTGCCTAGATAAACCGATTTTTATATAAAGTCCATGAGGGCAGATATTCCTTATAACTAGGGATTGCAATCCGGTCCGGCGGATCCGGTAATCCGGCCGGATCCGGCACTTTTCAGGAGCTACCGGATCCGGTAAAAATCACCGGATCCGGACCGGATCCGGTAAAATAAAAAAGCGCCTAAATACAGCACGCGCTGTGCGTTTCAGATGAGGAAAAGATGCTGGATGCGAGGTATGAAGTTGCACAGAACAAAAAACGAATGAAAAAGTTTAAATTTAGTAAGATAAAAATATATTTATTATGACGATGACTGGGAACAGAAGAGGATTTCTTCTTCTTTCATGTTGGTGGCACGATATGACGATTACATAAATACTGTAATAGAAGGAAAAATTTAAGGATGGAGATGCCATGGAAGGCATTTGTAATTTATGCTAAAGAGAAGGTTAATGGCGTGTCATAATGTTGGGATAGGAGATTAAAAGTAAACAAATGAGCAGGATTAAGTCGGCGGTACTCAACCGACTACAGTTGGGCTCATCAATATGTGTGAATCAATATATGATAATATTTATAATTTTTAGTTTTCTCCGATATATGTATATATATGATAAAATATAGATTCTTTTCTTTTCAAATTTAAGAGAGAATTTATTGTCTTTACAATTTCATCCAATCTTATGCAATTTACTTAATCATAATCATAACATAAATAGTAAAATATCTTTTTTCCAATCAAAGAGAATTAAGAAGACCAAGAGTGCTCACTCCATACAACGGTTTTGTTACCAAAAATACTATTATTTTCGTATCTACATCTAGCGTCAAGTGGCGGAACTCTCAGTACTGCTACTCGACAATATCACGACAAACAAAAAGTCTAATCTCAACGATTTTCATCTAATATTATAACTCTGGCGTAAGCGTAGGAGTTGAAAATATAGTTCCGGTTACTCTGGTTATAATATTAGGTAGATATCGACTACGAATATAATAATCGTTTTGGTACCAAAACTGATGTATAGAGTGAGCACTCTATGTACTTCTTATTTCTCTATGCTAGAATAGATGTCAATACAAAGAATTCAATCACAGAACAGTTACGAAAACTTGTCCTTTCAAGGAGCTCCACCCCACATCCCATAATCAGGCTTCGGAAAGTAATCAAATATATAATTGTAAACGAAAATTTGAGCACTTGTGCATGGTTAAATATGATAAATTACCAATTTCAAATTTTGTTTTTAAAGTGATATTGATATTATAACACTTTTTACTACCAAGTTCTATTTTATTCTTAAGAAGTTATTTATTAACTTCAAATTATAGATTTAGGAATACGTATTACGCAAAAAAATTGAAAAATATGTAATTTAATTAACTTTAATATCCCTATACCAAACCGGATCCGGTCCGGCCGGATCCGGCCGGATTATGGCAAAAATTTGGCCGGATCCGGTCGGATTGAAAATCAATCCGGTTTGCAATCCCTACTTATAACGTATCTTAGACCATTAGACTGACTTTCAACAAGCTTAATTCTATTGCAAATAAACAGACATTTAACAGTTAAGATAGATAAGCACTCATTAATATTTTTATATGATAGTTAAAACACCAAACTACATTATTTTGTCACTATCAATATTCAAGTGGCGACCTATTTCAACGACACAGACTAGCAAATACCTATATCAAGTATTAGACCGAGGGCCAGCGATGGCAGCATAGATATAAGAAGTAAGGAGATTTATAACGAAGCATAATTTCAACGAGTCTCGCTGTCTCCAACTGTCCCCCACCACATCATTAAAGGCGTGGCCAGACAACCAACTCACGCGCTGTGATTGGCCAAACCGCGCGGTGTAGGAGCCTAGAGCGGCGGCACTAGAGTGAGGACAATTCGATAGAGCTATCGATATTTTACATGTTCTGAAAATGACCTAAGAGTTTTGACATTTTTGTTTTAAGTAATAATTGCCATAGACTTAATTTATATTCCTTTAAATTTTTGACCTTATTTACGAGCTAAGAATTGTAAGGTACGTGTAAGGTATATTAGTTGAGCCATAAGTTCTCTCACAAAGGTTTTTACTGATAAAATGTAATACAAAGCTTTTAATATAAAAAAAAACATGTACCATGATGCGAAAGCTTGTTTATGCTTAACTAATCAAATTGGTTTAAATTTTAGTCATTATTTGATGTAATGTTTTTTAAATTGTTTACTTTCGGATTGTCGTTAGACGCGAGCGCTTCATTAAAAAAATAGTTTCAGTTTATTATAGAATATTTCGTCACCAATTGAAAGCAATTCCAGCATGTTATATAGTAAGTATAATGCACCATTAAATAAGCTTTTATATCATATGTACGAATAATAAGGAAAAAGTAATCATAATTATCAGTAAAAATCTTTCTGATAGAACTTTTGGATCGACTAAGTATACAATATACTATTATTTTAAACATATTTATATTCTATCTGTAACTGTAACTGTAACATTTTTCTTGAAAATGATCCGAACAAATAACACTTTTCTCGCTCGTAAACCAGTTAGGGCCCTTTTCCTGTAGCATTTATCCATTTTTCGTTAATACTGGGATTTTTCGGGAAACTGAAAAAAATTGCAATCATGAACATATTTCTTTTTTGACTCACTGTAAACTGTACCTCTGTAAATTCTATTCACCACCGTTTCTTTTTCAATTGTTTACTCTAAATAATTGTATATTATTATTTTCAATTGTAGTATTGTTTTTTTTTTTTTACTTGTAAACCGTATTATCCACCACAGGACAGGCTATGCCTAGTGTGGGGGCCAGCATAAATGTAATACTGTTATTATTTTATTTCTGAAATAAAACATTTGTACATTTGTACAATTGTACTTAATTAAATCAGTTTATTTTTTGGATTACCTTTTCGATTTTTAATCCAAATTAATAAGTATTAAATTAAACATTAGGTGCATATAAAATAATTGTAAAATTTTACTTGAAAAATAATTACTTTCGTATGAAAGTAATTATTTTTAATGTGTGTATACACTATATCCAAACATTTTTATCGATAACGCTCAAAGATCAATTATATGCACGAGCACCACTCTACTTCGCGGCGTCAATGAAGGGAGCGGTTGGCGGTCGTACCAAGAAACAATTCATTCCCTGTGAATATCGTTAGCGGTTTAATGCATTGCGCCGTTGCTAAGGACACTACAAATAGTTTTCCATGCCAGAGCGTCAATGTAGAATGCATAGACAAATTGCCACGCGTTTGTATGACAACATGGTCTGACTCAGAAAAATCATATGTCACTGGATTTATTTGTTAAAATGTGTGGTATTATTGACTAATACGTGAAAAAAAAATGTACTATGTAACTCCATGATCCTTATAGTTTCTGGATGCACTCCTATTTCGACACAAAATAACGCTATAATTCGGCATTTCAATAAAATTGACGCGCACATTGTTCAATGACAGCTAATTTGCTACTGTCTTACGGTGGGCCGGTATGGCCACGATGTGGCCATGTCGCGGCGACACGCGCCACGCCTCCGTCAGCCATCTAGTACTTTCTATGATCTGAGGATGGCAGCATGGTTCCATGGTTCCATTTTTATCACCTGTCACTATGCCCGTCACTTTCGCACTTACATATTTGGTAGAATGTGACAGGCATGGTGCCAAATGATAAAGAGCTGACCATCTTAGCCCTACAGGAGCATATATTGTCAGTCATCGCCTCCCGGCTGATACTTTTGTCACATGATAGTTTAGATGCTGTTTTAAACTAAAAAATAGTCCACGAGGGTTCATCATACTTAGCCTTTAACCACTATACGAGTTTTCGCCCGGGAGGCGATTGGTCATGAAAATCTGTTCCTGGCTCGCGGTCTATATATGCGTCAAACGCAAACACTTTTGTATGAAAGTTAACCTAAAACGTTTCAGTTAAGTGGAAAGAATAGTTTTGCAATCTTAACAAGATATCGATACTTTTTCTACGAAATTTCATTTCGGGGAGAAAACGGTTCACTAACTAAATCTTAACAAATCATTTTGATTTTGATGTCGATCGCTTCAGCATAATATATGTTATTAGGTTATTAGGCTAGTTTATGCTATTAGGTTTTTGTATTACAAATTAAAAAAAAAGGAAAACCTGTAAACCTAGTGTTTAATTGTATCAATAAATGTGTAGCTACCGCTGACCTGGCGCTAGTTATGCACGCTTAATGCCGCGCCACGATATGATCCGACCTGACCGGACCGGTACAGGTACGTTCGTTTCGTCCGTGCATTTTTATTTAAACTTAGTGTTAAGTATGTTCGTCATGTTGTACCTATCTCTTTTTGTATTAGCTTGTCTACTGTGCGTAATTTATTTCGGTTTATTTTATGTTTCTTTCCTTTTGTCTGTACCTTCCGTGATTATTTCGCACTCGATGGTCTCATCGGAAGATCATCGCTGGAAGTCGCCAGCAACATGCTGAGATGAGGCCATTTATTTTCGTGACACTTTACTCTCACTATGTTCTCTTTTATGTATGTCTATTACTGTTTGTGTGTTTATGAATAAAACAAATTCTATTCTATTCTATTCTACATAAGTAAGTAATAAAAATCATGGAGAATGGAAAATATTTAGAAGTGGAAAAACGTTTTCTTTTTTTGTATAGACAATCAGTTGGTATACTTCCCTCTTAAAGAGTTTTTTAACTTCACACAGTTCTATCTAGAACTATAAAGCGGTGTAATAAAACTGCGAACAGGCCAAACGAAAGTAAATCTTATGTCAATGTCACAAGGATTTTGATACGTTGAAACTTTTTCACGTTATCTATTTAGAGTCACAGTAAATATTCTAGACAGTACTTTGACCACATTACAAACAGTCCAAACTTCAATATATGGCCACAAGCGCACTTTTACACTTGGAGGATTTAACAAGACTGACTTCGGCCACTGGTCATATATTTGTCAATGGACATTGCTATTTGTACGCTACGTACAAATGGCCATACATTTGACGTGCCACTCCCCCGCAAAAATCGACAGATTGTTTTGTACAGAAAATTACAGGAAAGGCGCCTCCAGTTGTTAAATCCGCCAAGATTTTACACGTTAATATGAAATTTAGTAAATTTAGAAATTACATACAAGCAAAAAAACACATCAACAATTATAAAATACAATTAACTGCAAATACCAATTCAAACTAAAGTATTATAATTACTTAGAGATGTATAAAGTCTCTTAGGGCCGATACAGACGGTCTGCAACTGTTCAGAGAGATCCGTACTTTGTTACAGTAAAGATTAATTAATTAATTAATTAAAACTTTATTGCACAATACATGAAGAGTACTAATGGCGGACTTAATGCCAGAAGGTATTCTCTACCAGTCAACCATGAGCCAAACCGAAAAATCTTAGTTGATGCCAGGTCAGAATACAGTTAGAGTAAAATGACAAAAAAATTACAAAATTATATAAAGTTATACATACATAAATAATATGATACATAAATATACATACATACATACATAAACCCATTGTGAAACATCTTGAGTACGACCTTTGAACCTTGTCAAACAGATGCTTGCGCAACATGCGCTTGAAGGAGAACAGAGATTAAATTCGGAATGTAACTGCAGCTGCATTACTGTTGCGACTAGGGCTCCCGGTAATCGCGTTACACGCCGAAACGGATACCCGTGTTCTTATGCCCGGCGGTACTTAGAACACGGTTTATATGGTACCGCCGGGATCCGGATACGCATCTAAGAACCGTTCCCAAGAAACGTTTCTCAGATACGTATCTTCGTTCACACGGGTACTTAAGACCGGCCAGAACGAATACGAAACAGTTTGAGCCAATGCTTACAAAGTCTACTATTGAGTGTTGACTTCAGATACACTCGTTTTTCGTAAAAAAAATCTAATGGTTTTTTACTGGGCGGAATAACATATTTAGCCAACTATACAATATATGAATCGAAGTAGGTGTCCCTATTCTATATTGTCTACTATTTTAAACTTACTCGTTTTTATTCATTTTTTTCTGCGGAGAACAATTATATATTAAAAAACGAATAACTTGTGTTATTTCAACTCAGAATCACGAGGATTATTGATTATAATAAAGAAAATAAGTGTCCCTAGTTTTACATACAATTTCTGAATGTCAGTTTTGTGAAGGTCCATACAAAATGTATGTAAAAATACGTCATAAACCTATTTGTTTGTACACTTTTTTTACCCTTTTAAACAAATAGTCGTCGTGATTCTGAGTAGAAATAACTCAACGGTTCATGGTTTAAAAAAATTGTTTTTTTTTTTTAAACGGAAAATGTTTTAAGTCAAAATACTGCTTAGAACACCATTACTGCGTATAGGCAATTAACGCAGAAACTCGCAGTCGGTGAATAACAAAACGGCCGTTTGCATCGCGTAAACAACAATATTTCCGGCCTAGGGCTGCAATGCACGGAATTATACTGCGCGGATTTTATATGCTTTTGATGTGTCATTGCGTTGGAACGAGATTCACTTGCGCCGGCTTCTTTCGGGCTCTTCGGATCCTGCCAGAGGGCCTACCGCGAAAACCGATCTTTCTCTTTTACTCCAACGAAGGCGTAATTAGTGACAGAGAAAGATGCCCGCAATTTGCGGACTTCGATTTTCGCGGTTATAGCCCAGGTTTGCATTGTCAAACCAGGTTTGCAAGTCGCCATCAGATATATCGAAGCAGCCATGGTGTTCACAAATATCTGAACAAAACCTCTATTGTTAAGACGATAAAGTGCATTTTCAGATATTTTTGGCCACCGTGTCCGTTCCGATATATCTAATTTTATTTATTTATTCATATTAAATAACACAGCATAACAGTTAAAAACGAAAGCACTGTGAAATTACGTATTCTACCTAGACAATTTAGACATATATATACTCGTAAAAGCCCGACCAGAAATATATGATCATTATCGAGAGGGCGCTGTTATTCTCAGTTCAGTTTAGTATGAAAAATGTAGTTCCAATGAAATTCCGCAATATGGCGCGTGATCATATATAACTGGTGCATTAAGAATGTGTTAAAGTAGACATTAATAATAATAGTAATACTGGTGACACGTGTCAAACAGAGGAGAACATTCATCTTCTCGCTGAACGCTAATGGCAATATACAGTCGCCATCAGATGTATCGGAGCGGCCGAGGTTCTCAAAAATATCTGAACACGCACTCTAACGCCTTGACAATAGAGGCGTGTTCAGATATTTGTGAGAACTTTGTCCGCTTTGATATATCTGATGGCGACTGTACAAGATGAGGCAGATTTATGGAGATGCAACGAAAAGTGGCTTGGCCCAATACCGAATATGCGGAGGAGCTATTGGCCGAATAGCCAAATATTCGGCTAGAAGTTTTACCTAAAATGAAGTAAATTCGAACGCGCGCGTGAGTGCGCTGTGCAAGTTGCAAATTATTTCTCGTTGTATGCAGTCCTTGATAAAAATTGCGCTTATTCTGCACGCAGTGCGTATTAAATTGCGGACATTATGGCGCGTTAGTTTTCGTCCTGTGTGTATTTTTTTTATTTTGTATTAATTTTCTCCTGTTTTTGTATTATCTATGAATATAAAGATAGTCTGAAAGATTATACTGATCTTAATAATTGATTCCTTGTAGTTAGTTACTTTTTTACCCCTCGTTTACCTTTGTCTACGTGTTAACGTCCTATTCGGTATTCGGCCGAATACTATGCCACTATTCGGTATTCGCCGAATAGTAAAATTGTGGCCGAATAGTCCAAATACCCAATAGTGGCCGAATATTCGTTAGATCTCTACAGATTTACAAATAATTTATAAAGGATCGCTGGCTAGCAGAGCAGCATATTATTATGTTATTGAGGCGCAACCGTACCAAATGATTTTTCACTTAGGGCCTCTTTCACAATGTATTGTAGGTATTGGATAGTTAATTAACAAATAAATTAACTACCAGATAAAACTACCTACAAAACAAGATTGTGAAACACCAACGATGACTTTATTCGTCAGATAAGTGGCAAGTAGCTTATTCAGCTTTGCTTTATTTATCCTGGTAAGGGCATTTATTCGTGTGATGAGCATGGATATTTGTTCCTGAGTCATGGGTGTTTTCTATGTATTTAAGTATTTATAAATATTTATATATTATATATATCGTTGTCTAAGTACCCTCAACACAAGCCTTATTGAGCTTACTGTGGGACTTAGTCAATTTGTGTAATAATGTCCTATAATATTTATTTATTTGGACATTGTGAAACAGGCCCTTAAATATCAAGGCGTAAGTTTTGCAATAATTTCAGAATATGCGAAAAAGGTTGGAGGAATGCATACGCAGCGAAAGACGACATTTAGATAGTGTGATTTTCAATAAATAATCTCTCTACTCATTGTCTTTTCATAAACATAAATCGTTTTGTTAAAGTGTAGCCTATTCGTTTTTTATTTCATTACATAAAGACTCAAACAAT
Organism: Cydia pomonella; assembly: GCF_033807575.1. Classification (NCBI taxonomy): domain Eukaryota; kingdom Metazoa; phylum Arthropoda; class Insecta; order Lepidoptera; family Tortricidae; genus Cydia; species Cydia pomonella. The sequence continues at coordinate 44,805,565 of NC_084703.1, forward strand.
TGGCTACTTGACAGTTTTTTGTAAATAATGTCAATCGATCTTGATTTTCCTGAGGATCATATGTCTATATGGGACTGACTATAATGAAAGTATATCAGCAACATCTTCATAAAATACATAGGTATTTTGATGTGAATAAAATTAATTAAACGCATTTTTTGTATCGTAAAAATGTTTTTTAGTGGACGGAATTCCATTACGTGGCAGAACCTAATTCTAAACCTTCAAACCTTCAAGAAAAGAGCGTACTCCCATCTTAAAGGCCGGCAACGCACTTACAACCCCTCTGGTGTTGCAGGTGTCCATGGGCGTCGATAATCGCTTACCATCAGGTGATCCGTCTGTTCGTTTGCCTCCTCTACCATAAAAAAAAAGAAACGCCCATAATTTGTATTACAATATATTCCGTAAAAGTTTCATTAGTCAGCGCGTTAACATTCATTGTCCGCTTTTATGTCCGTTTCTCGTAAACAGTCCGTCGGAAATGTACTTCTTTCTACACTTGGCCGGTATTATTAATGCTTGCCGAGCGGCTAGCTACACGTTAGCCATGTGATAATCGGTTATATAAAACGATAATCAAAAGACAGTATTGACAATAATACAGCTGTAAATATTTGTATTTTATTAGAATCAAAAAACTAAAAATCGCTCTCCATCTTGATGCGACTGGCAAATCATATTACATTTTGACAACCCCAGCATGCAGCAGTATGATTATTCAAAACGCAAAAAGGTATTTAATCGTGTTTTTTTTACATATTATATTATCAGATCTCTCAATACGCTGGTTCCGGGAACTACGTTTTCGCTCGCGGGATAATAGGAACTAACGGCATTGTAAAGAAATAGGTTAACCCCGGTGTCTGTGCAATGTCGTGGTCCGAGATATTCGGAGCGCCGAAAATGGGGTTAGAAGATTACTTATACTGTAACTTTATGGTGTTTAGGGCGTCCGCTAGCTGGCGCGGTTGCACGGAGCGGGTGGGATTAATGAAACATAGTATGAGCAACGCTAACTGGCGCGGGTGCGTGTGACGGATTTTACATACAATGGCACCCGCGTGCGTGTGCCCGCTTCTTGCATTCGCCCTTATAGAGTCTACAGTACCCCTAGTGTAAATTTGATCGACATCATAACGTGACGAACGCGTTTGCGTTAAGTCTCATTTTGTATAGGATTTTGAGTTTCCAAAACGTCCCGCTTGGCGCGCTCTTTCTAAATCACATTCAAAATGAGACTAAACGCAAACGCGTACGTCACGTTTCGAAATCGAATTTATTTACACTAGGGGTACAGGTCGAGAATGTATATCAAATACCAAAAGTGCGACGAAAATCGGGAATGACTTCAAGTGATGTCATTGTGTTTTCCAACATAAAGGGATAGGGAGGGAGGTAAAGGAGAAGTAGAAGAGGGACCCGGAAGGATTAGACCTCGGCGGACTTTCTCTCTTTCTCTGACCAAATCGGGGAAATCGCAAAGAAAGGCCAGGTCATGAGCACCCTAAAACAGCGAACGTGTATGAGGAATGTTAGGAAAGTGAAGGTAGCGAAAGAGGTATGCCAGGATCGTAGCAAGTGGAAATCCGTGGGTCTCTGCCTACCCCTCCGGGAAATAGGCTGATTATAAGTATATTTATCTCTAAGACTGCTTACCATCAGACGGGCCGTATGCTTGTTTGCTAACGACGCAGTATATTATAAAAAAGTGCGTAAGCCGAAAGCAAAAATAAGCTAAATTTAGCTATAGTTTAGTCATCTATTGTGGTAAAAGCAATAATAGTATATTAAGAACACTCACTAAATTACTGAATTAGTTTACAATCGTTTACTTATTTTTGAGTTTTCTACAATTTAAACAATTCAAATCTTTTATTCAACCACTCGAGTTTTTCCTCTGAGTCGTACCTATTCTAATTTTAATTTCACATTTTACCAAAACTGCGGCAAAATTGTCACTTATCAAACACTTAACAAAATAAAACTAAAAGATCGTTCGAGATATCTAACAATAGCATGCATGTTTATTATATATAGCTTTTGCCTGAATAAATGACTATTATTTTTTCAAGGGTTAAATATTCAATTCAGAATTATATATTATCAATTATCCTCAGATAACAGAACTGTTTTTTAAAGGTTGCGCTAACACGGCATTGATTTTGTCAGTAAGGCAATAGACGTTGCGTCCAGTCCAGACCTAGCGAATTAGCCGCGATAATGCACGTATGTTCGCTTCAGATTGCGCGCTTTAATGATAGATGACAAGTTTTAATTATTAGTATCAGTTTGTCCATCAGGTTTATTTTAAGGATCAAATGTCCACATGGGATCCATTGCATTAAAGCTATACAAAAGTCTGAAATGTACCAAACGCACGAAACGCTCCTCACTAAAAGGCACTCAGATGTGACTTCACGCCTGAGTAGAAGCCCTCTTGAATTATGGAAACACAAGAAAATGCTATTTTGACGGTGAAATATATATGCGAGCGTGTTTATCTGCATATCAGGGTCGTAGCCAAGTATAAGATTTTGCCAAAAAAAAAAAACGCTAGAGACAAGCTTTTAATCGCTGACTATACTTTTCTCTCCACAGGCAACTTATTCGCTATGTGCACGACTGTCACGCAATCTAGCGTCCGCAAGTCTAGGGGAAAACGTCAATGCACTACATCTTATAAAACTACTCCAAAACTAAAAATTACTGAACAGATTTCCATACGACTTTGATCTATCAATAGAGTGATTCTTGAGGAAGGTTGAGGTATATAACTTCTTAGGTGTGTAAATTGGTTGAAATATAACGATATTGTCGGAAAAAAACACGCTGGCTTTAATCGAAAACGCTGCCTAATCCGTTTGAGCTACAACAACACAATGTATGGTGGGGTTGTCTATCTTTTATGGGTCTACAAAAAAGTCCGCAATTTTGAATGTCCATCTTTTAAGGATAACATACTATACCCATTCTTAACTTCTAGAAAAATATCACATAGTATGTAGCATTTGCAAAGCTATTTACACGGATACAGTAATAATAATTATCAAATTAAATACATTAGTTATATTAAGCATTTCACACAGATCACAATGGCCCCTTACACCATACAATTTAAATGAATATTTCAGGAGTAATCGTAAATTAAAGATTCATTTCGAGCCATATAACTTGTATGGAATGTTATAAAGACGCTATCCGCAGTTAGTTCTAATTTTTACCAACGTATGCGTTGGGATCGCTTTACTTACCCCCACCATGCACTTCGCATGGTTCCAATACCCATCGAGGCAATTCTAAACACCCCAAACACAATTAGTATGTGAAATATATATTGCGTTTACAAATTGTTTGACATACCTACAACTTACTTATCTATAAAATGTAAGGAATTGATTTTCAGTTTGGAAAAAAAACAGGTATTTTTTAATGTATACATATATTTTTTAGAGTCCAATTTATTATTACTAAAACCTCATTTCCTATCCATTTCAGTAGATTTTTTAAAATCATCATGTGTCATCCATCATCCCTGTTAGCGTAGCTCAAGCGAGCGCATAAAGCGCGCAATGCACAGAAATTACAGCAAACATGCACAATTGAACATTTACATGCAAGTTACTATATGTATAGGTGATGAGATATATGTTCCATCCACGCCTGCCTGAACAACAATAGACGTGGTAATCGGTTTACTTGATACAAGGACTCACCAATCAAGCAATATTCAATGTGCTGCATTGGAATTTCCACAGATAACGTCATTTAATTTCAGCGTTAAAGCACTATCAACCAAAATCAACTCGAATATCTTCGTTCAGGGGCCTCGCATATATATTTCTCGAACGGTATTAGTCTTTTTTTGGATTTTATGGCCTGGTTACGGTATTAGTCTAATATTATTAGTCCACGAACTGTCAATTCGTATGGGTTACCATGATAACACACTAATAATATTAGATTAATACCATTGAAGAAATGAGCTCCAGGGGCCCATTTCTCGAACGGTATTAGACTAATATTATTAGTCCACGAACTGTCAAGTCGTATGGGTTACCATGATAACACACTAATAATATTATATAAATACCATTGAAGAAATGGGCTCCAGGGGCCCATTTCTCGAACGGTATTAGACTAATATTATTAGTCCACGAACTGTCAAGTCGTATGGGTTACCATGATAACACAATGTATATTTTAAAAAATATGACTAGGTAAAACTTGTATAGTATTTCTTGAGGGTACTTTCAAAATTCAAAAACTTTCAGTTAACAAATTAGGTAAAATTATCAAGGGCGTAGACAGCCAGTGAACTAGAGGGGGGGAGGGAAGTTGATAGCGCCTGAGGCTTAGGGGCGTGGTAGATGCCGCAGAGGAGTATACGTTGTATGTAAAATTTTAGCTCCAGGGGGGGGGGGAGCAGCTGCCCCCTCCCCCCTCCACCCCTGTCTGTTCCTGCCTACCCCCATAAAAAGTAAGTATATGATTTATGGAATGGCGAGTTAAATATCAATGGAAATTGTACAATGAATCCATTTCATATCAGATTTTAATTGCTTATCTTAATATGAAAGAAAAAAACGTACTGGGATAGTAAACTGCTCTAGTGCAAAAACGTATAATTTTCTAACAACCCACTTTCACAGCATGAGAAATGAAAAGATTATTTCTTATTTGTTTTCTTTTTCAATGTTTTTCTCTTATTAGGAGTAGCAGCCTTCAAAAGGAATAACCTCAGTGTATTCGCAGAGGTAGTAAATAACGAGGGATTTACTTCTGATCCGGGAAAATAAGGACATATATATATGATATTGATTTTATCTTACTCCTAGTGTTTTTCTTTCGTACTGTTATATAGACTAGTTAACTATACCTATATCTTAGATCGGTAATATAGTTATGCAGCGATGGTATATATATATACATAAACGAAGCTCTTAAGTACATTACTTTTACTTCAAAAAACGGTCCACATGATTGACACATATCACCAAAGGGAATAAGGTAGAGAATGCCGCATGGCATTAGTCCGCCTTTTGTCACTGTATATTTGTTTTACTGTGCAATAAAGTTTAAATAAATAAAGCTATACCTTCTCCATAAATGTATTCTGCCCGCAACTTTGAATATTCTGTATATTTTTATAAAAATATACATATAGGTATAACAGTTACAGAAATATAAGCCACCGCGCCATGACACTTTTCGTTACATCTGGTTTTTGGTCCCCTTCTACGGGTTTTTAAAGACGTTGACCTAACGTTTCACGACTTTTTCGTCAAGAAGTTGTGATTGGACAATAGGAGTTTTGACTCCGGCCCGACCTAAACAATAAAGAAAATAGTTTTACGAAAATACACGGATACAAAGGTCAAAGGTTTTTGCATCCATTGATTTCAATACAGTAAAAATTAAATATATAACAAGCAGAAAATTTAAAAGTGGAAAAATTACTGTCTTGGTTGAAACTTAAACTCACGGGGACTTGGGGGGAGTAAAAACTTATTCTTATTATACAATGTGTCCCTAGCCATTGGACAAAACCGAAATGTACATATGCATTATGGTATTTAGAACCAGTGTACAAAGTATAATAACTGCCGGTGTAGCGGTTTCGAAGAAATTAACAAATTACCAATTTTTACTTTGGAGCAGCCTGTATGTATTAGTAGCTCCTAAGGTAATATCCTCAAAAAAAGTTTGAACCTTCTTCACCCTTTTTGATTATCTTTTTTATTTATGACACTAATATGCTTCTGACTTTTGAAAAATGTCATCATTATCAAATATTTCGAACAAATTGTTAAAAACACTGCTAAAGATTAACACAGTGTGTTTCTCTTTATTGTCGATTATTGCATGCATGGAGCGGGGGTCAAATTTGATTCTATTCACTACACCAGGGGTTCCCAAAGTGTGCGCCGCGGCGCCCTGGTGCGCCGTAGAAAGTAAAGAGGGGCGCCGTGAGTTCTATCATTATCCGAAACTACAAATATTCGCGGGTACCTATTTGAGCGCTCGCATCGGTAAATAATATAGCGTCGTGTCACTCTTTTTCGACCGTGATTTTAAATTTACAAGGGCGCCGTTGCAAACTACTAAACTTGTAACTGCGCCGCATGTTGAAAAAGATTGGGAACCCCTGCACTACACACATTTCACGCATCTCTACATTTCTATACAAACGATCGAAGCCGGTCGATCGCCGCCAACTGTGAAGCCATAGTTTTATAGTGAGGAAGCGACTGCCAAATAAAAGGGGAATTAAACTAGCACCTGTTGCGTTAAGTGTCGACATAGTTTCACGCTGATTTACAGGCACACTGAGTAGAGACACGTATCAGAGTCATCATCTTCCTCGCGTTGACCCTGCATTTTGCCACGGCTCATGGGAGCCTGATGGGGTCCGCTTGGCAACTGAGTAGTGTAGGGTTAGAGCCGGCGTAGCTTTATTTGACGTTCATAAGCGCATTGTAATATGCCTACTTGGAAAATAAACTATCTTTATCTTTAATCCCAAGAATTGGCGTAGGTACTACTTTTTACGAAAGCGACTGCCATCTGACTCCAATCCTCTAGGGTAAACTAGGCCTAGTTTAATCTGGTCTCATGATGTTTTCCTTCACCGAAAAGCGACTGGTAAATATGAAATGATATTTCGTACATAAGTTCTGAAAAACTCATTGCTACGAGCCGGGGTTTGAACCCGCGACCTCCGGATTGCAAGTCTCACGCTCTTATCCTTGGTTAGTCTAAGGTTCGGATATCATAAATAAGTTATTTTGTTAAGGTTATCACCCTACCAGATTTTTATTGTGTACTATTTATAATTATAATTAAGTGAATAATTACAAATTAATTAATATGGTCCTATTCTGCCTGAAACACAGGAACTCCTAGTTCAGGCATTTGTAAACTTTTCCTTATCCTTAATCCTTAGTCTTTAAGTGCTAACACTGTACTTATACTGTTTTCAATAAAATTATTTGTTATTTGTATTTGTATCTTACAACCCACAACACGGCTGTATGAAGCTACTCTGTTACGTTTCTTTACTCCTGCGATGACGGCTAGATGACGTCAGCCGTAGGTAACGTATTTTAGCGAACTTTGCCTAATTCACTTTCCGACAAAAACCGACTACGGATAAGTGAGAAAAAGCTTTGAATTGAAATACCTGTGAATAAATATTTCTGTTCTCCCTGCGGAAAGTGATAACTTTCGGCATGCTGCGCTAAACGTTTTCCGCCTCCATTGAACAGAAAAATAGTAAGTATATAAAACTCGAGCCTACAAAAAGAAAGCCTCAGATAACACGTTTGACAATAACGCGTATTCTTAAACATTTTTTACTTTACTGCCTGCTCTGAGCGCATGTATGTATGTAATTTACTCTGAGAATAAATTAAATTCCTTCATATGAAAATATGTGATCACGGCCGGCAAGTCTCACTTCGCTTAACTTAAGGACGCCTTGACAGGTCATTCGTATAAAGATACAAGCAAATCTCGTCCTTATTTTCGTGACCAATTGATTTGAATGAACGTGGCGAATAAGGATAAATTTAAATCCAATTAAGTTATTATATTATCTTAAAATTTAATTCCAAGTAATAGTTAATTTCAGTTCAGTTAATAGTTGTTTTACAGTTTCAGAGATATGAGCCACCGCGCCATATCACTTATCATTTTATCTGGTTTTTGATTCAATCCCTGTGGGTTTTATAAACGTTTCTTGTCAGAACATTCTTAAAAGTTGTGCGAAGTACGGAACCTTTAGAGCGCGAGTTCAACTCGCACTTAGCCGGTTTTAGTTTATGTTCAGCCGACCAACTACCTAGTATTTCCACAAAATAAAAAATAAACAGAAGGTCCGTTCTCGCCGTACTTGAAAATACATACCTAAACTTGCCCGACTCACTAGGGTTACTTCTGTATTAATTTCGAATTTTAAAAATAAGTAGGTAATATAAGTTTACAGACATACATACAGCGATTCGTTTATACATACATCTTATCATGTTTACATTCCTTAGAGACTGCATTTTGACGTACATGACAATAAGTACCTACGTAGCGGCGGGGACGTCAAGTGAGCAACGCACGCACAGCCCGACTAAGCTCTGCCCGAGAGTGCCCGAGAACGCCTGTAAATGTAACGTTTGTGTGCGTAAATGTCACGTCTGTGTGCGTGCGGCGAAAATGGCACTTTGTACTGAGCGGACTCTCTGCTCCGGCGCGCGCCGCCGCTATTTACTTTGTGGTATTTCTCTATTAAGACGACGCATTGTAAATTTTGGCGTCAGGTATCTTGATTTATCCCAGCAATTACAATACTCATGAAAGCACCATTTGGTCAACTAGTTACTCATGGAATCGACTTCATTTCTGTAGTTGCCGTTACACGATGGCTTACATTTTATAGAAGAGAAAATCGTATCAAAGATGCCTCTTTTTTAACAATCATTTTCATTGTACAAGCAAATGGGACCGATTCAAATCATTAATTTTTCCATGTAGACACTTCAATACTGTACCTACTTATGCTTTATCGATCAGTGCTTATTTTTTTACTCTAACGGTAAAACCCGAATAACCACATACGACCTTATAGAAAAGTAGCGCAAAAGCAAATTCACTACGCGCGAAGTATCGGGATGAGAGCGGGTTTCGGGAAACAAGCAAGCGCCGCATTTTTAGATTTACACGCTTAATAGGTAAATGCTGATGATCAGAACGACTCGACTTCCCTAGTGGAAATTATTATAAAGCGCTCCAACTCCACACAAAGGGAATTAAAGTACGACCAGAACTGTTTCGGCCAGGAATAATATTCGCCGTGAACGGATGGACGGACGGTTTTTGTGCACTCTGTGGCGAGAGGCAATCAAAAATGCACTTACAATATTAACAGAATCCATTATGTCATAATATTAAAATTAAATCGTAACGGTGCAACGTTATGGCCTTTTAAATAAGGCCGCTAATCTAAAGGATGACTTACGTTAGAACGGCCCGGACCCTGGCCGTTCTTAAAGTGGAACTTGGGTGGGACATGTCTACCGCACGCATCCAGTTGGGCCAGAATGGTTACTAAGTGGGACCAGCGGAACACCATAGATGGTGCTGGTTGGGGTGCAGGCAGACCGAGAATGAGACTTGAACGCATTCTACCTGAATTGGTGGTAAAATACAAATAACAGTGTCGAGTGGAAGAAACGAGGGGAGGCCTCGCTCGAGAGAAAACTGTGCGGGAGCCCATTTCTCGAACGGTATTAGACTAATATTAGTCCACGAACTGTCAAGTCGTACGGGTTACCATGGCAACACACTAATAATATTAGACTAATACCGTTCGAGAAATGGGCCCCAGTTCTGAAGAACACACAAGTTTTCTCTCATGTGGTTAACAGCTTAGTTAACAGCTAACAGGTAGTTAACAGCTTGAGAGCATGTAGGTATTAGGTAATGATTTTATCATAGTTATCCAAATAAAAGGAGTACCTTTTCATGTGGATAAGAGTTAAATAAGAATATTAACCTTTTTAGCCCTTAATTTTTGGGTAACTAAAAAACTAAATCCCATCAAAAACATTTTCATGCAAAATGTAGCCAAGACGAGACCATAAGGCTTGCACTGTCATAAAGTTATCAGTACCCCTAGTGTAAATTTGATCGACATCATAACGTGACGAACGCGTTTGCGTTAAGTCTCATTTTGTATAGGATTTTGAGTTTCCAAAACGTCCCGCTTGGCGCGCTCTTTCTAAATCCAATACAAAATGAGACTAAACGCAAACGCGTATGTCACGTTTCGAAATCGAATTTATTTACACTAGGGGTACTGATCTCTTGTAGAGCCAAACTTTTAACTCTACAAGCCCTAACTTCACAAACGCTACACCTTAGTCAACTCTAGGTTTCAAAAAAACTTCGCTTTGCTTCATCTTGGTGATTTGTTAAGATTTAATTAGTAGAAACCGTTTTCTCCCGAAATGGAATTTCATAGAAAAAGTACAGTTATTTCGTTAGGATCGCAAAGCTATTCTTCCCTCTGCCTCTTCTCTGCCAAGGGTTTGGTTAACTTGTTCGACTCACGCTCGGAAACCGTTTTGAATATCGCCGGCGGTTTAATTTCAAAACTTATTTCGCGATGTAAACGCTGCAGTTTCCCGTTTCTGCAAAATATGTCTCCTCAAAGGATGGTAAATGAAAGTGAAAAATTACTGAACTATACTGCCCGTTTAGCTTGATTACTTTGCTGCAAAAGCTGTAGACAGACAGAGTCAACCGTAGCAGCAAAGACTATACCTCAAAAGTAGCTACTTTTATTTAACTTCATTGCATAATAGTCCGATAATAGTATATCTGTTTTCATTCCTCCATGCTCTGATAGTGGGTCGTTGTTGCTCTGTGCCCCTAGTGTAAATTTATTTGATAACGAAACGTGTCGTACGCGTTTGCGTTAAGTCTCATTTAATATAGGATTTTGAGTTTCAAAAACGTCCCGCTTGGCGCACTGTTTCTAATGCTACGGCCACATTATAGGGCGAAGATTCGTGGCGCGTTGTCGCGACAAAAACTTCGCGGTACAACGAACACGAACTACATGGCCACATATTGTCGCGATAAAAGCTTCGGGCGAACTAGATCGGTCAATGTGGATCTGGCGGCAAGATGGAGGAAGCGTGAACTCTTGAAGTGTAGCCACTTGCACGAACTTTGTCGCGATAAAATTCCTGTGATGTGTGGCAAGAAACCGACAGGACCCCGAACACAGTTCGAGTTCGCCCAAATGATTCGCGCCAAAGCGAACTACGTGGCTATACGTGTCGCGACAGGTCGAACATTCGCCGAATCCCGATAATGTGGCCGCAGCATAAATCCCATACAATATGAAACTTAACGCAAACGCGTACGTCCCGTCACGCTATCGAATAAATTACACTAGGGGTTCTGAAGTGTGCAGAAAATGATATTTTTCTGTTTTTTTCCTTTGCTTGCGATAAACAATTAAAATCATGGTTTTAAATGGATTTGTTGTACAATTTCCATTCTGTAATTCCATCCATAAAATGGTGTTGAACTAGGGTTTTCACGACGAATCTGATATGTATGGGAAGATTCGCGGATTCGGATCCGTTCCGGATAATTTCATACATTTCGGATCCGGATTGCAACCCCCATGTTGAACACAACTCAGTTCAATTAAAATTAAAATTTCACGTATTAGACCGCGGGCCAAGAGACTATTTCGTCAGTCATCGCCTCCCGGCTGATACTTTGTAAGATAATAGTTTCGATGCTGTTTTAAATTTAAATCAGCCGGTTGTATCGCGCTGGAAAGACCGTCAGCTGTAAAATGAACATGTAAAAAACATGAACAAAAACAAAAACTTCAAACATAAATATCGACTACCATTAATACCGTTTTCAGAATGAATCGCCTGCAGATCTTTATTTCTTCTTTATTTCTTCGTTGCCAGTTATCTACCACGAGACTGTGAAGGTTTCCAACGTTCACAGTATGGTCCGCATAGACGTGTAATTTTCCCCACTATTGGATATCGCCAAGCAATAATTCCGTTGTCATCTAAGCCTTTGTACCGGGGCAAGCGATGACACATATGTTGGGCTTCATGGGGTGAATTTGCATGGTTAGGGTTACCGCTCGACGGATTTTAGATGCAAGTTAACCCTTTTCCACGCATAGTACGATTTATCGACCACATACGTGCCATTAGAATTTCAACTTTAGCATTCCGATTTAAGGTTCAACTTAGATTACACTTTCTGGAAATGTTACTTGTCTTCAAATGAATCATCAAAGCTGGATTAATTGGAATATATTTTGATTTTTTGGAAAACCTTGTAGATTGGTGCGGCCTGGAAAAGGGTTAATGCTTGTCAGGGAAGCAGCAGTCACATCAATAGTAGATTGTTAACCAAGGGATAAAAGGGACCCATTTCTGTCAAGGTAGTTTGGCGCTCGAACGTAGTAAGAGCGCTAATAATCTGAGACTGAAATGGTGCCTTTAACCCGAGTTAAACACTACTTTTAATTTCGGGTACGAGGAAAATAAAATACATTTTAAAAAACACGGCTAAGTATAAATTTCAGTATTATTTCTAGAGGGTACTATCAATTAACAGTTTAGGTAAAAATATCGTTATTTTTGGAATGGGAAGTTTAAATACAAACATTTAATTGCAAAAAGCGTACTTAGAAAGAACAGTTTTCTAGAGCAGAAACGTTTCATTTTCTGCAAGAGCATGAGAAATGAAAAATCATTTTGTATGGGAGGTACTAAAAAAAAGGTAGTCCAATAGCCCTGAACCTACGGTACCTTAATGGCGTTGGTTAGGGTCTAGTTTGACTAGAACACCAGTCGGACATACCCAACTTTGCACGGCATTTTCAATGACTAAGTGTGGCAATGTCATCAATTCATCTTTAATGTCAAATTTCTATGAACATATGGCGCTTGTATTATACCTTGGACTCTAGCGATAGCAGTATGGAGTGTGGAATTAAAAAGAGTGAAATCTCTTATGATAGAACTGTTGCAAAAGTGTCCAGCTGTCAGCTATAAATAATAGTTCCAAATCTCTCTAGAGTAGCGCTAGAGTAAAAAGTAGGTAAGAACCTAGGCGTTATTGACGGAGTAAAGTGCGCTGTCTATGATTTGTTTTTTTTTTTTTCAAGTATTCTAGGTATTGTAGCACCACCTATTTAAGGTTTTTTGATGACACTTTTTGGTACACGGAGATTCCATTCCTTACCTCCACCTTCCATAGATAGCGGGTCTTTAATCTGTAGACCTCGCAAACCGCCATTGCTCCGCCATATTGAAAAAAAAAAAATTAAGTTATTATTCTGAAGACAGAATGTTCTACATAATTATTGAACCTGGGTACCTAGCTAAGGTGACAATCGCTTGTTCTACGACAACGACACTTTGTCTCTACTTGCTTCAAATATGGTATATTTATATTTATATCTGTGTGGAAATCACTGTAAAGTGTGTATAAGCCGTCACATCACAATGACAACGACACACAAACACAACATATTTAGGGTCCATTTCTCGAACGGTATTAGACTAATATTATTAGTCCACGAACTGTCAAGTCGTATGGGTTACCATGGCAACACAGTAATAATATTAGACTAATACCGTTCGAGAAATGGGCCCCTAGTTGAAATCTGCACCTTGACGGTGTGGCTTTTATGATTGGACTAAATTATAAGTAAAGCGTTTTCATTCTACTTATAAACCTTATTCCAAAGATGTAAGGGTCACTATTGGTCAGCCCCTGCTCAAGAGAATAAAATTTGTACTTAAATGTATATGCCCCTCCCCCCCCCCTCTCCTTCCCCTAGTCCACCAGCTGGCGACGCTCTCGGATGAAGGGACGTTAGAACAATGTTTGCGATTCGATGTATACATCCTGAATATTTTTTATACAGGTTGAGTTAAAATAAGGATCACACTAGGCAAATTACTGTGGATATACCTTATATAGATAATTTCCAAATATAGAGATTGTCACTGTGTACCTCTTACATTGAAATGATATACTTAAGCAGATTAAACTATTTTTTTTTTTCAGTAAAAACTCGCTTAAGATGGAAGAATAGCTTTTCGAATCATCGGTATTTTTTCTATAAAATTTCATTTCAGGAGAGACTTTAGTGGAATTAGAATGAAACAAAAGACACAGAGTGTCACGCGAAACTTGCGATGGAAGATATGACCATCGCGCGGGATTTGCCTTTTATGCCAATTATTTATTTGAACATAAGTTTACGTCATTGTCGTTCAGATCAGAGGGCCTTCCGCGAACACCGAAGTTCGTAAATTGCGGGCATCTTTCTCTGTCAATTTTTGCCTTAATTAGAGTAAAGGAGAAAAATGCCCTTATCTATAGAATTATGCACAAATAATGCGCGAAAGATAAGTAGCTTAAGGTGCCATAGGTTGAGAGACTAAAGAGAGAGGGTAAAGAGAGATAGAACCGGATTTGTCCGGTCCATCTCTTTCCGGATTTGTCCGGTCGACTCTGTTTTCCGGATTTGTCGGGTCAACTCTATTTTCCATGTTAAAAAAAAGGGCCAGAGAGCAGATTTTCAAAAATCGTAAGGCTTTTCAAGATCACAATACGGTTACCAAAAAATAAGAATAATAATATTGAGACCATTCTCTAGTAACTTCATTCATTCATTCTCACTAAAATTATCTGACCTTCCAACCCAGAGGGTAAACTAGGCCTTGTTGGGATTAGTCCGGTTTCCACATGATGATTTCCTTCACCGAAAAGCGACTGGTAAATATCAAATGATATTACGTACATAAGTTCCGGAAAACTCATTGGTACGAGCCGGGGTTTGAATTGAACCCGCGACCTCCGGATTGCAAGCCGCACGCTCTTACCGCTAGGCCACCAGCGCTCCTTAGGCGCCATAGGTCTAAAATGCACCTTTTTTTTTGCACAAAAGGTAATAATATGAAAATTGCTTCTAAAAATGTGCAATATTATGTTTAATCAGTCATCGATTATTGTTACTTTGTTCAAATTACAAAAAAAAATATTAAAGCATGATTTCCGCGATCCCGAGCACGCACAGCCATCTCGCTTACTCTTAAGGCTGAGAGTGAAATAAGAACCTGAACCTAAGGGGTCTTATATAGTAATTTTTGATCCTTACTTCCAACACACCCTGTATAGCGAGGATTATGGACCCACGCACGAGTAACATATCACACATAAAACAAAGGACTTATATATATATATATACATGTATGGCTTTAGCTATGTATTTATTATATTAGATAATATTAGTCACTGTCTATAGGTTCTTTATTCACTACAAAAATAAGACTAAATATGTATTATTACCGGACTGCGCGGCGCACAGGAGGATAATGTGTTTATTATTTTATGTATGTAGGTATTATTTACAAGCTTTTATTTAACTTGCAATTTAGCTGTGTATGTTTCTACAGTCGCCATCAGATATATCGGAGCGGTCGAGGTGTTCGAAAATATCTGAACACGCACTCTAACGCCTTGACAATAGAGGCGTGTTCAGATATTTGTGAGCACGTTGGCCGCCCCGATATATCGGATGGCGACTGTACGGGTCAAATCTTGCAAGTTAAATTTAACCAACTTCCTGTAAGTCGGGTGACAATGCAATATTATGGTACCGTCGAGCTGATCTGATGATGGAGACAGTAGGTGGCCACGCGGACTCTGTGATAAAACAACGAAACCTACTTGTGTTTGGAGTTTTTATGTTCTTAGGAAAAGTAGAATAAAAAAAATCGACGCGGATATTTCTTTCTATGGGGCAAATCGTCCAAGTCGACCAACCCTCCATACAAATGCCAAAAGTTCCTAGTCAGAATACGATATACCCTTAAACGGCTACTTGGACTGCTTACCATCAGACGAGCCGTATGCTTTTTTGCCACTAACGTGGTATTAAAAAAACGGATCCCTACAATTTTTGTTTCTCCGTGTATGGAAAAATAAAAGTCCTTTTTTTTAATAATGAAAGTGTGTTTATTGAAGCCTAAACTATACTCTGTATCTTTAGGTAAGTATTTCAGTAAAAATAAACAAAAAAATTGTACATTTTCGGGTAGTAATAATATTTATTGGTTAACAAACCGAATAAAAAACCGCCTGGATCTGTCACTGAACAACCTGACTTTAACCTACATTATTTGATCATGTAATGTTTATATGAAATGTTTCATGATTTTCTTTACTTTTATTTAAATGCCTAAAGATACATAATATAACTTACCCCTTGATTATATGGGTATATCGAAAATACACACTGTATACTTATATATGTTCCTTTGTGGCACTCTAGATACCAAAGGCATTCCGTTAACCACCCTGTGTAATCCAAAAGCTTCCATCTGTGGTCCAAAACAAATCGAGTAACAGAACTTAGTAACCAACTAGGTAGTTATGTGCATTTCTATGATATGATATGATTTATTTATATAAATAAATAACTAAATAAATATTATAGGATATTATTACACAAATTGACTAAGTCCCACAGTAAGCTCAATAAGGCTTGTGTTGAGAGTACTTAGACAACTATGTATATATATATATATATAATATAATTAATATATAAATATTTATAAATACTTAAATACATAGAAAATACCCATGACTCAGGAACACATATCCATGCTCATCACACGAATAAATGCCCTTACCAGGATTTGAACCTGGGACCATCGGCTTCGTAGGGAGGGTCACTACCCACTAGGCCAGACCGGTCATCAAAATATTAATAATAATATTACTATTAATGTGAGATATATATAGGTATTTATCTCACAATATACAATTTCACTTAAAACTACACGTGCTAAATTCTTAGGAATATTGCGATCGTCAGTTTGTTTTACTTTAAATAATTAATAGAATCAGGCTTTACTTTGCGGAAATCCATGCTTAATTAAAGAAGAAAGTACCTGGGCGACCGAGCGTTGCTCGGTTATAACTATTTATTGTAATATGGTGGTGTATAGGTGATAATCTTAACTACATTTTTTTCCTAAATTAAACTTGTCTAAAACAATAAAAATTAAAAAATAATATATAAAATTGAACATATAAAAAAAAACAAAAGTTAGTCACCGGGCGAGATTCGAACCCGTAACACTCGTTTAGCAATCCGCGTCTTAACCCGCTGGACCAGACGGACAGTGGCCGGCAACACGAAATTAGCGACCATATTCTGCGTCGAAAGAAAAACGCATGAAAACTCGAAAACACGCGTTTTCCCAAACATAAGACTAATCTAGATCGATTGTTTACCCCCAAAAACCCCCATATACCAAATTTCAGAAAAATCGTTAGAGCCGTTTCCGAGATCCCGGAAATATATATATTTATATATATACAAGAATTGCTCGTTTAAAGGTATAAGATATTACTTTGCTAATCCGCGAGAAAATAACGTGTTAGTCAATCAGTGCTAACCCGTTATATTTACTTGCGTATTTTTACATGCAATTAATGTTCCCACCCTCCCACCGCAAAAAGAAATACGCAAATAAATATAACAACCCACCACCAAAAGTATAAAACTCGACACTTGTTTCGCCTCTATACGATACGAGGCATCCTCAGGAGTCAGATGTCGGGTGTCAGACCGTTAACATCTCCAGCATCTCCTGCTATTCTCGCGGATTAGAAAAGTAATATTTCTTGCTTTAATTTGTTTTACTTTATATAAATAAATAAATACGTGACAATATTGCATTCTTTACTAAAGTTTTTAAATTACAATTAAATTAATATGAACAGATTGTCAACAGTTACCTATAGTTATAATAGACTGCTGACCGACAGAATGCTGTAAATATGCATCTAGATAATTTTCATAAAATCGGAGACTAAACGAGACAGACCCAGCAATTTTATACAGCGGTGAATTGCGAGTAAAAATTTTCCGCAGATGAAAAATTATGAAAATGGTCAAGTGGGAGTCGAGAGTCCTTACTTAAGAGTTCACAGTAAGCACGTTTCTATATACAAACGATTGCTTTGAAACTTTGTACCTACAATTTATTTATTTATGTAGCTTCAGATACCATAGTTAATAAACAACAGCGCATTTAAGTTTTTCATACAAAACTTGCTTTTCGGTGAAGGAAAACATCGTGGGGAAACCTGCATACATCTGCGTAGATATTCAAAGGTGTATGTGAAGTCCCCAATCCGCATTGGGCTAGCGTGGGGACTATAGCCCGAGCCCTCTCGCACCTGAGAGGAGGCCTGTGTCCAGCAGTGGGACGTATATGTATAGGCTGAATAATTATTATTATTTATTTTTCATGTTTCATTACAATCCAAAACGTAGTTTTGTAAATTGGTACAATAATACCTTGTGGCGGCCAGATGGTAGAGGTAAAAGTCCTCGAGGGTAGAGGTTGTGCTGAGGGTGTGTGTGTGGGTGGGGGTTGGGGGTTAGAAAATACCTTTTTCAGGATTTGCTCATATTTAGATATCTATACAAATAGCATTATAATTACTTGGGGCAAAAGTTTAACCATAAAATTTCCTACAAACTTGGGACGTCTGTATTCCGTGACCACAGCTAGTGCAACTTTACTGAAACGTCGGATAAAAGGTAAAATAACATTGACATATATATCACGCACACGAATTCGAGCTAATCGTGCAGTCTAACGCCACAACACGATTGGTTGATGAGTTGGCATCACGCGCGATTATACGATTGGCTCGAATTCGTGAGTGACACCAATGAACTAGCACCATTCTTAGTGCCCGTAAGGCCCGTCCTCAGATATATGTCAGTGTACAATAATGAATCGCGTTACACCCTCTAATGACATACTATATTCAATGGCTATGTCCGCTTGAGCTACTTTTTGAGACCGGTGATTTGCTATTTTTTTTTCTTTTAATTTAAAAATTGCTACATTTCAACCCATTTTCTAAAAGAAGCTTTTTTAGAAAAACGTATTCGGGGTACAGTACTAAACTTAATTTTATTTGTATGTGTTTTTGTGTGTCCGCAGTGAGGGAGTGGGACGGTAGCTTCATGAGCGCGGGAGGACCTACCACAAAACTGTCACTATGAAGTCGGGGTGAACTGCTCCTAGGCCTATTATAATTGTCTTATTTAGTTATTTTAGTTGTATTATTAATTGTAGACTTTAGTTTAAATGGCCTAATTTTATTGTACATACCCAATACCCATGGAATACTATTTCTGGAATAAAAACATTTCATTTCATTTCATTTACCCATCACTGAACAATGTTGTTCCGGACATGAGGCCCCATGGCAGGCCATATGGAGGCCCCTTTTGACGGTTAATTGAGATGTAACGGGTACGCCGTGCCAACGCTGCCCTTGCCCATGTCATGGACGCTACTAGAAGCAGCACCAGTATGTAAGGACTATTGAGAGTTGATAGAATCTAAAATGGATTAGGCTATTGGGAGAAAGCGATGGATTAAATACTAGGTTATGGGATAAAAAATAGTTTCACAGTACATATGGTGCTACTTTCCCGCACACGTGCATGAACGAGCACTTTCCGTACATACGTCGAAACTTTAAAGAGCCATATGTACTGTAAAACATTGTACGATACACGTGCGAATGCGAGTAGGTAGGTTGTGTTTTAATTTATCACCACTCGTTGCGAATTCCCTATTTTCTGACTATTATTAATTCTTGTAACGGAACCCCGATTCAGTAAAGCAAACCGCTCAAAATGTTGCGCCATCGTCCGCTGAATATTAAATGTTATTTTATTAGCGAACGAAGCATCTGCAAAACACAGACCAACGGCTTTCTGTGCTGCAAAACTACCACCTCATTTTATCGTTTAATAACTTTATTACATTTCGACATTGAAGAAATTGGTTTTATTCTTAATAAACAAGTGTGCCTTTATAAACCAAACAGATAGATTTGCCGAAGGCTCGGAAACCGGTTAAATTTGTAAAAAGTTATCATTTACTGGTTGCAAAACCTTTTAATTTCGCTGAAATAACCGCGATTTGTAACCGGTTTTTATGAGAACAGTATCTTGTCAAATTAACCGGTTTAGTGCAATAAAAACCGGTTTCGTCTTATGTCAGTGTCTATATTTACCTATGTGACATACCACTAGGCTGGCCGGCCATTTCGTCGCTCGTCGAATAAACCGGTTTTTTAGGTTACAATGAAGTTCTTAAAACGTTCGCGTTCTTATAAAAGTTCGGAGGAAAACCGAAATAAACCGCTATTTACCGGTATTTTATAAACCGGTTCCTGGCTTTGGATTTGCCTTTGGGTGGCCACAAGGCCATCGACATCAAGATAAGTTAAAAGTAAATAAAAGTAAAAATGCGCCTTTTAAATATCGATAGTTATCACATATTGTTTTAGATCAACTGTTCAGTGTAGGTATGTACAGTATGTCTCCCACCATGGGGCTTTAACTGCAGGGCATGATTCTACTCGCTACATCTACTACTTTTACCATGGAACCAAGCCCAAAATCGCGAAAAAATGTTTGGCTTTTCCATAGAAAACATCGATATCTGCCGACCTAGCGAACGTGACAGTCGCTATCGCTACGACAACGAAACGCTTTGTGTCTCTCAATCACTCTTCCATAATATTCCATATTAGTGCGACAGTGATAGTTGCGTTTCGATCGCTACGGACCGTAAACTATTGGCACGTTGTCTACGCGGCCTGGCTGCGTATACAAGACGCCAGTCGTTAACGCTCCATAGCGAACGAAACTCACTGTCGCGCTAATATAGAAGAGTAATAGAGAGAGATGACTACGCTACGCTACGGAACGTTAATGATTGGCACGTTGTGTACGCACCCTGGTCAGCCAAAATACCTATAAATTTTTAAACAAATTTTCGCGAGTTGGGGTTTGGTCCCATAATAAATAAAAAATTGTGCGTGGAGTCCCTCCGCGCGGAAGAAGTGAAACTTCGTAATGTGGAGATGAAAATAATGCTCTAAAATACATATGGTTTATATTAAGACGTAAGTGATACGAAGTTCACCGGGTCATCTAGTAATGAATAGTATAAATTAAAATAGAACAACAACTTGAACAATAGATTTAATAATACATATATTTAAATATATTTATGTATACTAAAATTCCTAAATAATAGAAAATATAAAAAGAAAAAATACAAAAAGTCAGGTTCCACCGAGATTTGAACTCGGATCGCTGGATTCAGAGTCCAGAGTGCTAACCATTACACCATGGAACCGGCTGAGCTAATCGACAAATTTACTCATCACAAACTCTTACTACTTTATGTTACTGATTATAGCGTTAAACGTTTAAAGCAAACTTGTTGAAAGTCGCATACAGATACGTGATACAAGAAGTTTCACTTCAATAAAAGTAGCTCAGTGTAGCAAGTACCTATCATGAGAGACATCCTGAACATAGACATAGTTACACACACACTAGACATCACAAAATAATTAATATAAACGCGCGTTTTAATTAAAATATTTTTTTGGACTTTACGACTGATAGGGTTGTTTCCAATTTTATGAAACGCTCGTATTACGTTCTATATTAACTATAAAGTTGCCCTAAAATTCAACTTTTATACCAAAAACAGCTTTAAATATGTTAAATTAACAAAATATATTTTGACAGATGCTTTCGCGCCCAAAACGCTGTTTGAAAATTGTGTGACGTCACAGTTTACGGTTTGACACATAACTACATACGCACGTAGAAGATACGATTTGATACGAATTGTCAACTGATATTTGTCATTTGTTGTTTATCGCCTAACTGTCAACAGTGTCAATCCGAGAGTTGTGACGTCATCAGAATCTTCAATGACGTTTCGAGTTTGGTCACGTGACGTGTGCCAAAAGGTATTTTAAATTCAATATTTACAAAAATATATTATGGTCATTACAGGTCCCCTAAAAGTAGTTTAACATGTTCTTATAATCCAAAAGAATTTATTGGGATACAATTCTGCCCTATAATTTGTAGATGGAAACAACCCTATTCCTGCCAATTTAAATTGGTTTAGTCGAATAATTTTTCATTTTAAGTCCCCCGCCGCATCTTTATATAGGTACAATGTGTTTGTACACGTATAGTGGAGCCGTTAACCACATAGTACGATGAATTTTATCGACAAATCACCCCCCAAACCTATGTATTTTCTCAACCATTTTAAAACTGCACTATTTCAAAGTTTTATGGTGCCAAACACTACTGCACTTGGCTAATGTACCATTATTTGTCCACTTACCTATCGCACAAGTAAAAAAATCGTTCGATAGCTTATGAGTGAATGAAATTTATGCCTTAAAATTTGAAGCATGTCACAGAGAATTCCACAATTACTCGAGAATGAATAACAAAGATAAAAAATGTCTCCAAAAATTTACTTTTATTTTACATTTTATCTTTTCTTCGAAAACGAGGTCGTTGACCTGTACTTCTTTTATTGTTAATTTATAGCACTGGATATTAGCTAAAAGTTGACATCAATATGATAGCCCTAGTTAAAACATGTCACAAGTTACACGAGTCCAAAAAAGACCTTCTGTAATGTGCGTCGAACTAAGTTGCTTAGTTCCAAATGATAATTCGGGCGGTGCAATGGGCAATTATTCTTCAAAACGAAGTTAACGCTCTTACGTGGTACGTGGCGCGACGTACTATACGTGGTTAACGGCTCCAATATACACTTTGTATATCTGTATGTTCACGATAAACTCAAAAAGTACTGTAGGGCTAATATGGTCGGTGTTTGATAGTCTGTCATCATGCCTGTCACTTTCTAACAAGTATGTAAGTGCGAAAGGGACGCATGACATGACAAGTGATAAAAATACGACCATGATACCGCCGCTGAATGGATTTTCATATGATATTGACCTATCAATAGACTGTTTCTTGAGGAAGGTTTAATTGTATAATTTGTGTAAATTAATTAAAATATGACGATGTTTTATAATGGTGTCAGGAAATATCACGCTTTTAAGTGGTAATGATGTTTGTTTATGCTTGTAACGGAACGTAACTACAGACTGTCTTAAATGAACCAGTGCTTGTGTCACTGACAGCGATCGGTGTTTGTTAAGTACAGACGCTGTTGAATATTTATTTATTTATTTTATTTATTACAAAATATATAAACATTACAGTCAACAAAAACCAAGGCGCTTATATACTAGAACAATTATATAAGTATATACATTTAGATATTAACAATACACACAAATAATACTACTGTCATAACTAAAATTAAATTAAGTACAATGTCACCAAATACATTACATTACAAATTCATGCATTCGTTGTAAATTAAATTAAAATAAAAAGTTGCGAAAACTACATACAATTATTATTTAAATAAATTAAAAGTTTTCGACCAAATATGAATGAACTGGTTAACTATAGGGTTAGCTAGGAGAGAATCACTTGAAGCTTGATCGTGTTTGAACTCACATGTAAAACGTATTTCAGTGTTAACATAACAATTGTTTTATTACTAAACGTACGCTGGGGTTGATAGTAAAATATAAAAGCAGGGGGTCAAATTTAGCTAACACTTACATTTATCCACATTAAATGATAAAATAACCCATTTTAAAATCGAAAGAAATTGTTACAATTCCTTCCGTCCGGTTAATATTTAATATCCATCTTCCTTTGCCTAGGGCAGTAATTTGGGACCGTTTCTAATCTCGTTCCCGATTTAAAAATGTCGAGTGGTCAGAATTTAGCTGTCTTTACATCTTATTTTGCAGGGTTTTATCTGCGTGGTCGGTTTAAAACATGTTGGACTTTTCATTTTGTGGATTACTTATTTATTTAGTCGTATGGCATATTTCAATTCTTGGTCGCTTTACAAATTTACAAATTAATATCTAAGGTCTTCACCCAATGGGCTGCGTTTTCGCTTAGCTTAAGTAACTCCAGAGGATCTCCCTTGTACTTTCTTTTTGGACACTCATGGACAATGTGGTAAATGGACTGTACGGGTGCTCCACAGTCGCACTTCGGTGTATCTCGCCACCCACACCTTAACATAAATTCTCCCCAGCAAACATTCTAAGTGCTTTTTCCCAGGTTCTAGAATATATTACTAATTTAGGTAAAAATTACATCATACGCACCACATAAATTCACATATCGTACATTTATACTTCCGGGTAAAAATATAGAGCCATTAAAACGTAAATTTCCCTTAATCAAAACACCATAAGGTCAGAAACTTAAAGGTTGAGAATGAGCAAAATATAAGGTAAAATTAACTTCGAAACTCGACAAATAGTTAATTATTACTTCTAGGTGCATATAAGGTGTATATGCGATGTAATTTTTTCTTATACTGGGGACCTTTAGGTCGATGATTTAAGTAGCTTTTGCTACCAATTTCGTAGTAAATATTACCTTCCATAGATACCAAATTGAGACTATAAAGTTATAAACACTTGTAAGGTACTAAAAATACCATAAGGTTTCATTAAGATAACCTAATAGTCAAATTAACCCTAAAAAATAACTAATAAGTTGAAGTTTGCGAGGCGACTTCAGGTCAAGTTTGTTTTAGTCACAAATAAGTCATTTCTCGGTAAAATAGGACGCGTTTACCCAATAGTTATTTCGTTTTTAAATCAAAAGTAGTGTTGGATTTACAATGGCCAAAGACAAAAAAAATATAGACATTCCAGCAGTTACTATAGTAAGTGTAAGGCTAATATGAAAATTCAAAGTGAAATATTAAAAGAAGAACAAAAGTGTGAATTACCTTCTAAATCCAGTTTTGATGGATATCCAACTTTGTGTCAATCTACTGATACTGATACCGTTTCAATAACACACACAGGCAAAGATCTTGATTATATGCATTCGTATTATAATGAATTAGGAAATAAAATATCTGATAATATAGATGAGATGACAGATGGCAGTGAAATCGGTGCAAACAAAGAATCGGAAAATTAAGACTCTGGAGATGAGTTCATTAGAAATGAAGACTGCTCTCACCTGCAGACACCAAGTCATCTCTAAACGACTTGTTAGTTTTACTGACTGAACACGGATTTAAATTGCCAAAAGATGGACGAGCACTTCTGAAAACTGACGATGTCTTTTTATAGAGCCTATGGGCCAAGGCAAGTTTTGGTATCAAGGTAAGATAAGCTATTGTTTACAAAAAACTTTGTTAGATATGGATTTAAGTACTATATCAAGTATTGAGTTGATTTTCAACGTAGACGGTATGTCTCTTTTTTTTAACGCCTCCCACGCCTAAGGGCAAAGCGTTATTTCCATTCCCTTTCAGTAATGGGTGGCCACTATCTTATATATCATTTTTGCAACAATAAATACCTAAAACCAAATTAGAGTCAATTAGAAATAAATGTTTTGGTAACTATATTGCGTAGATGCGTTAAGTACGCAGATATGTTTTAAACTAAGCATACAATCAGTTAAAATAATTATCACTAATGACTCGTAAAAGTTTCAAAATCTTAATTTTCACATATAACTTTCCAATTGGGGAACCTGTGTGCGTAATATTTACCCTTGGCACTTCTGATCGTAAGCCATAGATCTAAAAAAGTAAAGATAAGGCCATGCAAACAATTCCGACCGAAAAATCTCGTTAAGCAAAACACAGCGTCATCTGTTGTATACTGAGTAAACTACGTGGCCGATGGTCACAGCAAAGATACAATAGGCCATAGACATACGCGAAAGTAGACTGCACTCTCGCCTCCAAAAAACGTGCCTAGAAAAATGGCTCGAGGGAGTCGAGGGAGACCTTAAGTGCCAATTATATCCACACTTTATCAATTTCCGGGAGGAGAAAGAATATTTTTCCATTTCACCAAATATCAGCACATCGTTTACAATATTTGAAATGTAAAAAAATGGTTCCTGTGCAAGAATATCAAACATTGAACATTTTAGACAGTTAGAGACAAAGTATTGTTTACATTTCAAATATCGTTAACGATGTGCTAATATTCCGTGAAACAGAAAACGATTATCAGGCCCGAAATCGGGACTGATTTCGGGCCCGTTATCGGGAAGTGTGGATGTAATTGGTGCTTTAGTCCCTTTTTCTTTAGGGCGACGATGAAGTGACAACTGAATAAATCTTCGTTGCCACCCACAGCTAAACAAGCATTGCTGCTATTTTTATTAATATAAATGTTATTATTATAGATTTTACCGTGCTAGTTTATTACGACCTTCTAAGGGCGTTGACGGAGCGCCTCGACTCTCCTCTCATTCGCTTCTGGGTTGAAGAGGAAAATTAGCAGGGACAAGTCTCTACTTCAGAGATAGTTTGCCTAGTTTGCCCCTGTCAATTGATATCATATTATTATATCGTGTAATATATTTAGTTTAAGTTTTTTCTATTATTTTATTTTTGTTTTTTGTATTGTTCAACTAACATGGATAGTTAAGTATTACGATACTCTGCGACTAACAAGCTATGGATCAACTTGGTCTGAAATTAATTATTTATTTATTAACTTCACTTAAGAATATTGAGTAGGGATAAGTGGAAATTAAAACATATTAAAATGTGATTGATAAATACATTATGTTTTAATTACATACAAAATACTTCATAACCAAAGAAGCTTGATTTTCACTAAATGTCAACATTTAGAAGGACTATTCGTGAGTCAATAAACTAGCCTAACCTACCTAACCAATAAAAATGACATTTATTTTAATAAATATGGTAATAGTAGAAGTCTCCCTCGAACTATCTCGCTAGGCTCGATTTTTGGAGGCGAGAGTGCAGTCTACTTTAATATGTGTCTGTGTACCGCCGCATCGCGTCTCGCGCCGCGCAAGGTCAAAATGAAACAAAATTTGATATGATTTACCTGTTATAGTTTTTACAGAATTTCACAAGACAATTAGGCATTTTTAGGGTTCCGTAGCCAAATGGCAAACAACGGAACCCTTATAGATTCGTCATGTCCGTCCGTCTGTCCGATTATGTCACCGCCACTTTTTTCCGAAACTATAAGAGCTATACTGTTCAAACTTGGTAAGTAGATGTATTCTATGAACCGCATTAGGATGTTTATACAAAAATAGAAAAAAACAATAAATTTTGGGGGTTCCCCATACTTAGAACTGAAACTCAAAAAATCTTTTTCATCTAACCCATACGTGTGGGGTATCTATGGATAGGTCTTTAAATATGATATTGAGGTTTCTAATATCATTTTTTTCTAAGCTGAATAGTTTGCGCGAGAGACACTTCCAAAGTGAAAAAAATTGTGTCCCCCCCCCCCTGTAACTTCTAAAATAACAGAATGAAAAATCTAAAAAAAATATATGATATACAATACCATGCAAACTTCCACCGAAAATTGTTTTGAACGAGATCTAGTAAGTAGTTTTTTTTAATACGTCATAAATGGTACGGAACTCTTCATGGGCGAGTCCGACTCGCACTTGGCCGCTTTTTTTAAATTGGGAATGGCTTACGTGACGCGTTTCCACTGCGCAATTCGCCAGACGACTGAGTGCAGGGGTGTAACTAAATGCGATTTTGACACCTATGTATTAGCCCCATTCGTAGTGCTCGTAAGGCCAGTCTTTACGAAGTAATATATATGTCTATGTCGTAAGCACACCGCCTACGCCCGCGATGTCAAACAAATACTGAATACGTTTGCGCTCGCCTCGCGGTACGCGGTCAAAGCGACGTTGTGATGGCGGTCGCTTCGACCTTAAACGGTAACTCTGCACCATTAGGTCGAAGAATTGAGTATATATTACGTAAAATTTCCTTAAATACCAGTACGTCGTATTTTTAGGTAAACTTAACTTTTTAGTCGAGCCGACATTTTGTTTTGTTATAATTAGGTCTTGTTATTGCAAATTGCAAAATTTTGGTATGTTGTAATACCTAGAACAATAAAATCTAACAGCACTTTTAATTTCATTTATACGAAAAAAAAAATAGAGTCAATTTAATATATTTACAAACTCCGAACACAAATTTACGATCCCCAATTACAAGCAATACATACTACTTATTGTAAGCATCACAATAGTTAATATCCTGTATGTGGCCTTATACTGATAATAACGTGTAGTATGCACCGGGCTTTATACTTTTTGGTTGTTGTGTTTATGGTCATTTTAGTTTTATATAGAGAACTGTCAGATTTTGGCGGAATGCCGTCGACCGATATTATGTACGATGTGATCTTAGTTAATACGGTGTATCGATGTAATAAAAGAAATATTAACTGGATGCAGTGGTTTGTATGATAAACCCCATTTACTGAGCTTTAAATCAATGGACTTCTACATCTCAGAAAGCGGGATTATGAATTCAAATGCCCACATAGATATTGGATGCACTTAATTTATTTTCACTTGTATAGAGGTGCATAAAAATGTAAGTTGCTTGGTCTTTTAAATGTTTGTTTCAAAGTCGAAACAGTTGAGTTGATAGTATATAAATGATACAAGATTTCATTAGCTTGTTTGTTTTGCTAGCTAAAGAGAACGATTGACAGTTCGTTTCGTTTGCATAAATCAAAAGTTTTGTTTTAAATTTTCAATGTACTGTACATAGTTACATACATTTGCTATGGTATTGACCTATTTATTAACCCGTGTTCTTGTCATTGTTTGTTTTCGGTTTTGTGAGATGAGACGGAATACAATGAGAGTAGATCTCGAAAATACAAGCGCAAGCAATCAACCATCAACTTTCTGGTGAGACAAGAGCCATACTTAAGAGCCTGTGACATGGTTATGAAGGAAGGCAACGCGGTAAGGATGGCATTGTGCAGTGCAAGTGCTCAGTGAATCTAGTTATTAACACTGAGTTGTATAATGACATTCTGTAAGTTGAATGTTGACTATTACTATTTTTGGATGGACTAATGGCAATGAAAGTTTTTTTTAATTATGCATGAGTTTAAAATACTTATATATGTTAAGAGATAACAAAAAAAAGGTATTGGATTGGTATCCTAGAGGTTTTTGCTATGATGGAATGATGGTATAACTAAGATGAGAGGAAGAACTTAATCTGTCAGCGGGCTAGAATTGTAGGACAGTGGCCCATGATAGTTTTAAAGAAAAAGAGCTAAAGGAGGCCTTTAGCAAGCAGCACACTCATTAAAATATACTTCTATCTACTTTGGTCTCAATAGAATCTTAATAAAAATCATTTAAATCATTTTGGATAAAATACACAAATGAATTCGTTTATGATTTGATAACAAACAAATTATTTATTTATAAAAGTTATTTAGGTTTTAGGTACTCATATGGGAAAATTCAAAAGAAAAAAGTTAATTGAAGATATTGAATGATATAGGTATAAGCATTTACTTGCCTATCATTGCTAAGTATATTGAAAATTATTTATCTGGAAATTTAAAGAGAGGCAAATAGAAACAAAACTGAATGAATGGAATCACACACACTATATGATTTTTAAATATGAAATGATACTGATAGTTTCATGTCTTTTTCATAATATTGTTTTAAATGTAGCATCACAATAATCTAATTTTGTATATGAGAAATATTTACATAGGTACTTATACAATTTAAAGATGAAAATAAATGTGCTGAATTTTTGGAAATTTTAGATATCATTTGATGTATGGAAATTTTGCATATTGGACTATAGGGATATTATTCCAGACTTGACATCTTCACTGCGGTAGGTGGTTGAAAGACCTCATACAAAGTATGGTTAATTACGAGTTACACTTAATGCTGCAGTGAAGGTATTAACCCTCACACCTCACATACAAACCAAGGAAGTTAAATTAATATCATTAATGATATTAAGTACCATTTTATATTGTAAAACAGATTTGCACCAATTTACTGCTGTCATGTTCCTCTACGGTGCCAAAATATAAATTACAATTTCAAAGTATCATTATTATCATTCAGGGAATATGATGTTGATGTCTCGGGCCCGTTTTGGATTTTGACATTTCACATCATGCAAGTCTTTTTATTTAGAATTCTTGTAGCTCTATTAATACTATATATAATACTTAATACCTTTACATAGTTGAGAAGCAGTATTTATCTATGTTTGTGTGTTTTTTTTATGCATTTTAGTAAGTGCAAATAGCATAGTGCAAATTCTGCCTATAAAAGCATTAGTTTAACAGGATTGAGTGAACAGATTACTTTTCTGTGCTGTCAACACACATGGTCATATTGTTGAAAATATTAGTGTTGTCAAAGATTTCAAAAGTAAAGATATGCCCATTCATATAACCGAACATTCTCATTTGGTGTGCCTAGTTTGATTGCTACAATGCACATTGATGGTTGATGAGTTTGCATCAGTCGCATAGTTACTTTGGAGTGCACGCTTGGCTCGCATTCACTGACACCGCTGTGCTGGCACCATACTGGGTGCCCGTAAGTCCCATCTTTATGAAGAAATTTATAAGTCAATGAATGTTGTATTATTTTTCTTAAATTTACTAGGTATGAAAATTTAAATAATGCAGCTGTACAATCCAATAACAAATCACGAATGAAATCATGAATTGTTGCTATGAAATACAATTTATTAGTGACTTATAGTTTCATTTGCTTTAAGGGTGAATCTGAAATAATTATTGTATGACAGGTTCAGGTTAATAAACTTAACAGTTAGTGGTATTCAATCATTAAATTTCAGGTTACTAAAAAGTAGGTAAAGGTGTAAGTAATGGACACAACCAGAAAGTGTCTTACAAAGGTAAAAGCAGTTTACTTAGTTATATAAAAACATTGTAAAGTTTGAGAAAATCAATTTATATAAAATTAATATGCTAACAAAATCAGTGTTCCTTTGAAAAGACAAGACTTACAGGATTGTCATTGAAAATTGACTTAAAATGTAAAATTGATGAATACAACAGGTAACACCAATTATTTACTAAGACATTTTAGTATGGTTTTGTGAAGAACTGTGTGATTGACCTAAACAAAGGATATACACACCAGAGTGAGTTATATGAATGAAGTTAAAAGTAGATAACATTTTAATTTAATGAAGCCTTATAAAGTAATTCATACATTTTTGTATCATAAAAATTTAGCTTGATTAAGACACATGATTTTGTGACAGAAGGTACAGTGATGACAAGAAATAAGTGGGTGATATTAAAAATATTTAGGCAAAACAACCGTGTTTAATAAACACAAAATTAGTGATTGCATTTTCGCCATGAAGTGTGTTGTCATCACTAGTATAGGCAATAACCGGATGTAACAACGAACAAAAAAAAAACACGTTTTAAATGTAATTATTTTCGGTGTTGATGAATTGATTGAATATTTATGTCATTTTATTTAATTAATGTTGTGACATCTGATTACGATTTCAGCACCTATGAGTAAATCAGGTACCTAAGGAAAATCTTAGGCAACAGAGTTCCGATAACGATGATGATGTATATGACTGAACATGTCGTCTACAGTGACGGTGTCAGCGACGGTGTTTGCCTCGATGTCTATAACGGTCAATAACTGACCAAATCGATGATGATAACGGAGCTGGGTGATTTCGATGACAATGTCGGCGATAATGCTTGACTGAACGATGATGATCGATTTTGATGACAATATAGAATATAGATGATGATTAGGTATATTATAGTAACGATTGATGATGTTGAAGATGATAATGACTGAATGATGATGATCGACTTTGATGACGATATAGAATATAGATGATGATTAGGTATATTATAGTAACGACTGATGATGTTGATAATGATCGACTGTGTCGATAATTATGGCTTATAAAATGTTCATTGTTAATGATGACTGTGACTAAAACGATCTTTGCTACTGCCAATAATTATAACATTTTTATTTGTTTTATGTTTCAACGCTGGTAACCTGGCTGGACGAATGAAGTTGATGATAAGCGAGGGTCTCGCAGCAAGAGCTGACTAAAGCAAAGAAGGTTAAGCTATTACATGGTGCTGTCAGCAGTGGGGCAGGGTCCAAGCTGCCGATGGCCAGGGCCGCTGAGTGAGAAACCGGCGTACTATACACGCCGTGTCCAGGATATAGCAATCTGCATCTGACCAGCGAGAGTCTCTGAGTGTTGGGTTGGTCAGTTTGGCAGACTGTCTAGTACAGGCCGTAATGGCAGACTGTCTAGAGCAGGCCATGACTGTTTATTATGTTAGTTTATACTTTGGCTGACTATCTAGAGCAGGTCCTGATGGCAGACTGTCTAGAGGCCATAAGTAGGTATATATGCTGTTAAGGTACTTGTAATATGAGATACTTGTAATTTGTTTGAATTGATATTTGCGGTTAGTTGTATTTTATAATTGTTGATGTGTTTTTTTTTAATTGTATGCAAATTCCATGTTGACGTGTAAAAGTGCCCTTGTGGCCTATTTGCTGAATAAATGTTGAAATTGAAGAAGTTGGCCTTGTTGCCTGATTCATTATATTCGTTTATACTTTGACAAACTGCCCAGAGTAGGCCTTGAAGGCAGACTGTCTAGAACAGGCTATGATAGCAGCCTGTCTTCTAGAGCAGGCCGTGATGGCAGACTGTCTAGACTAATCTAGTCTGAAGCAGGCCATAACAAATTAAATCAGTACAATGATTAGGTGTGAGGTTTGGCAGACTGTCTAGAACAGGCTATGATAGCAGCCTGTCTTCTAGAGCAGGCCGTGATGGCAGACTGTCTAGACGAATCTAGTCTAGAGCAGGCCATAACAAATTAAATCATTACAATGATTAGGTGTGAGGTTTGGCAGACTGTCTAGAATAGGCTATGATAGCAGCCTGTCTTCTAGAGCAGGCCGTTGTGGCAGACTGTCTAGACTAATCTAGTCTAGAGCAGGCCCTAACAAATTAAATCATTAAAATGATTAGGTGTGAGTTTTGGCAGACTGTCTAGAACAGGCTTTGATAGCAGCTTGTCTTTTAGAGCAGGCCGTGATGGCAGACTGTCTAGACCAGTCAAGTCTAGAGCAGGCTATAACAATTTATACTTTGGAATGATGTCTAGAGCAGGCCTTGAAGGCAGACTGTGATTGTTTATGATGTGTTATATTTTGTTAAAATTCCTAGAGCAGGCCTTGAGGGCAGACTGTGATTTTTGATGTTGATTTATACTTTGCCAGACTGTTTAGAGCAGGCCTTGAGGGCAGACTGTGATTGTTTGTGGTTATGTATTATATTTTGCCAAACTGTTTACAGCAGGCCTTAAGGGCAGACTGTGATTGCTTCTGATCATGTTATATACGTTTTCAAACTGTTTAGAGCAGGCCTTGAGGCAGACTGTGATTGTTTATGATCATGTATTTATACTTTGCCAGACTGTTTAGAGCAGGCCTTGAGTGCAGACTGTGATTGTTTATGATCATGTATTATACTTTGTCCAACTGTTTAGAGCAGGCCTTGAGTGCAGACTGTGATTGTTTATGATCATGTATTATACTTTGCCCAACTGTTTAGAGCAGGCCTTGAGTGCAGACTGTGATTGTTTACGATCATGTATTATACTTTGCCAAATTGTTTAGATCAGGCCTTGAGGGCAGACTGTGATCGTTGAGGTTGGTTTATACTTTGGCAGACTGCCTAGAGCAGACCATGATTGTAAGTTAGTTCATATATTCTTTCTTTTTTGAGTTCTTTATTTAACATAATTTAGTACAATGTAATTACTTAATCTAGTGTACATTTCCATCCTAGACAGTAATAACAATAAATTAATACAGTTTAGTGAGCTATAAGCGCTCATTATAAACTTTTTAAAAACTTAGTGTTTATAACATTGCCATGGGTAAAATCATACTTACACTAAAGCTTAGAACAGCAGCATAACTATTATTACGTTCGCTCAGATATAGCTTACGTTTGTTGCATACATAATAACCACCTATAATTAAAACATTTAACGATTAAGCTAAACTAACAAATTTGATATAGTTTATAATTATAACGTATACAAATACACATGAGTTCATATATTGAAAGACTATCTAAAGAAGGCTGTTAATGCTACCAGGTGTTGGTTGTATTCAATGACTGTTTACATGATCTCAGATTCAAGCATGTTAAGCGTTAATATTTATTTCTCAATAAGGCTAAAGGTTATTATTGGCTATGATTGATTCATGTGAGCCCATACTGTGCATAAGAAGTGTACTGTGTAGAAGTTTACAAATACTGTTGTTGTGAATGTTTATCTTTGATATCGATAAAGGTGTTACGATATATTGCTGTTGTTATTAATGTTTATAATTACTTTTAGTGAGAGGGCTCACTTTTAAAAAAAAAGGATGGCCGAAGCTGTAAGCATCACAATAGTTAATATCCTGTATGTGGCCTTATACTGATAATAACGTGTAGTATGCACCGGGCTTTATACTTTTTGGTTGTTGTGTTTATGGTCATTTTAGTTTTATATAGAGAACTGTCAGATTTTGGCGGAATGCCGTCGACCGATATTATGTACGATGTGATCTTAGTTAATACGGTGTATCGATGTAATAAAAGAAATATTAACTGGATGCAGTGGTTTGTATGATAAACCCCATTTACTGAGCTTTAAATCAATGGACTTCTACATTATGAGCTTAAAAAAAATTAATACTTAAGTATTTCGAAAGCCCATCAGTAGTTTTGAATAAAAACCTAACATACTGCACGAGAAAATTTTCAGCGCACAAGATTTCATCGTATAATTCCTGCGTAATCGACCTAGATAATTATTTTACGCCAAGTAATGGCCGTCATTCTCGTTACAAAACTTAAGATTGATTTTTCGTTAGACATTTTGATTGTGAGCGGAAAGAAAATACTCTCTTAATATATTTGTCTCTTTCTCTTCATGCTATCTCATAAAAAAATAACCTTTCTTGGTAATTAAATGGTAAAAAACACGTTGAAATCATGTTGAAAAATAGTAAGTCTTACTAATTTTGTACATTGCAACCACATTACACGTCGTGGCGACGTCCAATCCACGTCGCAAACATTACCTATGTAGTAACCATTAGGTCACAATTACTAAAATTACGTGGAATCGACGTAGCCGGCACGTGCTTTTTTTCCCCACTTTGGTGAAATCCAGGTGGATTCCACGTCGATTCGAGGTAACTCATTTTGGTCACTGTCAGATTTGCGACCTATAATAGGTGATTTTATCGTTATTTTCACCAAAAATGTTTGCTGGGTCCGGATCGCCCGCTTTCAGTGCGAAGTCTGTTTAGTTGGCACCATTGCCGTCTCGGAGCCGAAAAGCCCTGCGGTTTGCTGGTAGGATCGTAGCTGGCATGGGATGCCCTGGGCAAGTTAGCAATCCAGTCCTCCCTCCATTTATCCTTGATGTTAAAAGATTACTTATTATTGGGGATTACTTATTACTCTCAACGAAGCTGGATGCTAATGAAATTACGTTTCGCAATTAAATGAGTATCGCACTCAAAAATACAAAATTATCTGACGTAAGTCGATTGCTTCGCTAATTAAATATAGTTACGGACAATGATATTAGAACTCCAGATATTTAGGCGTTCCAAAATTGAAGCGCTTAGTACCCGTACTATAAATAAATCACCGACAGTGTCAAAACTGACATATACGCTATCGAGAACGTAATTTACTTTCTATACATCTCGCTCGCATTTATGGCATATGCGAGTAAGAGAGAGATGTAGATACGTTCTCTATAGCGTTTTTGTCTGTGCCGAACTGGTGGTAGCCACATAGATACCTTGTTCAAATTGCACAAGTTGCCTTTAGTCGCGCCTAGGCAAGCGAGAAATGTGACATTATCTATGAAAAGGGACCTTAATGTCGGTGGCGCTTACGCCATTTCAAGGATGCTCCCATATGCTGCGACGCAATGCGTAAGCGCCATCGAAAATAAGGTCCCTTTTCAAAGAGAATGTCACAAATATAATGCTAAAAAAACTCCCGCACACCGAAAGGGAAAGAGACGACGTTATGTTTAAAAACGCCAGCAGGCTCTTATAGAAAAATAGAAACGTGGTAAGAGACCTGTACCCCTAGTGTAAATATTTTCGACAGCGAAACGTGACGTACGCGTTTGCGTTAAGTGTCATTTTGTATGAGATTTTTGACTTTCCAAAACGTCCCGCTTGGCGCGCTGTTCAAAAACCCATACAAAATGAGACTTAACGCAAACGCGTACGTTACGTTTCGAAATCGAAATTATTTACACTAGGGGTACTGAACCCCTAGTGTAAATCAATTCGATAGCGTGACGTGACATACGCGTTTGCGTTAAGTCGCATTTCGTATGGGATTTAGAAACAGCGCGCCAAGAGGGACGTTTTGGAAACTCGAAATCCTATACAAAATGAGACTTAACGCAAACGCGTACGTCACGTCTCGCTATCGAATAAATTTAGACTAGGGGTACTGGTCTATTGTTGATAAAAAAATTATTCCGTCCTTCCTCTGGCCTCATACTATTTTCATACCAAATTTCATCTAAATCGGTTTAAGCGTGAAGAAGTAATAGGCAGACAGAGTGACTTTCGCAAGTATACTATTAAATAGTAGAAATATCAGAGAACAGTCTCATGGCGAAAATCTCGACTAATTAATAGCCTTTCGCTTGGTGGGTCATTCTGGATCAACTATAGATGCAAAATGCGGTAATCTTGGAAAAGGCGTGTAAATTAAATAATTTAAATCCAGTACCATTTCGCACCATGTCACTATGACAAAGCTACGAAATTGTACTGAAATTAAATTCTTTATACAAGGATCATATTTTATAAATAGCTTATATTTTGATTATTCTTACTTTTATCTATGATTAGCTCATAAAAGAGTATCAATTGACTCTTACTTGTCACTGATTCCCGCCGCCATTTTGAATTGTTATAAAAAGACGGGTACGCAGTACAAGCGGCCAGTTCGAGTTACGGTCAAGTGAAGACGTCTTGGAATATTTATTGTAACGTGGTTGTTATTATGTTTGTAACAAGCGAATATGTAATGTTTTGAAAAGATGTGTCCCGCCGAATTTTTGTCGGTCCCATATTGGGATACCCTCGTACAATTAGGAGGGATTTAAATCTTCTCGGGTCAGACGCGTAGCTTTATTTGACGTTCATAAGCGCATTGTAATATGCCTACTTGCAAAATAAACTATCCTTATCGTTATCTTTATTAAAGTCAAAATATTGGTACAAGTATTCGTTTTCATCATCAATCCGGAAATATCCCATCATTTGACAGTACGTTGGTTCCTCTCTCTGCGGCCATGAGCAGCAGGGTAGAGCAGGGTGCACGCAGGGAACGTTTACGTTAACCAGCTCACTCGCTCCGTGCAACCGCGCCATCTGGCGGACGCCCTTACCACCAGCAGGTTGGGCCTTACCCTGGTGCTGGCGGCTCGTTTTTATTTTTTATATTGTTTTTATACTTTTGTTTGTATTTTATAAAGAGATGTAATATAAAGTGGCCTACTGACTACCAGTTCGCCGCACGATATCGGCCTGTCAGTTATTCCTTATTGCCAGCTTTTGCGAATAACTGACAGGCCGATATCGTCCGGTGAACTGGTAATCAGTGGGCCCCTTTAGAGATACAAAGATAATTTTATCCCTAGATCCAAAGGATTAAGTGTAAATATAATATTTGTGTACGACTGTAGCTTGCGAAATACGTGTACATTTCTCAGTCGTGATAACTCCTTTACGATATTTTTGCTACGTGATCCTTTCGAATATTTATGGGATGCCTACAATACAGCACAGTATGATTAATTGCAGTATTTAAACTACTCTATGGTACTTACGCATTTACTCAAGTGACATTTAAAACGATTCAGATGACCGGTCTGGCCTAGTGGGTAGTGACCATGCCTATGAAGCCGATGGTCCCGGGTTCGAATCCCGGTAAGGGCATTTATTTGTGTGATGATCTGACTCATGGGTGTTTTCGACCGACCTACGAAACGAAACGATCCTACCTACCTTAATTGCTGCGCTCATCAGGGTTTCATTTGTCTTCTGTGTAACTACCTATACTTTAAAGTACTTGGAATACCTGAAATGTACAGTCAGCGTCAAATACTTTGTAGCAGTCAAAGTGGCCAAATAGTTCGGTACACCATACTAAATATATGGTGTACCGAACTATTTGGCTACTTTGGTTGCTACAAAGTATTTGACGCTGACTGTACATGTTAAACGTAATAAATGAATACAATACAATGTATTTATTATCTAAATACGTATGTATATCGTCGCTTAGTACTTATAGTACAAGCTTTGGGCAAGGTCGATCGGTGTAAGATTGTGTCCACAAAAAAAATTCAACAGTATTTTCTTGCAATACTTAGGTATTTCAAAGAATTAGAATAGCTACTTATAAAAGTCTGTCTAGAGCTCAAAATGACCCCACGTGTATTATACCGCGAGCGGCTCAGCTGTACTGCGCGCAGCTTGACAGCGACAAATATTGCAATGCCACGCAAGATGTTTGATACGAGAAGGTATATAGATTTTTATTTTAGCCAATCAAGACTTTTACTGATCAAGGGAATGGTTTTTGGTCTTCAAAGCTGCGGGCGGTATATGTGTCTGATAAATGTCAGTCATGTCGACCGTTTTTTGAAGTCAAAAATATACTAAGCGCACCTCCTCCAACTGGTTCTCTCACCGCGAGCACAGCGTGCGACGCGGCGCGGAGAAGTACGCGAAGGACGGCCGTCGTAAACGCTGCCTGTTAGTGCTTGAAAAAGGAGACCTAGGCTCTCCAAAACATGTCGCGCGAGTGAGTAAAAACACGTGAGTGTCAACCTTAAAATTTGTTCAATGTAAATATGTCCCACAGCAGGTTAAATTCGATATACTAAGTGCTTCGTTTTTATTATTACCTATTCCGTCACCGGATTTTCCTATATCACTTACAAGTACTATGCG
Source organism: Cydia pomonella (assembly GCF_033807575.1). Taxonomy (NCBI): domain Eukaryota; kingdom Metazoa; phylum Arthropoda; class Insecta; order Lepidoptera; family Tortricidae; genus Cydia; species Cydia pomonella. The sequence continues at coordinate 44,844,059 of NC_084703.1, forward strand.
TGAGGGGTGTAATGTTATTACTATTATTATGAGGCTTGGGTGGTAGAAATAAATAAATAATAAATAATAATAAATATTATACGACATTATTACACAAATTGACTAAGTCCCACATTAAGCTCAATAAGGCTTGTGTTGAGGGTACTTAGACAACGATATATATATATAATATATAAATATTTATAATACTTAAATACATAGAAAACACCCATGACTCAGGAACAAATATCCATGCTCATCACACGAATAAATGCCCTTACCAGGATTTGAACCCGGAACCATCAGCTTCGTAGGCAGGGTCACTACCCACTAGGCCAAACCGGTCGTCAAAAGAAGTAACCACGAAACTGCGTAGATATAGTTATTTCAAGTAGTACAGTCACGTCTGAAAATATCGGTACAAAAAATGTGCCTACAATATGTATTGTATACACTACCTTAATACATGCGCAATAATGTCGTGTATACATCTATTTGGCACTTTTTTCGTATCGATATTTTCAGACGTGACCGTATGTTAAAGTGTAGTTAGATAACTGTTTTATTTAACAACTGTGGTAAATATTATAACATTGATACCGACACAGCTGCACGTATAAAAATACACGTAGGTATAGACTACACGTTTCCGAGTAAATAAAAGGTTGGTGCTGCTATGATATCTGTTTTGATTGATTTCCAGTGCTAAACGATAGCAATAAAGGTAGGGCCTTTTTACTAAGGAAACTTAACGTTTTTTCTCAATAAATAAATAAAAAAGTAATGTTATTAGACTTAGTTACTAAAAAAATTAATACCTACCTAATAACAACTGATATAAAACTAATATATATATAATAATAATAATTCAGCCTATATACGTCCCACTGCTGGGCACAGATCTCCTCTCATGCGCGAAAGGGCTTGGGCTATAGTCCCCACGCTGGCCCAATGCGGGTTGGAGATTTCACATACACCTTTGAATTCATTCGCGGATGTATGCAGGTTTCCTCACGACACGATGTTTTCCTTCACCGAAAAGTTAGTGGTAAATATCAAATGATGTTTTATACATAAGTTCGGAAAAACGAGCCAGGATTTGAACCTGTGACCTCCGGATTGAAAGTAGGACGTCGGATCCACTCGGCCACCACCGCTATATTAAAATATAATTGCATAGATATAACATGACAGTTGTCTAAAAACTATAAAAAAAAATATTAAAATTATAAAAAAAAAATATCAACTAAATTAAAACTAACAGTCACAAATACAAATACTTAGTCAAAAAACCCGTCCCGATCCCTTATAGAAAGGTGCCCATCACGCTCGCTGCGTTGCCACGCTGAATCGTGATAGACAGCTTCTGCATCAGGAATGACCCGAAACGAGGGTCATGACCTCTCTCCCTCAATCACCGCCCCAATTAGCCCAAGAACACTTTGGCCTCGGCACACCAACACCAGGACGTCTCCACTGCCAACTGGACAAACATATACCTCGACTTTCGAAGTGCCGCTAAGCACCAACACTATTGCGACGTCGTGCAACGTTACGGCGTTGTATCGCGGGGACAACACACATACCCACGATACGACGTCGTATCGTGGGTATGTTATGTGTGTTGGCCCTAATTCAGCCGCTGCACCTGCCATCCGGACCGTCCGGCCTATGTGCGAGGCGGCAAAAGTGCTGACACAAGTGGCATCCCAGAGAAGACACTCCAATTACGGGAACGTCTTGGGAAAGTAAGCGTGGTCGATTGATTCTACCATTCCCCACATAATCTAAATTACCTAATAACATGTAATAAAACAAAGTATAATTGTACCTGATAACAGGGCAGGTTAAAGGCATTCGCTTAGTAGGGTGGTCCCGAAAGTATCCATGCATGGGGCACCGCGGTTGGGTCGATACGCCCGTGGGGTGACCTTGCGTGGGGATATATCCGGACATTTTGGGCATTTTGTTTGACATTTTTATATTAGTAATAAGTACCAGACGAGTCAGCATTTTATCTCCAGATTGGTATATCTGGTAATAAAACTGATATAAAGTATAATTGTATCAGATGAGAGAGCAGTTTAAAGGCATTCACTTAGTAGGGTGCTAGGGTTGTCCCGAAAGTATCTATAGGCACCGGGGTCGGGTCGATACCGCCCGTGGGGTGACCTGGCGTCGGGATATATCCGGACATTTTGGGCATTTTGTTTGACATTTTTGATATTTGTAATAAAGTAGACCGGACAAGTCAGCGTTCTATCTCCAGATTTGTATGTCTGGTAATAAAACTGATATAAAGTATAATTATATTTGGTGAGAGGGCAGTTTAAAGGCATTCGCTTAGTAGTGTGCTAGGGTTATCCCGAAAGTATCTATACGCACCGCGGTTGCGTCGATACCGCCCGTTGGGTGACCAGGTGTCGGAATATATCCGGACATTTTTTTTGTCATTTTTGATATTTGTGGGTGGTAAAAGAAAACAAGATCGGGTGAATCAGTTTTTGTCTCTGAATTGGTATAAGGGCTCCTCTACACAATGGCCCATCGTACGCCAGTCTAAGGGACGCAGCTATGCAGTGGAATGAGATAGCAATATCACTTGCTCCCTCTAACGCATAAACGCGTCCCTTGGACTGGCCTACACTGGACCATCGTGTAGAGGAGCCATAACAGGTGGCTTGGGGTCAAGAAGGTAAATCAACCCCGAGTTCCTTTAGTACGTTTGTCAAACAGTAGTGACAAAAATATTCTTATTTTTTAAAGTTAAAAATGTAGGTACAAATTAACAACTCCAAAATTAAAGGTAATAAAAAGCTTATTTTTGTAATAAACGTGCTATTTAATTATTATCTCTAGAAATACAAACATTCCTGACAACATACCGAAAACAACCTATGTAATTTGGTCGGGTTCATTGTTACCCACCATAAAAACCATAAAAACGGTGGGCAACAAAAAACTTCTATATCACTTAGGACTTTTAGATGTAGACAGAAAGGACAAGGACAAACAATAATAGCGCTTTCTCTGCAACCCTTACTGATAGTTCCGTAAGAGCCAGTTTTAGTCCCGGGTGTGTCCTTAAACTACGTCCAATAGATAGGTATTGTACCTACAATGCAAGCATCGCACATTTCTCGCGTCAGCGTTAAAATTAAATGTAATGACTTTATAATAATTGCTATATTTGCGATTACGCCATACATCGATTTATGAATTAGTTTACGTTTATACGTGCTCCTAGCTAGTACTCATGTACCTTGGTTATCAATAAATACATATACCAAAATCAGTGTTTCCATCAAGGCTACAATCAACCATCAAGAATCATATCAGCTCAGATGTACCCGTACAGGTATGGATGAATTATACAGATTATGAATGTCATCTCGCTTTGTGTGGTAGGGGACAGCACAGCGGATGTCATTCCAGATCTAGAGCAGAGCCCAACTGGGGAAGTACCTCCACCTTACAGAAAACCGCAGCCAAATAACACTAGACCCTACTCATAGTTTTGTGTTCCTGCCGCTAAGTAAGGTTGCCAGAGCTCAACGAGGGTGCGGAGTGTAAGGGCCGGCAATGTGCATGTAACTACTCTGGAGTTGCACCCGCCCATGGGCTACGAAGACTGCTTACCATCAGGCGGGCCGTAAGCTTGTTTGCCACCGACGTAGTATAAAAAAGAGCATCTCGTTCGGTCATCCCCCTACCCATTTCATCTCTATATTATTGTACCTCTATGCCAGAGTTGGGCGTAGTCAATTACTTTTGGATTTAAATTACACATTACATTACAGTAATTATGATTCCTTAGTAATCGATTCCTCTGGTAATTTAAATTACTGTAGTCAATCCCGCCGATTACATGCGTAATTGATTCCTTCGGAATTGAATATATCTAACTACAAGTGTAATCGTGATTCCTCGGTAATCAATTACTCGAGTAATCTGATTACGTAATATTATCCAGACTAAATTACAATTACTTAATGTCAAAATAATTTCCTTCGTTCTTATCCCAGAAGACAAATACATTTTATGTGTGAAACTGTATAATTACTGTAAAATAATGATTATTTTGGAATCCAAGATGGCGGCCGTGCACTACGTGATAAAAATCGTAAGTAAGTAAGTAAATATTCTTTATTGTGCACCATACATTTAAAAATAGACATGAAATGAAAAAACACGTAAAAGTTAGGTAACAACAGGCGGTCTTATCGCTAAGAAGCGATCTCTTCCAGACAACCTTCGACAACAACAGACAATCGTCATGGATATCGTTTTATAGATTTTAGGGAGTGCAGATTTCGTAAATGATGACCATTTTGGAATCCAAGATGGCGGCCGTGCAGTATGCCATAAAAGTTGGCATGGATGTCGTTTTATAGGTTTTAGGGAATGCAGATTTCGAAAATTTTCAAATGGGCATAATTTTCGAAATCTGCACTCCCTAAAACCTACTAGTACTAGACATAGTGCATGGCCGCCATGTTGGGTCATCATTTTTGAAATCTGCACACCGGATACAAATAACATGCATCTTTATAGTAAATCGAAATGTACTTTTACGTCGGTACTCAGACATATAGCTTTATTAATAACAAAGTATATTTTGAAGTAATCTGAAAGGAATCAAGTAATCCATTCCTGTAATAAGGAATCGACACTGATTCCCAATTACTAGTAATTGTAATATTCCAACAGATGATTCCTGATTCCTCAAACGTAATTGTACTTAGTAATCAGCTAGTCAGATTACAAAGTAATCTGGGAATCGGTAATCAGATTCCAAAAGCAATTTCGAGTAATCATGGAATCAGGAATCAAGTACGAAATGCCCATCTCTGCTCTATGCTGGCAACTCTATTCCGAAGGGCCGAGTTATAACAGCGGGGCAAGTGGCTTTACTTATCTTTAATGGAATCATCGCAAACGTTTTCCGTCAAACGCCTAATAAGCTATGAATAATGGATGATTGTTTTATGTAACTTGTTGTATCTAGTCGACTATGATTCTCAATCTATAGAATGTAGGCATATTAAATATATATATTATTATAATATTTCGGGTCGGCAACGCGCATGTAACACCTCTGGAGTTACAGGCGTCCATAGGCTGCGGTGACTGCTTACCATCAGGCGGGCCGTATGCTTGTTTGCCACCGTCGTGGTGTGTGTGTGTGTGTGTGTGTGTGTGTATATATATATATATATAGTACCTGGGCGACCGAGCTTTGCTCGGTTATAACTATTTATTGTAATATGGTGGTCTATAGGTGATAATCTTAACTACATTTTTTACTAAATTAAACTTGTCTAAAACCATAAAAATTTAAAAAAATTATATATAAACTTGAACATATAAAAAAAAACAAAAGTTAGTCACCGGGCGAGATTCGAACCCGTAACACTCGTTTAGCAGTCCGCGTCTTAACCCGCTGGACCAGACGGACAGTGGCCGGCAACACGAAATTAGCGACCATATTCTGCATTGAAAGAAAAACGCATGAAAACTCGAAAACACGCGTTTTCCCAAACATAAGACTAGTCTAGATAGATTGTATACCCCCAAAAACCCCCATATACCAAATTTCAGCGAAATCGTTAGAGCCGTTTCCGAGATCACAGAAATATATATATTTATATATATACAAGAATTGCTCGTTTAAAGGTATAAGATATATATCAAAAATTGCACCAATATTTTGAAATTAGAACCTGGCAACATTATTCAGCGGGCGGAGTTCAACCAACAATCGTGTTGCGAGACTTATGTTTAATGAAATAATCGCAGACGTTTCCGACGCAGACGATCAAAAGGTAATAAATAATATCATCAAATTAATAGGTTATCAAGTTTTTATTAATAATATCCATTGATCAGGTTTGTTTTGCGAATCAAAATGTCTGGGACCCAGTGACCGATCGTTATTTAGAATCATGAGCGTAACTAGTGATTCGATAAAATTAGGCATGGATATATATTATAATCATCATCATTATCCCACGCAGACAAAATCGCGGGCAGAAAGTAGTATTGATATTTATAGTCGAGGTGCGTAGACAAGATGCCAATCGTTAACGCTCCGTGGCGAACAAAACGCAACTGTCTCTGTCGCATTAATATAGAAGAGTGATAAATAGAGATAACTACGTTGGCATCTTGCTACGCACCCAGGACAGTAATATACCTATAATTCGGGATACGTTAAGGCGTTCGAAAATTGAAGCGCTTTCCTTGCGACAAATGTACAGGTTGCCTTTAGTCGTACCTGGGCTATACTATCCGCAAAACTATCTGGCCGGTCAGGTCATAATGCCATCTCTTTCACTCTTGGTTGGTCATAACAAGGGTAAAGGAGATAGCATTATGATCTCAGTGGCCAGTTAGTTTTGCGGCAAGTATAGCGGGAAATGTGCACGTAGCATGCTAACGAGCTTCGCTCGCCGAAAGAGAAAGAGACAAACTCGTGCTTAACAACGATAATGACAAAGATGAATAAAATGCGAAAATTAATCAAAAATAGCAGATTTTCGTAGATATATAAATAAAAATGTAAGTTTTTTTTTACTCCTAAAGTATTGAGTGTAATGATATTATACACCGTGGGCTGGTAAAATCCGACTGATTTTAACCACGCATTCCTGAGGTCATGAGGAGCAAAACATTTTATATAAGTACGTTTTGGGAAAATTCGACAAAAAAAATTTTTATTACAAAAAAAAAATTTTTTTTTTGCTTTTTCTTCATACGACACGTTATTTCTTCTTACATCTTGGCGAAAAGAAAAACTAATTAGTTACAACGAATAAATAAAGGTTTTTTTTTTATTTACACTAAAAATTGCGAGTTTCTTATAAAACTTTTATGTCTGCCAACAGGTATATCTAAACCAAGTCACATAGTGGCAGCGTCGCAGCCAAAAATGCGTTTTTCACTAAGTTATTATAGAAACAATTTTTTACAAAAATTGTCATTATCTCTAAAACAAGACCGATTTCAGGAAACTTTGTATCACATTATAGTCTCTAAATACGGTCAAGAATACACCTTTAAAATCTGTCGGGTTTTATCAGCCCACGGTGTATAACTAAAGGTATAGTTTATATAATATCATTGATTCAAGCGTAACCGTCAGTATGGAATTCAATAATTTTGAAATTCCAACCTGGCAACCCTGTTCTAGGGCGGAGTTCCAACAACAATAATCACAGACGTTTTCATTAAACACGGCAAATAAATAATTCATAATGAATAATTTTTTATGTAACTTGTTGTGTATAAATAATAGACCAAGACATTTTAAAATAAGACTTGTCTATGTCTGAATCTAGTCGACTATGCTCCTCAATTAAGATTATTTGAATATGTTCGAGTCTTACGGGAGTTTTATAGTAACTATACACCTCAATTGATAGAATATTGGTATATTCAGCAATGGAATATATAAACGCAGTTTTAAGTAAATTTTTGCTTTAAAAAAAAGCGGTTTACATGACTGACACTGATCTGATAGTTTTTTTATTTTATTTTATTTATTTCAAATAAGTTAAACAGTAATTGTAAAAATACTAAACCACTGCTTACTTTCACAGAAAATTAAAAGACACATACACATACAATTCAGAATAATATAAAATTCATCACCAATTAATTCATCACCATCATTAACATCTAAAATCTCTTTAGTATATTCTCCATAAATATAATAAGGAAAAAGACAGTCGAGATGACGTTTTATTCGAAATGAAGTGTCAGTTGCATTGAGGTATAGTACAGTCGAGGAAATTTATTCTTTAGCAGTTTACGGTTCACTTTACATTGGACAGCTCTTAGCATAAGTATGTACAACAAAAATTACTTGAACCGCAAATTGCTAAAGAATCAATTTTCTCGACCGTACGTCAGTTGCAAACAATTTTGTCAAATTTCACATGTTACTTTATGATAGATATTGAGGATATCTTGAACGATCTTTTAGTTTTATTTTGACAAGTGACAGATAGTTTTGCCGCGGTTTTGGTAAAATGTGACTTTGACAGTTAGATTACGACCGAGAGTAAAACTCAAGCGATTGAAAGAAGGATTTGTATTGTTTAAATTGTAAAAAACTCAAAGATAAATAAACTATTGTAAACTACTTCAGTATTTTAGTGAGACATCTAATATTTATATCGAACGATATGGCAGTCGGCCCCGACTCTAGTTTGTCTCTGAATAAAAAACTACGGATGCGTGACAAGCGCGAAAAAGTTTGCATTGCCGCCATTTTGAGGTTTAATTCGTTTGTAAGTATAAAATTAGGTACTTTTTTTTGTTGAAGCTTATGATATTAATGTAGATAAAGCAGTGTATGTAACTGTATATAACAAGCAAAGAGAATTTGAAATAGAGGTGTATTGTCAAAGAAAACTTTGGAGCCTAGCCACATACATTTACTGCCATTTGATTTTGAATCTTATTGTTTTACTGATATGTGTTAAATTTGTTAAAAATCAAAAAATGGCGCCTGTGGCCTAGGAGGCGATTGGACATGGAAATCTGTTCCTGGCTCGCGGTCTAATTGTTTCTCCGAGCGTGCTAATGTACTAAAAGACCGAACTAGTACATTTGTGAGATTGTACTAGTTTGGAGCATTTGGTCAATTCCCGGGCTATAACCGCGAAAATCGAAGTTGGTCAACTGCGGGCATTTTTCTCTGTCATTCTAATTACATCTTAGTGAGATTAAAAGAGAAAGATCCGCTACGTCTCCGCTCATCCCCGTCTCAGTAGTAAGGCAGCTTGCGTTATCCGGAGGAATATCGAATCATGCACATTCATTACCATGTCAAGTTCAGAATTTTGTTATTCAAATTACAATACACAGGGAAATTATTCAGAACCATCTCGCCCATATTGGGTGATGACGTCATAGACGTAAGTTATTATAATTTATGGATCGTGCGATGTACTTAGTCGTTTTTAGGGTTCCGTACCCAAAGGGTCAAACGGGACCCTATTACTGAGACTCCGCTGTCCGTCCGTCTGTCACCAGGCTGTATCTCATAAACCGGGATAGTTAACCAGTTGAAATTTCCACAGATTATGTATTTCTGTTGCCGCTATAATTAATAAATAAATATTTTATTCCCACACAAAAAATGTGATTTTTAGATAATGGTACGGAACCCTTCGTGTGCGAGTCCGACTTGCAATTGCATTGCACTGAAAGGGTGGGTACATGTTGTATAGGTCATACTGAGCAACTTTTAATATGGTACCAACTCGTAAATCTCAAAAAAAATTTCTCTCCCATACAAGATATTATCAGCAGCCACCCAATATGTATGACAGAGTGAATTGTTCTTTGCGATTTCGGGGTTGGTCACATAGTAAAAGTTACTCAGTATGACCTATACAACGGGTACCCACCCTTTCAGTGGCTGGTGTAACACGTTGTATGGGAAGTTAGATGCAAAGCGTGGGCAGATGCACGGTGTGGACGCACGCAGGAGCATTTGTAAGTAAAGACGCGTGTTTTGACTTGTAATGTCATGTTATTAAATATCAAATATCAAACATTTATTAAGCAAATAGGCCACAGGGTCACTTTTACATGTCCATTTTTATAAACAATAAAAATTACAAAAAACAATTATAAATATGGAATCGATGAAATAATAAATACTTTATTAGAGATATATACTGTCTTTAAATGACAATTTACACAAAAAAAAAACCAACAAATACTAAAATTCTTTAGAGATGTATAAGTCTCTAAGTGTCAGAGATAAAATATTAAAAAAAGATATTAAATTATCCTTAGAGATGTAGAGGGTCTCCACCCAAGTAGCACAAAACTGCATTATAAGGTGTCACAAACTGTTCACGTCGGTAACTTTAGCATTTATATAGAGTTATAATATGACAACCCAACTGCAATAGCTGAAAATTAAGCTATCGTCTGTATAATAACGTTATTACGCATCACCACTGCACAACTGTAATGCTGCAAGCGCTAATATGGGAAAACAGTTCTATATTATACAGCTTTTAGCAATTAATGGAACTGAGAGCTGAAATGTGGAACTGTAAGCTGTATTGGCGCATTTTTGTGGGCTTTAACTAAGCTATATTCTGAATAAGACGCCACAAGTGTACCCTTAGACGCTTGCATTTTAAGAAGGAACATGTGAACTACTATATGGCAATCAGTTATTCAGTGATATCAATTAACAATGATATAATGCGCCTGGCTGCATATAGTGGAACTTTAGTAGTGTTAATCAGCTTATTCCATGCAATCCTATAATAACACTTATAAAGCCCCCATGATCGCTTTGGATGAATTCATATACTTCTGAATTACAGCAACCTGCTGGTTATTAGATCATATGTGGCTTGTGAACCCAATTGGAGCTGAATACTTGTACCAGCGTGGGCTATTAATCTGCTAATGTAGTTAAATAAGATCTTATAGACTACATTTTTATCGCCTCATAGTTACCTATTTATTAGTTACTCGCCACCAGCGTGGCGACATTGTGATCTGGAAACAGAAAAGGAAAACTGGCGGAATACGCCGAAAAATCCCTAAAACTCATACGGAGAGTTTAGTAGTTCATTGCTAACTGTGTCACTATTTGCGTACAATGCGGCCCACAATTATGCTATACACAAATCTATAACTGATTTGTTTGACACAAGATCTCGCCGTGTCAGCTCTTTGCTGACTTATGTACTACGGGTGGACACTTAGAAAGTCCAGTACTAGTCAATGTACCTCGAGTGAACACTGAAATAGCTTCTACCATTTTATCGTGGTTAATACGGTACACATTAGTGATCTGCCATTTTTTTTAGATTTCAATGTTATATATTATTCATTTATCCTAATTAAGTCAACGAAAACGACACCGTATTTGTGTAGGAAACCGGATGATTTTATGAGTAACAGCTTATCGTCAATTTATACGAGTATTATGAATAAAAAAGTATTCTTTGTTCATAACATCGACTTATTTAATACTAAAATTTTCAAGTAAACAGTGATATTTTGGGGGCGCGTGTAAAATTTATCTACATTCATATAGTATTTGACAATAAAATTTCTTTCCCATTTGAAATTCACACACATGGGAATAAAATCAATGTTGTACTTAGGTACCAAAACTAACGTTTACACCTTCATTGCACCTTCTTTATAAACATCACGTCACGAAATAGTTCATGCTAACAATATAAGAAAATAATAAAGGAGTGGAGCAATAAATATTCTCAATCGTCCCAATTATGAATTCTCAACTCCTTAGAAGCGTTAAATCAATCCTTTTAAGTACTTTGTGCTGAAAAAAGGGCGACAGGGACTCTATTAATCAGCCATTAAGCTGTAAATAGGTAACACGTGATCCACTAATCAGTCAATGTTCAGCTCTTAGGATGACTGTTACCTTTAGTAATGCTGATATAATGCTGATATAGTGCAATATTTCCAATTATTCAGCTGACAGCTGAATAATTTGTGCCCAAAATAGAGTTATATCAGCACTTACAGCGCCTCTAACACTCTTATTCAGCTGGTTTATACAGCTAAGGGTTCTGTTCTGGACAATAATTCAGCTACTATACAGCAGGTCTGTGCTACTTGGGCAAGGCTTGAATTCTTATATAAATAATTAAAAGACAAAAAATTAAATCAGACAAGAACCGAATGAAGTGTCTCACATTAATGCCACTCAAAAGTAAAGTTACATACTTATAACATAGCATGTAGCCCGTGTAAGCTTAAACAGACCGGTCTCCACAAACAGCACCCGTTCACGAGTATGACGTGTATCTCAGCCATCGCCTCCCTCAACCTTCATTCGGGAAAGTGGTGACGAAGTAAAGGTAAGATTTGACAAATGTGCGCGTCATCATGGATGACACGAACTATATCTATAAACGTAAGCATTCACACTCCTTTCTAAGGCACGTGTGTGAAACACAATTAAGATTATTAGAACGACTTATTCAAACAAAATCTTAGCTTTATGATGTCTTTAGGCGTTTAAACAAAGGTGTTTTAATATATGCGCATATTTTGATGTCAAAACGTCGACACGTGAATATTTTCACGTGAGCCGTGATGTATGAAAATATTCTTACTTATCATTTATGTTAATTAAATAAATACATAAATAAATATAGGACATTCTTACACAGATTGACCAGACTACCCATAACAAAAGCCTCGAGTTTACCTGCTCTTTTTACGATCTACACCTTCTGCGATTTGCATTAGTGCACATTTTGCGATTTGCCCATTATGAGATCTGCACATTTTGCTGTCTGCTCATTGTGAGATCTGCACATTTTGCGATATGCTCATTTTACCTAACCTGCACATTTTGCGACTTGCACATTCAGCTATGCATCCAGTCAACGATATACACCGTGGGCTGATAAAACCCGACAAATTTTAAGGGTGTATTCTTGACCGCATTTAGAGACTAAAATGTTTCCTGAAATCGGTCTTGTTTTAGAGATGATGACAATGTTTGTAAAAAATTGTTTCTGTAATAACTTATTGAAAAACGCATTTTTGGCTGCGACGCTGCCACTATGTGACTTGGTTTAGATATACCTGTTGGCAGACATAAAAGTTTTATAAGAATTTCCCAATTTTTAGTGTAAATAAAAAAAAAACTTTAGTTATTCGTTGTAACTAATTAGTTTTTATCGCCAAGATGTAAGAAGAAATAACGTGTCTTATGAAGAAAAAGCAAAAAAAAAAATGTTTTTGTCTGATAAAAATTTTTTTTTGCCGAATTTTCCCAAAACTAATATAAAATTGCTCCTCATGACCTCAGGAATGCGTGGTTAAAATCTATCGGGTTTTACCAGCCCACTGTGTATATACATCCTAAATATTTCCATTAAAAGTGAAAAAAGCGGCCAAGTGCGATTCGGACGATTATTAAAAAAAATTATTTACTAGATCTCGTTCAAACCAATTTCCGGTGAAAGTTTGCATGGTAATGTACATCATATTTTTTTTTGTTTTATCATTCTCTTATTTTAGAAGTTACAGGGTTACAGTTAAAACTTGTACGCCATTTGACTTTGATCCTTATTCTTTCACTGATATATGTTAAATTTGGTAAATATCAAAAAGTGGCGCCATCTAATTGATCAAAGTTCAGTGATATGGCGCCATCATTTCGAGTGTACCTTTGGATTATGCCCAAATGTGCATGTAGGTAATTTATTTTTATTTTTTTATACTACGATGGTGGCAAACAAGCATACGGCTCGCCTGATGGTAAGCAATCTCCGTAGCCTATGTACGCCTGCAACTCCAGGGGAGTTACATGCGCGTTGCCGACCCTAAACTCCTCCCCTCGTTGAGCTCTGGCAACCTTACTCACCGGCAGGAACACAACACTAAGAGTAGGGTAAGAGGGGGGTAGAATATAGGGTAAGAGTAGGGTAATTTACGTGGCTGCTTAGTTTTCTTTGCCAATCCACGTCTATTTCAAATTGTTTTTAAGTCACATGGATCTGCGGTAGCAGTATTGTTGCATATTTATCACTTATCACTATGCCTGTCACTTTCGCACTTACGGACTTGTTAGAACGTGACAGGCGACAAAAATACGGCCGTGCTACAGCTGCTGGCCGCCGCCATACAATCAAAGTTACTTTCATTTCAAAACTACATTCTGAAACGAGGTTTTATATGTACATATGTAACTTTTACTTGCTTTATTTTCTTTATATACTTAACTATTTTTCTTTGTATGAAAGCGGCTTTTTCGTGTGAAACTAAGGGTGAATACACCAATCGATCGATCGATTTGTTTAGGTAGAAACTAGAAACTATCAATCGATTGGTGTAGTAACACCCTTACAAATTATGAATTCTAAATTCAATACATCTTTAACACATGATATAATCCAGACTATTGGTCACGTTCTTCAATTAATCAATCTACTATTTTCTAGATTTTTGCTTGCAAAAATGTATAGGACTTGTTTGGGTATGGAGAAGTAAGCATATAAGTAGATTACATCTCGACTTGCAGACGCAGGAAGGGATACCCTATAAAAGACCCAATTCGGCCGAAATACTCATTTCCAACACGTCACATGTCTCTATTAATTACATTGAAAAGTAAGCTGTATCTCATACTTACAGGGTAGCTTTTTGAATGTCGCGATTAACTAACTTACTTTCTTACGGTAAGTGGCTTAGTTTGTAAAAGTCATATGTTTTTGAATTTGCTTTGTAATGTGAACCTTGTAGTGGGAGTTTAAGGTTAAGTTTTCAGTGTGATGGGGAATAAGTTGAAAGGTTTAGGACAAAAGTAATGTCATTTTGAAATAATTTGGAGTTTCCGGTGTATTGGTACCGTAAGAGAGTTTTCATATTGTTCTTGATCGTACAGTCACGTCCGAAAATATCGATACGAAAAATGTGCCAAAAATATGTATACACTACCTTAATATATGGGCAGTAAAGTCGTGTACTCATATTTTTGGCACTTTTTTCGTATCGATATTTTCAGACGTGACGTATCCGAGTAGACAGGCCACGGGTTCGCCGTCTTTAGCGGTCACGCACACTACAACAAACATTATGCCACACATACGCAACAAACACATATCGTCCCGACAGCTGACAGGGAGCTCCGACATGGCTCAAATCATCGGAAGGAAGGATATCGGATGTCGGAAGGAACGTATGAGAAAAACCTGCAGGAGAATGCTATTGGCATCAAGTCTGTCTTTTTTCCGTTATACATCGTTTTTAGTAGGTAAGAATGATTTATTAAATGAATAAATAAATAACACATTTCATTTCCATCCGGAATTCAATGTGAAATCACTCTAAATAACCAATGGAAACATGTTTTTGATGTCGATTGACCTTGTACTTAATACTCGTATGTAATGAGAATATAATATTTACCTTACGCTTCACTTATTCGTTAACAGTATTGAACATTATGTACAATATTTTGGTGGTAACAACTGAGAATAAATATTGCTACTAACGGCCCGATTCGAAGAATGATTAAGACACGGTTAAGAACTTGATCTTTAAAAGATCGATAGCTGAACGACATGTCAAAATAGATGTTTATTTTGATTCCGCTGTGATCCCAGTAAGATCTATCTACGATATGTTTAACGTCAAAGTCACATTGATTATCCGAATCAAGCTGTTTCTGTCAATTATACGACATACAAACGATATCTAAATGGGAACTTATCTATTCCAGAACTTATCGTTATCGTATCTCATTCTTCGAATCGGGCCGCATGTGAGTGAAGTGAGTTGGTGAACTGCTGGATTTTTTTTCTCAGTTGTTACCATTGGGAACAAGTGAGAACAAAATTCTCTGTTGTTATCATTTGTAACAACTTGGTGGTAACAAGCTACTTGGTGCTATAGAAGGATGAATAGAAACCGTGCGCGTTGGAAAGTATGCCATCTTTTGGCCTGAATCGGAAACATAAACATGTACATTGACACTTCACGCCAAAGCAAGTGCTGCCATCTACTGTTCTCGTACGTTTTCTTGTGCTGTGTAGGTTCTGCAATCTTGTGGGCTACATTGGGAGCTTAAACTTGGCATTTACACTTTGCGCCAATCAACAGAGGCTCCTGTGCTGCTCCGACAGTTCATGCACTTTCCCTATACCAACAGACAGTGAAACAGGGGGCCTAGCCATATTGACAATCGTACATCGACAAACACCAAACGAAAAGAGAGCATGCATGGGTACCACGAGTTGGCATTTGACATTTACGTTAGCTAATGCGTGAACTCTATCGCATTACCTAAACTTTTTACCAACACTTATTATAAACAAAATTGTTTATAGTAAATACGTGTCTTGACTGAAACAGATCTAAAGACCTATGCTCTGTCTAAAAGGTGTTATCTATGATTAAACTAATAAACCTTTTAGAGACCAATATATCTTACCTCTGGAAGCTTAATACTCGTAAATTATGCATTGAGTCGTTTAACCGACTGCAGCTGTACGATCAGTAACATTTTTATGGATTGGTGTCCATCAGTGGTAAACTTAACCGTGCTCAGGTGGATGGGTAAACAGGGTGATAGTCATTCATACCAACCGTCATCATCTCATCATTTTCCTCGAGTTTGTCCCGGCTTTTCACCACGGCTCATGAATTGACTTTTTACGGGAGCAATCGTCATCTGGCCTTCCAAGTCTTCCAACCCAGAGGGTAAACTAAGTCTTAATGGGATTTGTCCGGCTTCTTTACGATGTTTTACTTTACCGAAAAGATATTTGTGTGGAAAACTTATAGATCCTGAGAAAAATAGAAAAAACAATAAAGACGTATACTTCTCATGACGGCGCCTGATCCTCGTGGTGCCTAAAGCTCGAATTTTAAGGAATATCAACATGGATCCCAGAGATTGTATGTGTCAAATTTGATTACTATCCTATCACTATTGTTTGAACCCAAATTAAGACCTAAAATCTGTGTTTGCAATCCCTAACATTTAGCCCTAAACATTATTCTTCCGTTAATTTTAGTAAATTTGTATTGCATAGCACTCGTGTACCAATTACGGATCTACTGTCTGTTTTATTGAAATCTGCTCTATAATTTAGGCGATATGATTTAATATTCTGCGTCCTCTCAAGGCGGCTTTACTGATTTAATATAACAAGTGTAAATAGATCGTGAACCGCAGGAGATATCTATAAATATGTCATTTTTAAAAATCCGGCTAGTATCCTAAGTTACAGGTTGTACTAAATCATCAGTACTTAAACACATAACTCTACTTTCTGGTGAAGTTGCAGTCGAGTAAAATGTTGATATTGGAGTAGATCATGTACAAATGAATAGACAAAAGTGGAATTCATATTCTTCCGAGTTCACTATTAAGAGAATGTCCCCTGGAAGTGTATAAGCGCTAAACCTAGATTCAGTGAGTATTTTCTATAACAAGATGCAGTTTTTCCGTGAAGATATCTAGGACTTTTTTGTGTAGAATTTCATAAGTTTTAATATTCTTACACTATATTTTCCTAGATAACGTAAATTTTGAGTAAATAGCGAATATCTCCAGGATGGTACACATTTTCAAAGATGACTGCGATTCCTCGAGGTCTCCAAATGTCAAATGGTGTGCACATGAAAAGGGGGCCTTTAATTTACATACATACTAAATTTCAGCACTGTTCAGCGATTTCGAGGTTTGTTCTATTCCAATTGTGCTAATAGTTATCTTCTCAAACCAGCAATAAAATGTTGACGTGAGTTACTTCTAATAATTAGGTCTGGAAATACTAGGTATCCGGTGCGATGAGTGAAGATGATATGTGAAGGAATTTCATACAGTTCTTTTGTTTTTAAACGTCAAATTGTGACACAACGTCTTGCCATTCAACTATCAAATAGTAGTAGATTCGTAATTTGTTTTTAGCTGTGTAAACCTAATACGAATAAAATAAATTGATTACAATTCTCTCTATCTACTTGACCTACAACCCTTCGTTTCCCGGCCTCTGTAGTAATGTTACAGTACATATGGTGCTACGTTACCGCAGTGTGTCGAACATTTAAAGGGCCATATTGTAAGCATCACAATAGTTAATATCCTGTATGTGGCCTTATACTGATAATAACGTGTAGTATGCACCGGGCTTTATACTTTTTGGTTGTTGTGTTTATGGGCATTTTAGTTTTATATAGAGAACTGTCAGATTTTGGCGGAATGCCGTCGACCGATATTATGTACGATTTGATCTTAGTTAATACGGTGTATCGATGTAATAAAAGAAATATTAACTGGATGCAGTGGTTTGTATGATAAACCCCATTTACTGAGCTTTAAATCAATGGACTTCTACATCTCAGAAAGCGGGATTATGAATTCAAATGCCCACATAGATATTGGATGCACTTAATTTATTTTCACTTGTATAGAGGTGCATAAAAATGTAAGTTGCTTGGTCTTTTAAATGTTTGTTTCATAGTCGAAACAGTTGAGTTGATAGTATATAAATGATACAAGATTTCATTAGCTTGTTTGTTTTGCTCGCTAAAGAGAACGATTGACAGTTCGTTTCGTTTGCATAAATCAAAAGTTTTGTTTTAAATTTTCAATGTACTGTACATAGTTACATACATTTGCTATGGTATTGACCTATTTATTAACCCGTGTTCTTGTCATTGTTTGTTTTCGGTTTTGTGAGATGAGACGGAATACAATGAGAGTAGATCTCGAAAATGCAAGCGCAAGCAATCAACCATCAACTTTCTGGTGAGACAAGAGCCATACTTAAGAGCCTGTGACATGGTTATGAAGGAAGGCAACGCGGTAAGGATGGCATTGTGCAGTGCAAGTGCTCAGTGAATCTAGTTATTAACACTGAGTTGTATAATGACATTCTGTAAGTTGAATTACAACTTACAGAATGTTGTGTTTGTTAGTCATTATGCATGAGTATATAATACTTATATATGTTAAGAGACAAAAAAAACAAAAAAAAGGTATTGGATTGGTATCCTAGAGGTTTTTGCTATGATGGAATGATGGTATAATTAAGATGAGAGGAAGAACTTAATCTGTCAGCGGGCTAGAATTGTAGGACAGTGGCCCATGATAGTTTTAAAGAAAAAGAGCTAAAGGAGGCCTTTAGCAAGCAGCACACTCATTAAAATATACTTCTATCTACTTTGGTCTCAATAGAATCTTAATAAAAATCATTTTGGATAAAATACACAAATGAATTCGTTTATGATTTGATAACAAACAAATTATTTATTTATAAAAGTTATTTAGGTTTTAGGTACTCATATGGGAAAATTCAAAAGAAAAAAGTTAATTGAAGATATTGAATGATATAGGTATAAGCATTGACTTGCCTAGTATTGCTAAGTATATTGAAAATTATTTATCTGGAAATTTAAAGAGAGGCAAATAGAAACAAAACTGAATGAATGGAATCACACACACTATATGATTTTTAAATATGAAATGATACTGATAGTTTCATGTCTTTTTCATAATATTGTTTTAAATGTAGCATTACAATAATCTAATTTTGTATATGAGAAATATTTACATAGGTACTTATACAATTTAAAGATGAAAATAAATGTGCTGAATTTTTGGAAATTTTAGATATCATTTGATGTATGGAAATTTTGCATATTGGACTATAGGGATATTATTCCAGACCTGACATCTTCACTGCGGTAGGTGGTTGAAAGACCTCATACAAAGTATGGTTAATTACGAGTTACACTTAATGCTGCAGCGAAGGTATTAACCCTCACACCTCACATACAAACCAAGGAAGTTAAATTAATATCATTAATGATATTAAGTACCATTTTATATTGTAAAACAGACTTGCACCAATTTACTGCTGTCATGTTCCTCTACGGTGCCAAAATATAAATTACAATTTCAAAGCATCATTATTATCATTCAGGGAATATGATGTTGATGTCTCGGGCCCGTTTTGGTTTTTGACATTTCACATCATGCAAGTCTTTTTATTTAGAATTCTTGTAGCTCTATTAATACTATATATAATACTTAATACCTTTACATAGTTGAGAACCAGTATTTATCTATGTTTGTGTGTTTTTTATGCATTTTAGTAAGTGCAAATAGCATAGTGCAAATTCTGCCTATAAAAGCATTAGTTTAACAGGATTGAGTGAACAGATTACTTTTCTGTGCTGTCAACACACATGGTCATATTGTTGAAAATATTAGTGTTGTCAAAGATTTCAAAAGTAAAGATATGCCCATTCATATAACCGAACATTCTCATTTGGTGTGCCTAGTTCGATTGCTACAATGCACATTGATGGTTGATGAGTTTGCATCAGTCGCATAGTTACTTTGGAGTGCACGCTTGGCTCGCATTCACTGACACCGCTGTGCTGGCACCATACTGGGTGCCCGTAAGTCCCATCTTTATGAAGAAATTTATAAGTCAATGAATATTGTATTATTTTTCTTAAATTTACTAGGTATGAAAATTTAAATAATGCAGCTGTACAATCCAATAACAAATCACGAATGAAATCATGAATTGTTGCTATGAAATACAATTTATTAGTGACTTATAGTTTCATTTGCTTTAAGGGTGAATCTGAAATAATTATTGTATGACAGGTTCAGGTTAATAAACTTAACAGTTAGTGGTATTCAATCATTAAATTTCAGGTTACTAAAAAGTAGGTAAAGGTGTAGTGTAAGTAATGGACACGACCAGAAAGTGTCTTACAAAGGTAAAAGCAGTTTACTTAGTTATATAAAAACATTGTAAAGTTTAAGAAAATCAATTTATATAAAATTAATATGCTAACAAAATCAGTGTTCCTTTGAAAAGACAAGACTTACAGGATTGTCATTGAAAATTGACTTAAAATGTAAAATTGATGAATATAACAGGTAACACCAATTATTTACTAAGACATTTTAGTATGGTTTTGTGAAGAACTGTGTGATTGACCTAAACAAAGGATATACACACCAGAGTGAGTTATATGAATGAAGTTAAAAGTAGATAACATTTTAATTTAATGAAGCCTTATAAAGTAATTCATAAATTTTTGTATCATAAAAATTTAGCTTGATAAAGACACACATGATTTTGTGACAGAAGGTACAGTGATGACAAGAAATAAGTGGGTGATATTAAAAATATTTAGGCAAAACAACCGTGTTTAATAAACACAAAATTAGTGATTGCATTTTCGCCATGAAGTGTGTTGTCATCACTAGTATAGGCAATAACCGGATGTAACAACGAACAAAAAAAAACACGTTTTAAATGTAATTATTTTCGGTGTTGATGAATTGATTGAATATTTATGTCATTTTATTTAATTAATGTTGTGACATCTGATTACGATTTCAGCACCTATGAGTAAATCAGGTACCTAAGGAAAATCTTAGGCAACAGAGTTCCGATAACGATGATGATGTATATGACTGAACATGTCGTCTACAGTGACGGTGTCAGCGACGGTGTTTGCCTCGATGTCTATAACGGTCAATAACTGACCAAATCAATGATGATAACGGAGCTGGGTGATTTCGATGACAATGTCGGCGATAATGCTTGACTGAACGATGATGATCGATTTTGATGACGATATAGAATATAGATGATGATTAGGTATATTATAGTAACGATTGATGATGTTGAAGATGATAATGACTGAATGATGATGATCGACTTTGATGACGATATAGAATATAGATGATGATTAGGTATATTATAGTAACGACTGATGATGTTGATAATGATCGACTGTGTCGATAATTATGGCTTATAAAATGTTCATTGTTAATGACGACTGTGACTAAAACGATCTTTGCTACTGCCAATAATTATAACATTTTTATTTGTTTTATGTTTCAACGCTGGTAACCTGGCTGGACGAATGAAGTTGATGATAAGCGAGGGTCTCGCAGCAAGAGCTGACTAAAGCAAAGAAGGTTAAGCTATTACATGGTGCTGTCAGCAGTGGGGCAGGGTCCAAGCTGCCGATGGCCAGGGCCGCTGAGTGAGAAACCGGCGTACTATACACGCCGTGTCCAGGATATAGCAATCTGCATCTGACCAGCGAGAGTCTCTGAGTGTTGGGTTGGTTGGGTTGGTCAGTTTGGCAGACTGTCTAGTACAGGCCGTAATGGCAGACTGTCTAGAGCAGGCCATGACTGTTTATTATGTTAGTTTATACTTTGGCTGACTATCTAGAGCAGGCCCTGATGGCAGACTGTCTAGATGCCATAAGTAGGTATATATGCTGTTAAGGTACTTGTAATATGAGATACTTGTAATTTGTTTGAATTGATATTTGCGGTTAGTTGTATTTTATAATTGTTGATGTGTTTTTTTAAATTGTATGCAAATTCCATGTTGACGTGTAAAAGTGCCCTTGTGGCCTATTTGCTGAATGAATGTTGAAATTGAAGAAGTTGGCCTTGTTGCCTGATTCATTATATTCGTTTATACTTTGACAAACTGCCTAGAGTAGGCTTTGAAGGCAGACTGTCTAGAACAGGCTATGATAGCAGCCTGTCTTCTAGAGCAGGCCGTGATGGCAGACTGTCTAGACTAATCTAGTCTGAAGCAGGCCATAACAAATTAAATCAGTACAATGATTAGGTGTGAGGTTTGGCAGACTGTCTAGAACAGGCTATGATAGCAGCCTGTCTTCTAGAGCAGGCCGTGATGGCAGACTGTCTAGACGAATCTAGTCTAGAGCAGGCCATAACAAATTAAATCATTACAATGATTAGGTGTGAGGTTTGGCAGACTGTCTAGAACAGGCTATGATAGCAGCCTGTCTTCTAGAGCAGGCCGTTGTGGCAGACTGTCTAGACTAATCTAGTCTAGAGCAGGCCCTAACAAATTAAATCATTAAAATGATTAGGTGTGAGTTTTGGCAGACTGTCTAGAACAGGCTTTGATAGCAGCTTGTCTTTTAGAGCAGGCCGTGATGGCAGACTGTCTAGACCAGTCAAGTCTAGAGCAGGCTATAACAATTTATACTTTGGAATGATGTCTAGAGCAGGCCTTGAAGGCAGACTGTGATTGTTTATGATGTGTTATATTTTGTTAAAATTCCTAGAGCAGGCCTTGAGGGCAGACTGTGATTTTTGATGTTGATTTATACTTTGCCAAACTGTTTAGAGCAGGCCTTGAGGGCAGACTGTGATTGTTTGTGGTTATGTATTATATTTTGCCAAACTGTTTAGAGCAGGCCTTAAGGGCAGACTGTGATTGCTTCTGATCATGTTATATACTTTTTCAAACTGTTTAGAGCAGGCCTTGAGGCAGACTGTGATTGTTTATGATCATGTATTTATACTTTGCCAGACTGTTTAGAGCAGGCCTTGAGTGCAGACTGTGATTGTTTATGATCATGTATTATACTTTGTCCAACTGTTTAGAGCAGGCCTTGAGTGCAGACTGTGATTGTTTATGATCATGTATTATACTTTGCCCAACTGTTTAGAGCAGGCCTTGAGTGCAGACTGTGATTGTTTACGATCATGTATTATACTTTGCTAAATTGTTTAGATCAGGCCTTGAGTGCAGACTATGATTGTTTATGATCATGTATTATACTTTGCCAAATTGTTTAGATCAGGCCTTGAGTGCAGACTGTGATTGTTTATGATCATGTATTATACTTTGCCAAATTGTTTAGATCAGGCCTTGAGTGCAGACTGTGATTGTTTATGATCATGTATTATACTTTGCCAAATTGTTTAGATCAGGCCTTGAGTGCAGACTGTGATTGTTTATGATCATGTATTATACTTTGCCAAATTGTTTAGATCAGGCCTTGAGGGCAGACTGTGATCGTTGAGGTTGGTTTATACTTTGGCAGACTGCCTAGAGCAGACCATGATTGTAAGTTAGTTCATATATTGAAAGACTATCTAAAGAAGGCTGTTAATGCTACCAGGTGTTGGTTGTATTCAATGACTGTTTACATGATCTCAGATTCAACCATGTTAAGCGTTAAGATTTATTTCTCAATAAGGCTAAAGGTTATTATTGGCTATGATTGATTCATGTGAGCCCATACTGTGCATAAGAAGTGTACTGTGTAGAAGTTTACAAATACTGTTGTTGTGAATGTTTATCTTTGATATCGATAAAGGTGTTACGATATATTGCTGTTGTTATTAATGTTTATAATTACTTTTAGTGAGAGGGCTCACTTTAAAAAAAAAGGATGGCCGAAGCTGTAAGCATCACAATAGTTAATATCCTGTATGTGGCCTTATACTGATAATAACGTGTAGTATGCACCGGGCTTTATACTTTTTGGTTGTTGTGTTTATGGGCATTTTAGTTTTATATAGAGAACTGTCAGATTTTGGCGGAATGCCGTCGACCGATATTATGTACGATTTGATCTTAGTTAATACGGTGTATCGATGTAATAAAAGAAATATTAACTGGATGCAGTGGTTTGTATGATAAACCCCATTTACTGAGCTTTAAATCAATGGACTTCTACAATATGTACTGTAAAAGGTTGTACGATACTTGTGCGAATAGGTAATTCGCAACTCGTGTCGATTTAAAACACTCCCTTCGGTCGTGTTTTAATTTATCGCCACTCGTTTCGCAACGAAATGGGATAAATTAAACAGGACCAAAGGGAGCGTGATAAGTCGACACGAGTTGCGAATTCGCACATGAATCGTACATCATTTTACAGTACATATGGTCCTTTAAATTTTCGACATAAACACGACTACTGCTTTTTCCCGCACTAGTGCGGGAAAGTAGAACCATATGTACAGCCATAGAGAACTTGACAGAGGCCGCGCCACTGACGACCAGCTGTGACACTGCAATGGCGGACGTTTTCAATGTGTGCGTGTCACAAATATACCTATATATCTAGGTGGATTGACTACTTTTTCTCTAGTTTGTTACGAACACTTTTCTAGCTTGGTGATAAGATTCAATTTAGGATGGCATAAAAAGTAGGAGCACCCTCCAGTTTAGGTACACTTCATGGATTAGTATCGTATTTTCCGAAAAATTGCGTGATAATTGATTAATTTATCTATAAAAAAATTATCCTGTCTCTTTTTTTCTTTCAATCGGTATAATTTTTGCAACATTTGACCATGCATGCATAATTTTTTTCTTAGAACAAATAATTCACTGACGTCTCAATTCGACTGACGGCAGATTGATGGATGAGGCCATAGAGATAACTGTCAATGTGTGTGTGCCACGCGTAAATACTAGGAAATTTGTGGATGATGGAATCCTAGTTGTGTTTTAGCAAAACTACGTCCTTAGTATTCTAGGTCCATGTGTACAGTGAATTTAATTGTTATTGTTTGCATCCTATAACTCCATGTAGCTTGACCTTGTATTCCGCTCCTATACCTCTAGCTAAACATAATAAACATTAATATTAATTTACGTCGCCAGAACCGAGATGGGGTGATATATCGATAACGGTCCATTGGAGTTCATAACGTCCCATCGTTATTACAGAATATCGTATCTCGATAGAAATTACGTGGCGTCTATGACGTTTTGTAAGTTATTGTATGGGCAGCCGTAAAAATTTTATTTTGCTAGTTATTTACTACAGCTGGGGCCCTTGTTGGTTGTTTCAGGGTGTGATTCAGAAAGCTGGTCAACCTTAGGCAGACATTTAATTTAAAAAAATACCTATTTAGTATCTTTTAATCACACTTGCTCGAAAAATACCTTATTTCATGCAGGTGTATTGAAAACAAAGGCCCGGGGGAGTTTGAAAAAAAGAGCTATAACTCCCTCGAGACTTGTAGCTTTTTTTAATTATGTCACTTATTCATACAAAGCAAGTAACATAAATGAGTTTTACTTTTAGAATACTGACGTTTATAATTTTTATAATCTCAATATAATGTTTTAAATTCCACTTTTTTATAATTGATGGCTCATTTCCTATCCATTTAACTAAATTTTGTTATAATATTCAACATGTGTCAAGTACCCAATTGAAATCTTTATTGTCATATTGTGAGTTACAATGATCTTAAAATTATGTCAGGGTAGAATAATCACAACAACGCGATGCGGCGTACAATGTTAATACTCAAACGAATCTTACAGCTAAATACTTATACAAATATCATGTAATTAAATGTATAGGTACTATGTCAATAAGTACCTACATATGCATTGCAAAATATATGTATTTAAGGCGAGTGCTTGTAAGCAGTGGAAATCATAGCGAGATATCGACAGCGCCATATGGCACGACACCATAGATCTGCAGTGTAATTACGTATAGTTCGTGTCATCCACGATGACGCGCAGATTTGTCAAATCTAACCTTTAATAACACGGCAATACGAGTCAAGGCTCGCGTCGTCGTGAATGACGCGATCTATAACAGCTGGCGGTTTAATCATTTTGACATTATGCTAAACGTGCATAAAGTCATACGAGGGAAGTTGACTTCTTCAAAATACATATATGCAGTAGCAGAGATAAGCAAACGTAGGTCTATGGAGCTTTGCCGACAACACAATATGGCGCTGCAAAATAGATCTGCAGCGTATACAATTAAGTTAAAAAAGGCTTGAAATCTTCAAAATAATATATATATTAGTCAGATTTAAACTGCGCCATATGTTGTTGTCCTAACCCCAGAGGTGCAAAAGGACCTTCAAAAGCTCGCGCCACGCACTCCTATCTTGAGCTCGCCATCCGGCCTCGCTCCAGCTCAACCCGACCGTTCGTAGCTCACTTATGACGGACCGTTGCCAAGAGTGTACAGGGCGCCCGGAGCCACGGCTTCCGTCCGGCTGTTTCCAACCGAAAGCGATGGTAGCGTTATTCGTTTCCCTTTTTCAAATAGTACCTGTGTCCTAGAAATTGCACCACATAATAAATATTAAGTAAGCACGCTAAGCACGTAGAAATTCACACATTAACACGCCCTTTCCAATCTCTGTTGCACTGGCATAATTATATTGCTGTCGTGCCAATAACCGGCGGTCAGTGACATGCATGAGCGGCTGCTGAAGTGGTGGAGTATGTATACCAAAAGATCGGATACACGCCGAGGGTGTTCAAGATCCGATCGCGCCACTACGTGCACTTCAACTCTTTTGTCGTGCGCGTGCCGCGGCAGCTCGGGCAGCTGCAGGGGACCATCGAGTGCGCCGACTTCTGACCGAAAGGTGTCGTGTTTCGGAGGTTCCTGGGCAAACTGCCGAATCCGACACATAACAGCCGGAGCCGATTCACGAAGCTTTATTTATTTAAACTTTATTACACAAACAAAGAAAAATTTACAAATCAAAGTTTTGTCTTTTTGTCGCTTAAATAGAGTTCAGTTTTACCTAAATTTATTAACCTTTTGAACGCTTTACGTCATAAACAAAAACTTCACTGACATGCAGAAGTTTCCAGGCGCAAGCGAGCTAATATGAACCTTACTTGAAAGTGTGAAGGTTACTTTGACAGCGTCCGGCATGACACCTATAGTTCTTCCTGGCACTGTGGGCACAACTAGTTATGACGCCTTTAGGTGTTCTTGGCGTTCAATAGGCTAAACGTATATGTATGTAAGTCTATAATTTGTAATATATAAAATATATAAATTTTAAATAAATATTTCAATATAACTTTGCACGTGCTATAGAGAACCGATGCGTTCCTTCTGCCGCAGATCATACATTTTCTGCTTGCTACTTGCGTTTATTACTCATACTCATACTCATTCTTTACTGGTCTATAATTACATGTACAATGTTACAAACGTAATTACATGTCAATTTACATAACTAGTACAAATAACATAAAAAAAAAAATTAAAATACATTAACAAGTAGTTATAGATTTTCATTAATATTTCGCAGTCAGAAATTATAGAACGACCGCTCAACAAGCCAAGCTGTAAGTTTATTTTTAAAGATTAACTAACTAGGTACGTCTGTTATTACTGATGGTAGATTATTATACACAGAGGGAATCATAGACACATCGTGTACAGTTTTTGCCGTCTTTGCTAAGCTACGGGGCACTGGTGCTATTTTATGTCCGTATCGTGTAATACGGTCGAGTCGTCATCCCGCCTGGGGTTACCTAAATTCTCTCGCGTGTACAAGGCTGTTTGCAGTATCAAGAGACCCGGCAATGTGATAATCCTTAGGATTTTTTTATACTACACCAGTGGCAAACCAGCATACGTCCAGCCTATGGACGCCTGCAGTGGCGTGCACAGAGTTTTGAGACTGGGTAGACAAAAAATAAATTAGTGGCTCTGTGAGCTGTAGACCTCGCGATATGAAGTTAGATTCATACGTTTAAAAATCTAAAAATAATACTTATTTTGACGAGTCATTATCACTGCGTACTTACATGTGCTTACTTAGACAGTGTATGTTTATATTTATGAAGTGCACGCCCCTGGACGCCTGCAACTCCAGAGAAGTTGCCGACCCTAACAACCCGCACCCTGGTTGGTCTCTGACAACCTTACTCACCGGCAGGAACACAACACTATGAGTAGGGTCTAGTGTTATTTGGCTGCGGTTTTCTGTAAGGTGGAGTTACTTCCCCAGTTGATAGGGTAGTGAAGCTTTGCAGACTTGCTTGGCCTTTAGTGGCAATAGTTATTTGTGTCCCAAGGGAGGAAAAGTAGGACATTGCGTTCCGCGTGTAAAATTGTTACGAGCCGAAGACGAGGGTGGCAAACACGCGGGATGGAATGTCCTACGTTTCCTCCCGTGGTGCGCTTACTATTTTTCTGCTCAACGGAAGCGGAAAGCGGCAACTTCGTTTAGTGCAGCGGGAGCAAAGTTGACGCTTTCCGCCCGGAGGGCAGAAAATGTATTAACTCGCCATAAACAACAATCAATGTCACGGAATAAAGATAGTTTATTATTCAAGTTGGCATATTAAAATGCGCTTATGAACGTCAAATAAATCTGGTGGCTCTAACCCGATACCTCTGCCCGGAGAAGATTTAAATCCCCCCTCAATTGTAGAAGGGTATCCCAATTTTGGACCGGCAAGAAACTCTGCGGGACACATCTTTTCATAACATTACATCTTATAATTAACATGCATTAAATAACAAAAAATACCATTTAGATGTTATAAATTACTAATAAGTAATAGTTTTTTTTTTAATACCACGACGGTGGCAAACAAGCATACGGCCCGCCTGATGGTAAGGAGTCACCGCAGCCTATGGACGCCTGCAACTCCAGAGGTGTTACATGCGCGTTGCCGACCCTTTAAAAACCTGTACACTCCTTTTTTGAAGAACCCCATACTGTAGACCCTCGGGAAAACCTCGGAAGGGAGCTCATTCCACAGCCGGAGCGTCCGCGGGAGGAAATTCCTCTTGAACCGCACAGTACGCGACCATTTAGGTTCTAAGGTGTGAGGATGAACTCCCTGCCGACGGCGAACGGTGCGGTGATAGAAAGTGGCCGTTGGCATCATGTCAAACAATTCCTCAGAGCACAGCCCATTGTACAAGCGGTAGAACACACACTAGTATTATCAAATCAACGTGTAAACAGGTCTCAATAACCAGCCACACTTATCCCACAAACACAAAAGGTTTTTAAAGGGTCGGCAACGCGCATGTAATGCCTCTGGTGTTGCAGGCGTCTATAGGCTACGGTGACTGCTTACCATCAAGCGGGCCGTATGCTTGTTTGCCACCGGAGTGGTATTTATAAAAAAAACATACCCTTATTGACCTTACTTTATTCCATTGCAAAGCTATGTAGTAATTAATTTACAATTCTCAATGGAACTGAATTAATTGAATTAATTTAATTATTTCCAGTTTAAGGGCCCCTACGGAAGCATTGTTCGCTTTTATGAGTCTCTGACCCGTGACTGTATGTTTAACGACATTTTCTAAACAGCCAATGACTTACGGCCCGATGCGAAGAATGAAATACGATAACGATAAGTTCTGGTTTAGATAAGTTCTCATTTAGATATCGTTTGTATATCGTATAATTGACAGAAGCAGCTCGATTCGGGCAACCAATGTCACTTTGACGTTAGAAATATCGTAGATAGATCTTATTGGATCTTATCTTGACATGTCGTTTAGTTATCGATCTTTTAAAGATCTTAAACGTGTCTTAATCATTCTTCGAATTGGGCCGTTACCGCGAGTTGACACTTCAGCGACTTACGTTAACGACTCGATCTCAGTCCATCTCGCTCGCACTGATGTATTGGCGCGGTAGAGAGGGAATGCGATCGAGTTCACGCAGTTGCAAACGTCTAATGCAAATTCGTAGTAGCTGTTCAGGTTACATTCAAGTGTTGTTTCTGTCTGTTTGTTGCACTCTGTCGTTAGTCGTTCGTTTTGTAGCTGGTCCCGGACAGCTAATCATTTGTGTATTGTGAGTAAAACCGAACGTGCTACTAACTACTCGGCAGAAAAAAAAGTTTCGTTCGCTTTAACTGGTTATTGAATTACGCCTCTATGGACAATTCTAAGATTAAAATCGAACTAACGGAAAAATATGTTGCTACTGAGTGCTGGCAAGTCGAACGCTAAGGATCCAGTCTAAAATGTGTCATCAAGATGCGTAACAAAGGCGCGTTATCGGAGAGCTCGCTTACACTGTTTTTTTGAGCGTTGGACTAGCTCGTGCTGAGGTGCCAATTAGAATTATTTTTTGCGGTGCGGTTTTACTTACAATAGACAAAGGATTAGCCGTTCGGGGCCAGCTACAAAACGAACGACTATACTACTGCGACGCTGAGGTAGCGTTCATGCCGCTGTTGTATCTGTCAATACCCCGAATATATACTTGTAAAAAAAAACCTCCGTTATACCTCCAAACCAGTGAACAAAGGTAGTAATCAGATTATAGAAATGGCAAATGTAGCCGGCATCTTCATGATCCTTTAAATATTTCCCACCACGATACTAACAGTGAAAATACTTTCCTAGTTTCCAATTTTACGGCGCCATTTTGTCTTTTACAAAAACGAAAGATCCGTTCAGTCCGTTCTGACGAATCTATACTCAGACCACGTTATCTTTACTGACAGCTTCGAACCTCCAAGCCTTCGGATAGACGGTGGCTCTCTTTGCACGTTCTACCGTCTGTACAATGGGGAATGCTCCGGAGTACTTTTTGAACTGGTGCCATCGTCTCGTTCTTATCACCGCACCTCCCGCCAAAGGAGCGAAGCTCATCCTCACTTCTTAGACACATGACACACCAAGGATAAGTGGGCATCTCGCTCGCTTCCCAGAACATGCAGAATGTAGAATGAGTTGCGACCTGAGGTATTTCCTTTACGCTACGACATGGGATTCTTCACGAAGCGAGTATTTAGGGTTTTCAAGGGTTGGCAACGCTTAGGTGGCTCCTGTGATGTTGCTTATGTCCATGGGCGACAATGATCGCTTCACATCAGGCGGCTCGTCTGCTCGTTTGCTGACTAGCACAAAAAAAAACAGTGGCACTCCGGGAGTGCCGACAGAAGTGAAAACTTGAATCCCACCTTAAAAAGTGCCAACGTGTATGTGTATGTAGGAACATACACAATATATGCACATACTTATATACAGAGGTGTCGGTTAAGGTAACGGTTAGTGTTGCGAGTTCAATGTATTCCATCTCAAATGAATGAATGAATGAATGAAATTTAATCCAGAAAATATTTCCATATACATTATACATTTACACATAATAATTACATTACATAAAGAGTTAAATTAAATCAAATTAAATAACATCCAAAAATGCCCAACGCGCCTTAAGAAGTTTACACTTCAAAAACAACAAAGATCTATCTAAATATGATTCAAGGGAATAAAGGTACATGTAAAAACCATAACCTGTTCTAGGCTGCGCGCAACCGGGTAAGAGAAATTGGCCTGCCGTGTAAATCGCCGTATACAGATTGAAAAAAAAAATGTCCACGGAGATTGAAAACGAATGAAAAACCATTTGCAATATTTGCTAGGAAAATATTTCTGCCGAACAAACTTTATGAATTGGAACTTCATACACTTGAGCTTGATTTGATATTCGACATTACTCACTGTCTGATAATTGTCGACTAACCACCGTACAATACCAATACCGTACCAAAACCGTACAATGTCAATTCAGCGTACAATATCGTTCTAAAGATCCAATAAGTAAATGACTCTATTTACCGACCGTCGTTACTTACCGACCGAGAAATGTACATGAAATTGTCAGTAATCAGGTGTCAATTGTCAAGCGCCTGGCAGATTCGCAAGTATATCAAACAAAAATCGGCCAAGAGCATGTCAGGCCATGCTCTTGCCCAGTGTGGGGTTCCGTAGTTACCATTCTGTTACAATAGGCTACACGGTGGCACAAAGTAAATAGAAATAGCGGCGGCGCACGCCGGAGCAGAGTCCACTCAGTACAAAGTGCCATTTTCGCCGCACGCACACAGACGTGACATTTACGCACACAGACGTTACATTTACAGACGTTCTTGGGCACTCTCGGGCAGAGCTTAGTCGGGCTGTGCGCGCGTTGCTCACTTGACGTCCCCGCCGCTACGTAGGTACCTACTGTCATAAGTACGTCAAAATGCAGTCTCTAAGGAATCTAAACATAAGATGTATGTATAAACGAATCGATGTATGTATGTCTGCAAACTTATATTATCTACTCCTTTTTAAAATTCGAAATTAATATAGAAGTACCTACATTACAAGTATAAGGGAGTATATATACCTTAGCGGTTTTTACGGTTATAGACTTTAATTGTACTATTTAGGGTTCAAACAAATTTGGTTGTCAACACTAGATAACGATAAGAAATGTCCAATGTAAACCCTCAACAATTAAAGTCCGTGACTATAAGCCTTTTTAACCGACTTCAAAAAAGGTGGAGGTTCTCAATTCGACTGTTTTTTTTGTATGTATGTTACTCGATATCTCCGAGAATCGTGAACCGATTTTCAAATATATTTTTTTAATCAAACTGGTATAACCCTGAGATGGTCCCGTTGGCACCAAGTCGAGGTCTGATGATGGGATCTTGGAGAAATCGAGGGAACTCTTCAAATATTATAGGTACATGTATGGGGCTTTTGGTAATATTTGAAGTCGGTTTTATTTTTTGTTAAAGTTTTATTACTAACAGGAGAAGACCTTTTACAATAATTTAACAACGGCGGGACCGATCATGTTCGGTATAGTTTTCTTTAAAAGTATATTGAGTAAGCTTTTGTTTTACGTTTTTTTTTTCATTTCTTTTTTACCCATGGTTCAAACGTTAGAGGGGGGGACAGATATTTTTTCTTTCGAGCGATTATTTTCGAAAATATTCACTTTATCATAAAATCGGAAACCCTTATTTGTTTCGAAAGACCTACCTGCATATTTAACGGTATGGCACACCATTGGATTAAAGCGACATAAAAAGAAAATATTTTGTATAGGAGGTACCCTAAATATTTTTTTTTACCTAGAACCGGCCTAAAACTATGTAATTTGGAAAGTAATGTCGTCTTATACTATAAGTATCTTCGTACAGGGAAAAAAATTTGGATAAAAATAAGTTTTATTTGAACCGAACCTTCGGCGGGCGAGTCCGATTCGCATCTTGTCCAACATTTTTTTTGAACTCCGCATTGTCAGACAAACCTCCTCAAGGTTTGCCTATGAGTCTTCTATTAATATTAGACTGTAACTTATTTGTTTCTTCAATAAATAAATAAAAAAGTAGTTTGCAACTTTTTCAGCCATATGAAACGTTATTCAAAGCATAAGCCAAGTTCGTAATTACGTAAGTATAAGCCAAGTTTGTAAGTTTACAAACAACGCTCGAACTTGGCACAATTCGGGTGTTAACTTTACCTTGGCCCCGCGTTAAGTTATGCAATATTAAAATACGACAATGCCTTATTGACTTGTGACCTTCCGTCAGGTCACAATCAGGCTTAAGACGAAAGGAAGCCACGTGACCGCTACTCCCTAAAAACGTACGCCATTTTCCTCTCTGTATGTTAACGCAAAAACATATTAAATTCAAAAATATATGTTTTGTAACCATAGAGATATTATATATTTGTAAAGGTAACTAACCTTCTTAGTTAACTAACTTAACTTTAGATAACTAACTTAACTTTACCCTAGAGGGGTCCAAACCTACTTAGTTATAAATAGATTTAATGGATTATTTTATGTTAGTTAATTGGTTGAAAAAATGTAACTGTTTTTTTTTCGTGTACTATAGTGTAAGTTCGTAATCGACGACCAGTTTGGCCTAGTGGGTAGTGACCCTGCCTACGAAGCCGATGGTCCCAGGTTCAAATCCTGGTAAGGGCATTTATTCGTGTGATGAGAATGGATATTTGTTCCTGAGTCATGGGTGTTGTACCCTCAACACAAGCCTTATTGAGCTTACTGTGGGACTTAGTCAATTTGTGTACTAATGTCCTATAATATATAAAAAAAAACAAGAACTTAAAAAAAAAGTTGGTTTTTATTATTATTTATTAAGGTAACTAAATGTAAGAGAAATAGTACCATTTTGTACCATTTGGCGAGGAAGCTGACGGAAAGACAAGGCCCATGGGGTCCCAGCGCGCACTAGTTTTTTGCAGAAATCGCGAAGCGTCTGGTTGACTTAAAGTAACTGGCCGCGTTGCCAACGTTACAATCGTTAACGTACACTTTTTCCTATTAGTGCGACTGTGAGTTGTGACAGTTGCGTTTCGTTCGCCACGGAGCGTGAACGATATGCACGTTGGCTACGCGGGCTGGTGACCGCAGAGCTGGCGGCTAAATCGCATAACGTATCAGCATTGCGATACAACGGAGAAATGCCGCCAACATCCTTGGTACAATGTCTCAAAGGCATATTTTAGATTTAAGCCAGTAATAGTTACACTACTGTCTGTCTATCCATTATGTATGTATACTGTTATTGTAAATAAAACGTAAGTAATTTAAACTGACACTAATGTCATTCAGATTACGGAGGGTAGAGGTAAGGAGAAAACTCTCTGTACATGAAAAAGTGTCCGTCAAAAAAACCTTAAATAGGTGGAGCCACAATACCTAGAAAATTTTGATAAAAAATTCAAATCATTGACAGCCATAGAGGATTTAACAACTGGATTCGTCTTTGAGAGCTTTCCCCTCTGTCGAAAACCTCGACTAATGGTCATATGTATTGTATGGACTGACATCGTTTATCTGACATGCTATCTTTACGTTGCGTACAAATAGCCATACATTTGGCGTGCACTCCCTCGCAAAAATCGGCAGAAAATTACAGACAAGGCGTCTCCAGTTGTTAAATCCTCCAAGTGAACAGCGCACTTCACTTCTTCAATAACGGCTAAGTTCATAGCTACTCTAGCGCCACTAGGGTTTCTTGGGTCTCGACCTTTTTTATTTCTCGAGGCACGGGAATTCTCGACCAGGTTTTCTCGAGTATCTCGAGAAATTTTGAAGGTCTCAAAATACATTGTTATTTTTTTTTTGCTTTATTACAAATTAGATGCATAGGAGTCGTAGGTGAGATCGCTAATCATACAAATGGTAAATTTTTAATTAACATAAATTGCAATTAATAATCAAAAATTCAACAACAAACAAAAAAACTATAGGTGCAGGCGTGCGCGCCGGCGATGTAATATGCTATAGTGTATTTCTTTAGGTATTTAACAAAATGTATACAAATTATAATATGGTGTTTTATTAGCAAGAATATTCAAGTGAATTAATTTAACTCGATGTGACAAACTTACAGAAGATTTACTACGTAATATACATACTAAGCGTAACAATAAAACTGCTGAAATCGTGCTATTTTGCCAATAGGAATATATCGGTATTATTTGATTTATTAATAGTAAATTAGTCTTGTAATATTTGTTATTACATGGCCCTGTAATTCATCTTTTAGCATAAGTAATAAGATAAGCGATCTAATCTTGACGTGTCTTTTTATTGAAACACACGTATGAAAAATAAGTCGAGGCGAATATGGAACTATTATGAATCATATACGATTACTTACATTATTTAGTTTTCATAAGTAATAGTTACTATTTTTATAAGCGTTTTTAATAAAAGACGCGTCAAAATTGATTACCTTTTTCTAATGCGAAAGGAAGTTAACTAATAAATGTTTAAGTGCCTGTAAATGTAAAAAAAAACATTGCTTACATTTATTTAACCACCTAAAGTAATACACTATAGACAAATCACGTATTATACGCGTGTTTCCTTTTTATTGATCGATTGATTGATTATTTCTTTGTCAATAGTTGGTTTACAAAGAGGTCCTAAAACTATTTACAATATGTAACTTCATATGATCTGAGTACGATCTTCACATTTGTGCCTACAAACTAGCATACAAATATTATCTAACTAGCCTAATTACATGCAAATAATATTATAATGAACTCGCCCACAGTGTAGAAACATTTCTCACACACCCAAACTTTCATCATTTTCTTAAATATTGTATTTTTTCCCTTTAAATTCATCCAGTAACTTATTAAATTGTAATGCACGAAATGTACGAATTTTTAGACGCTAATTCTAATGTAGCTTGTCTGTGTAATTTATGTTTGTATTGATGTCTAACAATACGGGGTTTTACTATAACAAGAGATTTATTTCTCGAGTTCTTGAGGCATTGAGTTTTTTTTGCCCGCCTCGTCGAAGGACGAATTTCTCGAGATTTCCCGCGTCGAGAATTCTTGAGCAGAAACCCTAAGCACCACTCTGGAGAGATTTGGAACTATTGATAGTTGCCAGCTGGAAATTTTTGCAACTGTTTTCCAATCGTAAAAGAGTTTTCTCCTTACCTCTACCCTCCATAAAAGGTGTGAGCTTTTGGACGGTGAATGTATTAGAATTGTAACTGAGAAATTCAGCCGAGAAGTCGATTAAGGCGGACGTAAATTGAAAGGGTTTGAAATGATTATTTTCCTCCCAAGTAAGGAAAATATTTTAATTACTACGAAAGGGAAGGCCGGCGGTGAGCCTCACTTTAAAAGAAAACATTTCTCGGTAAGAAAAAACGTTGACAGAAAACTTTTGCTGAAAGGGAAAATTCTGTACTAAATGAAGTATATGAATAAACTTTAGTTTCTTAACCTGTTTGATATAATTTTGACATAAAGTCAATACGCCTAAGTGTGGCATATAGGTAAGTATGGCTGGCCTTCACTTTGGGACCCATTTTACATTAATTAGTGTTCGATTTTAGCTTCAATTTGAGAAAGGCATAATTATAGTACAGGCTATTAATATAACACCCCCCTCCCCCCCCGCCACTCTCCCGTCCCTAACTCGATCAGCCGTGAATCGTGATTGAATGCCATTGATATCATTGTGTGCATTATTGTCGCTTTGCACCTGCACGCTGATGTAACCACACTGAATTACCATGTAGACACGTATAATCAAGGTATCTAATTTCAGGACCATTTATCTTAGATGGATGTGTGGAGTGACGAGAAATAAATCGGATTAAGAATGAGTATACATATGTATAAGGGGAAGTTTGAAAGTAGCACCGGTAGCGGAGAAGATTAGGAGTAGTAGGTTAGCGTGGTATGGGCATATAATGAGGAGGGTTGAATGCCATATAGGCAAAAGAATGTTAGGGATGAATGTTGATGGACGGAGAACGGATGGTAGACCCTAAAAGCGATGGATGGATTGTGTGAAAGAGGATATGAGAAAGAAAGGAGTAAGTGCTGAGGCGACGAAAGATAGAAGAGAATCAAAGAGAAGATTTGCGCCGACCCCACACAACGTGGAATAAGGGCAGGAAGAAGAAGAAGACCATTTCGTTTTTCTTCAATCAGTAATAACACAAATATTGGCTACCATTATTGACTGCCACTTTCGGAATGAATCGCCTGTAGTTCAGCAGGGCGATACTCGTAGTTCTGAATTCAAATAATCGTTGCCAGTTATCCACCAAGAGACTGTGAAGGTTGGAAACCCACCCGAAAATATTACTTAATACCATTAAATTTCTTTCAATACAGGCCTTGTAAGATAAGTTAACTTAATTTCAGGAATCACTTAAATTCTCAATTTCAAGCCTTTGATATTATGTAATAAAATTAAATTTTGAACATTTCAATTTCTCAGCCGATTTATGAGCGTTTGAAAGGAAACTTTGTGATTAATTTTGAAACGATGTACTTAACAACTAATAAGTTGCCCGTCGATAGACCAGGGTGCGTACCCAACGTGCCAATCGCTAAGAGGGAAGTGTTCCACATACAAAAAGAGAAAACGTTTTTCCACCCCTATATAAAGGTTTTTTTTTAGTATGTTACTGACACAATGAAACTAGGTTTTTATAATATTCTGAAGCGATCGACATCAAAATCAAATTGTTAAGAATTATTAATTGTATTGTGAACTAGTTATTCATGGCACCGATTTCATTTATCTAGTTGCCGTTACACGATTGCTTAACTTTTATATCGGAGAAATTCGTATCAAAGATGCCTCTAAGGGCTCCTCTACACGATGGCCCAGCGTAGGCCAGTATAAGGGACGCAGCTATACGGTGGCATGAGATAGCAATATCACTTACTCCCTCTAATGCATAACTGCGTCCCTTGGACTGGCCTGCGCTAGGCCATCGTGTAGAGGAGCCATTAAAAATCATTTTCGTTGTATAGTCAGCATCAAATGTAGCGGATGAACAATGCGCCAAAAGTATCTGATATTCCAAATATAGATACATTTCTAAAATTCGCGTTCAAAAATATATATTTTACTATCTTAAATATATCTTTTTTTTAGTTGTTCTATATCTAAGACATCACTTTTTGTTATGCTGTTACAGAATGGTAGACACTTATGAAGCGTTATTTGATCCGCTACTTTTGATGCTGACATTGCTGACTGTACAACCAAAATGGGACCGATTCAAGGCTCTAATACATTTTTCCAGTGGCGTACTAGAAGAGAGGCATATGCTCAGCGGTGGGCGATAAAGGGCTGATATGATGATGATGAAATTTACCATGTGGATTAATCTAAACACACACTTCAATCTGTAATTTCGATTTCTCGATTAATTCTTGTTTTTTATACTTTAACCTATTCAACGCTCAGTGTGTAGTGTGACTTTGATCGACATCATAACGTGACGAACGCGTTTGCGTTAAGTCTCATTTTGTATAGGATTTTGAGTTTCCAAAACGTCCCGCTTGGCGCGCTCTTTCTAAATCCAATACAAAATGAGACTAAACGCAAACGCCACGTTTTAAAATCGAATTTATTTACACTAGGGGTACAGATCATAAACACAAACATCACTCAAATGCCAAGCTCCCGGGCGCGAGCAAGCTAATGTGAACCTTACTCGAAAGTGTGAAGGTTACTTTGACAGCGTCCGCCATGACACCTATAGTTGTCCTTGGCGCTGTGGGCACGACAAGTTACGACGCCTTTAGGTGTTCTTGGCGTTCAAAAGGTTAAACGGTAAAACCTGTTTTATCGCATACGACCTTATAGAATAAGCTAACGCAAAAGCCAATTGACTACAATTGGCTAATTGAAGTAATTGACTACGAAGTATCGACATGAGTGCAGTTTTCGGGAAGCAAGCAAGCAAGTTCCGCGTTTTTAGATTTTAAACGATGTGTCACCTTAACCTACGTTAATTAACTTAGTTACAAGTCAATATGTATCAGAGATTCTCATGTTGTACATTTATAAGTAAAGTACCTGGGCGACCGAGCTTAGCTCGGTTATAACTATTTATTGTAATATGGTGGTCTATAGGTGATAATCTTAACTACATTTTTTTACTAATTTAAACTTGTCTAAAACAATAAAAAATAAAAAATTATATATAAACTTGAACATATAAAAAAAAAACAAAAGTTAATCACCGGGCAAGATTCGAACCCGTAACACTCGTTTAGCAGTCCGCGTCTTAACTTAACCCGCTGGACCAGATGGACAGTGACCGACAACACGAAATTAGCGACCATATTCTACGTCGAAAGAAAAACGCATGAAAACTCGAAAACACGCGTTTTCCCAAACATAAGACTAATCTAGATAGATTGTATACCCCCAAAAACCCCCATATACCAAATTTCAGCGAAATATATATATATATATATATATATATATATATATATATATATATATATATATATATATATATTGTAATATATATATACAAGAATTGCTCGTTTAAAGGTATAAGATAATCTGCCATTCAGACATATTTAATATATAATATTGAAACGTGAGTGATCTGTTTGCAATAAATTATATATTTGTAAATCATTTATCGAAAACTAGTGCAATATTTTATAATGTAGTTTCCAAAAGACATGAAATTCATCTCAGGAGATTTAATACGAGACGGTGCGTTTTCTCGATATTAGACTCATTATTATAATGCATTGAAGCAATTGTACATTTTCTATTTCAACGACTGACGAAAATATTGATACCCAGATTTTTATGTACAAATTCATGTATAATAAAATTATATATATGTATATGTCACTTGTAGGTAGAGTCTGGCTGTGAAAAATAAAACTGCAAAGACGGAGCAATTTCAAATGTGGCGTTCCACGGGAAAAGATACCTTAAAGCGGTCGGCGCTTACGTCACGTATCATTGCATTAGTAAGTGCGGTCAAAAAGTAGCCAAAAAAACCTCGCGTGATTTGTGCACAAGACCTAATCTAATCTTGTATGTATGTATGATGATGGTGTCTTCCAATGTTTCAAATTACATAGTAATACGTATGCTGTGAGGTTTGCATACTTATTTAACCGCCTTAGAAGTTTAATTAATCCTATTCATTTATAATTTCTTAAGACAGGGATAAATTCAAAGAAATTCAAAGGTGTACGTGAAGTCCCCAACCCGCATTGGGCCAGCGTGGGGACTATAGCTCAAGCCCTCTCGCGCTTGAGAGGAGGCCTATGCCCAGCAGTGGGACGTATATAGGCTGAATTATTCTTATTATTTATTATTAGACTGGGATAGTTATCAATGCGTTTTTAAACTATGTAGGCTTATCCTACCTATGCAGCAGCTCCAAATATACCACCCTTAAGCAGCCCTCCGAAGTTCAATACCAGACAAGCACCTGACGCTGTCTCGCCAGCCCATCCCAAAAACGACTTTATCCCTCATCCACAGAACCCATTTCACAATACACGGACTCCCAAACACTGAGTAATCAATACACATATAGAGCAAAGTTATTTGTACAGTCAGTAAACTGTAGAACTAAGTCTAATTCATACGAAAAATCTCCCAAACTTTGGCAGTAGCGCCTCCGCCAAGTGCA
The DNA here is from genome assembly GCF_033807575.1 of Cydia pomonella. Classification (NCBI taxonomy): domain Eukaryota; kingdom Metazoa; phylum Arthropoda; class Insecta; order Lepidoptera; family Tortricidae; genus Cydia; species Cydia pomonella. The sequence continues at coordinate 44,884,882 of NC_084703.1, forward strand.
AATATAAGCTTGTTTTATTATACTCGACTTTTGCTTAACAAGGGCGTATCTTAGAAGGATATACGCGTGACTTAAGCCCTTTTTTAAACGGGAGTCTTATACTTGTATAGCGAGCGTAACGTTTGAAACCTCTCCTCAAAAAAGAGGGTGCTTTGCATTTGACCTGACATCAAGCAAATGTGAATCTTTTCTTCATATAGATAAGGTTTAATTTCATTGATTAGTTAAACGGCGACGTCTGAGGCATTGGGAATTACATATTCAATGAGATTTTTCCATGTCTGCTAACACCGACTGGGATCCTTAGTAAGAGATATAACAAATATTGTTTTTTCGTTCCGTTTTCCTTATAAGGTCTAAATCATAACTCTATTTTTTCTTGGTCGGGTAGTAAGGATGACCGTAATTTTTTTTTTATTATTTGACAAATGGGCCCCATTTTTATTTTTTGTTTATATTATTTTATGACAGGTTTTGATAAAAATTGGTAGGTTTGGTTGGTAGGCCCTCTGAATCGGAAACGCTTCGAGCTCGCCCGGACAATTATTGACCGTGCCTTAGCAAAGATATCCATTTCAGTCCGGTCATTCTCCTCTGTAGCACTTCTTAATTGTGTCTAAATTATTTTTTATAAATAGTGGATATTGCCCTAAAGGTCTTAAGCGCCTGTAGTTAAGCTTAAGTTCGCTGTGGTCATAATATCCGGCGGAGGCATCGGCCGAATAGCCGAATATTCGGCTAGAAGTTTTACCTAAAATGAAGTAAAATTCGAACGCGCGCGTGCGTGCGCTGTGCAAGTTGCAACTTGTTACTCGCTGTAGGCAGTCTTTGATAAAAATTGCGCTTATTCTTCGTCGTTAGTTTTCGTCGCGTATGTAAAAAAATAATATTTTATATTAATTTCTCATTTTTTTGTACTATCTATGAATATAAAGGTAGTCTGAAAGATTATACCGATCTCAATAATTGATTACTTGTAGTTGGTTACTGTTATTACCCCTCGTTTACCACTTTACCGTTATGTACATGTTAACGTACTATTCGGTATCTGGTCGAATCCTATGCCACTATTCGCACACGGCCGAATAGTTAAATTGTGGCCGAATAGGCCGGATACCGAATAGTGGCCGAATATTCGTTGCGTCTCTGATAATATTTCAACGCAGTATTTTTTTTAAGTTTATCGCGAGGTCTACCTACAGCTTTCAGAGCTACTAGTTAAGTATCTTGGTACATTTATAGGTCATAATTTCACAAATACTAGACAGGGGGAGCAAGGCATTTACCTCAATAACCATCATTTCACAGAGTATCTCATTAAGGTAAACGCCCTAATTGACCCCCTTGGCAACTGGGTCAAACACTCGAGCCTTATAAGTCTATATTTGAATTACTAGAGTTTAGAGTCTTTTTGAAAATAAGCTTAGTAGTCCTCTGGTCACTAGAGCCTCTATAGGTGTAAGGCCTGAGTGGACGCTCTAAGCGGAGCGTTCGGCGAGGCGTGCAGCGTGGCGTCGGGCTCACAAGTGCTCTAAGCAGCGTGCACTAAGGCCGCTCCTATACGTTTCCATTTGTTCAACATGGGCGCTGCACGCTCCGCTTCGCTGCACGCCCAACTCCAGCGTCCACTCAGGCCTTACACTAAGGCGCTTCGACAGCTCCTCATACCCTTGCACTTGCGCCCCACGTGCAGCGCGCTTGGTGCCCATAGCCACTGCCTAGTGTGTATCTACTACCTAGCTACTACCTAGTGTGATATACGTTTGGGGCTTTCAGCCGAGGATGCGGCCGCACCAGCCCAGTGCCAACTATTTCTTTCTATTTAAATATTATTTAGTGATTTAAATCAGTTACGGGTAATTCCACGAGACTTTAACGTCAGTTAACAATTCTTTTGTGTATTCTTACATTAATTAAGCAAATTTAAGTATCCAGATATCTACCTGTATCTACGCTAGACATACAGACACTTAAATTTGCTTAATTAATGTAGGCACCTTGACTTTGCTTAAGTTCATGCACAAACTTATTTAATATATTGGTTCTTAATGGTGACAGCAGAAATTTCCCTTGAATTAGCAACGATTCAGACTGTAAATAAACATGATGGCAGTCATTCACTATCCACATTCCACGGATATAACACAGATAACACGCAATTTCGGAACTATTCGAAAACAGTGTTGCTTACCCGCGATTTTTTTTGCCGCCTTTTTCTACTGACAAGATTTGCTTGGCCAAGTATAGTTAATTTTAGAACGATACGAATTATTTTTGGAGCATATAATATAAGAGCTTAGATGTACTCTAGTTTCATTGAAGAACACTCCGGCAGTAATTAAGAAAGTCCCTAATAAGCATAGCCCGGTAAGAAGCGATTATGAAACCAAAAACGTACCAATGCTAGTCATGAATGAAATAATAACTCATGTGGATACTCGTATCGATAACAAGGAATATGTAAAACAGGGGTAACTAATTAATTTCTTCAGGGGTCCGGTTCTTAAATAAAACCATTCAACCAAATAATGACCATCGCCGTCCACTTCTACTTGAGTTTATTAAATAAGCAAAACATTAAATGGGTCGGCGGCCGGATCCGGGCCGCGGTACTCAGACTTGGTCTTTGACTAATGCTCAATCAATCATAAATCAATCAATCAATTGCTCTTTCCTCAAGGTTCGCCAGAGAGCGCAGTATTATTGATGACAAACTGACGGACAGAATCAGAAACTCCATCTTGCGCTTCAAAATCGAAGTTGCCAACGTAGCTCTGACAGCCGCGCGCTAGAAGATAATGTTAACTTTAGCCAGTCTTCTCCGAGACCACGGGGACAACGCCGTCCTCGAAACGTCGGAGGTAAATTTAAAACCTAATACGTGATGAAGTCCCTTTTCTATGAGTTAATAATAAGCCGCTAATAGACCGGGGGCCAGGAGCATATATTTTGTCAGTCATCGTTTCCCGGTTGATATTTTGTCAGATAATAGTTTTATTAAAAACATATACATCCAGTTGTACCGCGGTGGAAAGACCGTCATCTGGTCACATGAATATGTATAAAATACGCGCTTACCACTTATGTCTGCAAAGTGTGTAAGTAGTTTATTTGAAACACGTGATGGAATGCTACATGCAAAGTTTCACTATTTTGTTATTACTATCATAAAAAGGTAAAGCACTTATTTTTACATGTTCATGGGACCAGCTGACGTTCTTTCCAAGTCGATACCGGCTATCGATTTTTTAAATTACCAATAGCAACTAAACTATAGTCTTGCAAAATATCAAACGGGAAGCGATGACTAAATTTTTTTACTTGTGTCGGTAGCTGCCATTTCTCAACCCACCAGCGGAGCGGCAGCGGACGTCCAAGAAAGAACCATAGCCGTTTACGAGTTATCGCCCGGGGGGCGATTGGTCATGGAAATCTGTTCCTGGCTCGCGGCCTATAAAATGGGACTGGACACAACAGCCGTATTCCAAACGACTTGTGGGTCAAGTAAACTATCGAGTGAACACCAAGCACAGCGGCGTCATGTTGTATATATGTATGGTAAAAACGATTATAATATTTAAAAATTACATTAAAGGATAACTCACGTTAGAACTGCCCGGGCCCAGGCCGAGGCATCCGACACTTCGTTTTCTATAGAAAGCATCACGTGATCACCGGTCATAGAAAATGAAGTGTCTGTTGCCTGGACCCGGATCCGGGCCAATCTAAAGTGTCATTTGCCTCGACCCGGCTCCGGGCCATTCTGAAGTGTCGGTTGCCTCGACCCGGATCCGGGTCATTATAAAGTGTCGGTTGCCTGGACCCGGATTCAGGCCATTCTAAAGTGTCGGTTGCATGGACCCGGATCCGGGCCATTCTAGTTTCGGTTGCCTCGACCCGGATCCGTGCCATTCTAAAGTGTCGGTTGCATGGACCCGGATCCGGGCCAATCTAGCGTGAGTCGTCCCTAGTTCCTTAACCCACTCAGAGCTAGTCACGACACGTTGCCGTTTTGCCTCTACGAAGCATTTCCGCTACATACCAGGAAACCAGGAGGACAGATGGGAATGTTCCCGGTCAGCAGGCGGGCACAGATGGGACACTCAAATTAGTAACTCAGACCAATACTAATATGTTTGAGTTTACGTTTAAAAGTTTATTTTACCACTACATGCAAACTAAATCTAAAGCTCTCAAAACCGGATACTAAATTATATATACATTATATAATTATTTACACCACATCGAGCGTGTTGATGTTATAACCGTTTTAAATATTTTCGTGAACAGGTATGTTTGAGTAATGGCCGAGATATACTCCAGCATAAACATTCTACATTCTAGGGTATTTATAATTCAGTGTTCATTATTTAGCTCTTATCTCTGCAATTTTGCTTTTGTTTCAAAATAAGAATAATGGCCTGTTTCACAATGTGCAAGTAAACTCCAGAATAAGCTACATGCCACTTATCTGACGAATAAAGCCATGGTTAGCGTTTCACACTCTTCAAATAAGCTTAACAGGTAGATAAAGTGCTAAGGATCTGTTTCACATTTTCCAAGTCCTGAATAAGCTACTTGCCACTTATCTGACGAATGAAGTTATGGTGGGCGTTTCATTATCTTCAAATAAGCTTAACTGCTAGATAAAGTGCTAAAGATCTGTTTTACAATTTCCAAGTAAAGTCCTGAATAAGCTACTTGCCACTTATCTGACGAATAAAGCCATGGTTGGCGTTTCACAATCTTCAAATAAGCGTAACTGTTAGATAAAATGCTAAAGTTTTGTAGGAAGTTGGATCTGGCAGTTAATTTATTTGTTAATTAAATAGCTATCCAATACCTTACGCGGATATTGTGAAGCAGGTCCTAAGATCAAGAAAGTTTTTATTGTCCACTGTGTAGGTATACATATAGATGATCTGCACAAGGAATGCTGTTGTCAACAGCTGCCCTTTGCGAACATACAATATAATTATTAAAACTACTTATAAACTAAAGACAGGGTGACCTTAGCCATTGGACAAACCCTGAAATCCCACGTAGGGCTACTTCTCAGGAATGCTCTGACGTTAATATTTTTTTTAAATTAGAACAAAAGACAAAAAATATATTTTTCGAACAAAAGTTATTTGCAATAATCGACAACAAAAAGAAACACACTGTGTTAATTTTTGGCAGTGTTTTTTGACAATTTGTTCGAAATATTTGATAATGATGACATTTTTCAAAAGTCAGAAGCTTATTAGTATCATAAATAAAAATAATAATCAAAAAGGTCGAAGAAGGTTCCATACTATTCTTTTAGGATATTACCTTAGCAGCTACTAACACATACAGGCTGCTCCAAAGTAAAATATGGTAATTTGTTAATTTCCTCGAAACCGCTACACCGGTTGTTATGATACTTTGTACACTGGTTCTAAATACCCTAATGCATATGTACATTTCGACTTTGTCCAATGGCTAGGGCCACACTGTATACGAGTACAATATATGAAGGGCCTGTTTCACAATGTCCAAGTAAAGTATTAGATAACCAAATAACAAATAAATTAACTGCCAGATAAAACTTCCTACAAAACTTAGTACTTTACCAGTTAAGCTTATTCAAAGTTTGTGAAACGCCAACGATGACTATTCGTCAGATAAGTGGTATGTAGCTTATTCAGGACTTTACCTGGAAATTGTGAAAAAGCTCCTTAGCACTTTATCTACCAGTTAAGCTTATTTGAAGATTGTGAAACGTCAACGATGACTTTATTCGTCAGATAAGTGGCATGTAGCTTATTCAGGACTTTACTTGCGCATTGTGACCTAACTAACTAAATTATTTACATTAGTTGTCACATGCATCGTCAAAGAATTCTTTAAGTTAGTAGTACACCTTCTCAATAAAAAAATCAGTCATTTCTTTAACCTAAAGGCGTCGTAAATTGTCGTGTTTGCAGTCTTAATATTATGTTACGATTCTGGCCACAAGATGGCAGAGCCACCAACGCGCATGATCCCTATAGTAAGAATAAGAAACCATTTATTGCCAAACAATAAAAAAAAAACAGATAAGTCACAAAGTACAAAGATTAACTTAAAAAAATTGGCATGCGTGGCAAAAGGAACGTGCTCAGTAGGCTAATATGGTCGGCTTTTTATCATTTGTCACCATGCCTGTCACGTTCTAACAAGTATGTAAGCGCGAAAGTGACGGATATAGTGACATGTGACAAAAATGGAACCATGCTGCCAACGCAGCATACGCTGCGTCAGCCATTCCATTACAAATTGACCGCGCAGCGCAGAATTTCAGTCAGTCCCCTTCACTGAACCACATTGATATGACATGCGGGTTAATGGTATAGTACAGTATGAACGTTATTCCTGGAGCTAATTTTCTTGTTTCAACACGTGCCCTTGAGACATAATGGTTTGATAACGATAGCTATTCATTGGCAATATGATGCCTGGAAACCTTAATGGGCTCTATTATGCCGGTTGTACACACTCCTCGACGGAGCGCGTGACAGACCGAAAATAAGTGTGTACATACTGCTCCCTTCGCGTCTCGCCCTTCTCCGATTATCGACCCGATTCGACGAATTAGATACGATAACGATAAGTTCTGGGTTAGATAAGTTCTCATTTAGATATATTATCGTTTGTATGTCGTATAATTGACAGAAGCAGTTCGATTCGGGCAACCAATGTCACTATGACGTTAGAAATATCATGGATAGATCTTATACGGAATCGAAATAAACGTCAATTTTGACATGTCGTTTAGATCTTTTAAAGATCTGAAACGTGTCTTAATCATTCTTCGAATCCGGCCGTGTTTCGAAGCGAGTGTGTACAGCCGGCATCATACTTTATTTATCATGATAATTTCATGGTATCTATTAGACAAATATCAACGAGGAGACAGCCGCCCACGTCATTCTTGAATGCCCAGGGTTGGCAGAGTACCGGGCAGAATACCTCGGTTCTCCGGGGTCTCTCCCAAAAGTCGTCGGCAACATCAAGGGTCTGCTAGGCTTCTTGGTAGAGTTGGGTTGGCAGGAGTTGTGCCGACAACCCACCATCACGCAAAATAGGCGCGAGTTACGACGTCGAGTTGCGGAAACCAGGCCCGCGAATACCAATACCAATAGACAAATCTTAAACAATATTTTCTAATTGTAATATAAGTACATAGCCTTCGCCTGACGAGCAAGGTGCGTAGCCAACGAGCCAATTTATAACGCTCCGCAGCAAACGAAACGCAACTGTTACTGTCGCACTAATATAGAAGAGTGATCGAGAGAGATGACTACGCTACGGGAGCGTTAACGATTGGCATGTTGGCCCTTTAGACGCATAAAACAAGCACCCAGTTTTTTTTATGATAGAGAAGGCAAACGATCAGACGGATCACCTAAGACGAAGGTGGGTAAAGGGAGTCTCACAATGTCGAAGTAGAGACCTGAATGAGCTATGTACTTGCCACTTATATTTTGACGACCGGTTTGGCCTAGTGGGTAGTGACCCTGCCTACGAAGCTGATGGTCCCGGGTTCAAATCCTGGTAAGGCCATTTATTCGTGTGATGAACATGGATATTTGTTCCTGAGTCATGGGTGTTTTCTATGTATTTAAGTATTTATAAATATTTATATATTATATATATCGTTGTCTAAGTACCCTCAACACAAGCCTTATTGAGCTTACTGTGGGACTTAGTCAATTTTTGTAATAATGTCCTATAATATTTATTTATATAATGTCCTATAATAATATTTATTTATATGACTAATAAAGTCATTTTTATACTACGTCGGTGGCAATCAAGCATACGGCCCGCCTGATGGTAAGCGGTTACCGTAGCCTATGGACGCCTGCAACTCGAGATGAGTTACATACGCGTGGCCGACCCTAACACCCCGCATCCTGGTTGAGCTCTAGTCTGGCAACCTTAATCACCGATAGGAACACAACACTATGAGTAGGGTCTAGTGTTATTTGGCTGCGGTTTTCTGTGAGATGGAGGTACTTCCCCAGTTGGACTCTGCTCTAGATCTGGAATCACATCCGCTGTGCTGTGCCCTACCACACAAAGCGAGATGTTATGCACAATGCCCATACCTCTCTTTTGGAAGCTTAACTGCATGGTAGATAAGTGCTAAGTTTTGTAGGAAAGTTATGTATGTATGTATGTCACTTTATTGCACATAAACTACTTCGCAAGTATCTTCTGTCAGAAGAACTTAAATAAGGTTCACCATCATGTATATGTACATAATTATATCTTTTATACATTATATAAGTAGTAGTATTTAACTATTTATATATATTTAATATTATTTGACTTCACGTTAAATTTATTCCTTATTATTTGTTATTATTTTTTCCTGCACCAACATACACAAATGTCTCTGTTTGACCCAATGGTTGACTGGTAGAGAATGCCTTTTGGCATTAAGTTCGCCATTTGTACATTTTTCTTTATGTGTGCAATAAAGTTTAAATAAAATAAATAAATAAACAGGTTAACATAAAACAGACAAAACAAAACAAAAAAAAATGTTATGTACAAAGGCGAACTTATCCCTAAAAGGGATCTCTTCCAGCTAACCTTAAGTTTATCTGGCAGTTAATTTATATGTAATTTAGCTAACCAATACTTTGCTTGGACATTGTGAAACAGGCCCTAAGTAAAGTATCGGAATGATGAATAAATAAATTTACTGCCAAATAAAGCATCTTGCAAAACTTAGCACTTTATCTACCAGTTAAGCTTATTTGAAGATTGTGAAACGCCAACGATGACTTTATTCGTCAGATAAGTGGCAAGTAGCTTATTCAGGACCTATTTTGGACTGTGTGAAACAAGCCCTTTAATATTTAAATGTTGTGCATAATTATTAATTATTTATTATTCTTATTATGTTTGGATTCGATTTGATTTTGATGTACTTACTAACCCCTAGCTATAACGATGGTACTAACAATGTTTTATGAAATTGTTATGGTTCTGAAATAAAAATATTTTATTTATTCTATTTATAATTCAAAAGCCGCTTCCATAAAATCGGTTATAAGTTTTTGATGCTAAAACTTGTAATACTTTTTTAATATCACGTCGGTGGCAAACAAGCATACGGCCCGCATGATGGTTATAATATTAGCTGAAAATTGTTGAGCATTAGAATTTTCGTTCGTCGCGACATCTGATAACCTACTGATAGTGTGTTCCTGCCGGTGAGTAAGGTTGCCAGAGCTCAACGAGCGTGCGGACTGCGGAGTGTTAGGGTCGGCAACGCTCATGTAACTTTTCGGGAGTTGCAGGCATACATAGACTACGGAGACTGCTTACCATCAGGCGGGCCGTATGCTTGTTTGCCACCATAGAGTATAAAAAAAAATCTGCTACTTAACGCTAGATGTCGACTATGTAAATAATAAGCGTTTTGGTAAGAAAATTAATAAATGAAATGAGCACTCTATGGTTACTTATTTCTTTATGATAGAAACCGACGCAACGAATATTTCGGCCGCTCAGAGTACCAGAGTAACAAGAAACTCTTCGTTCAGATAAATTTGCTAAGCTATAAATCAAATCAACTACTTAATTCACCAGCCTCATATCTTTCCTAGGCTGCCCTACGAATACGAACCTTCCTGCGTACGAATCAAGTTCGCTTTTACGTTAACAAAGAAACTACTCAGGACCTTGTTGAAATAAATAGACGTAACGTTTTATTCGTACAATGTAAGTACATTTTCGTTGGTCCTGGAATAATTTCCGACGCTTAAAAAGCATTCGCTTCTAAAGCATCACCAATATGTTTTCGTTTGAAATTATTACGGCTCAAGGGGTCAGACGTAAATTGGTTCTGCGAAGACGATTGCTCGCCTAAACTCTGTAAGCTATGTGAAGAATAACGCTGTAGATATTCGGAAATCCTGTAAGCCTTCGTAGACCTTCGGGTTTCGTCGGGCGCGCTCGGAATTCGAAAACTCCAAGTTTATTTATGCCGGTGGTCAGTTTCGGAACTACAATATTCCTAAGCAATATTCGCCCGCGGCGTAGATAGTGGCGCCGCGGTTGACGGTATTGAAAAGTTTGTAAGGACATAGACGATATGTGTTAAAGATAGGTTGAAAGGGTGTTCCAGTTATTTAATAATGGAATACCGTTGCTCACGTTTATAAGAAAATTATGAAAGCGGCTGTCAACGATCCTTTGAACTTGGCTTTCGTATTTACTCAATTTAAAATATTTATTACTATATCTTATACCTTTAAACGAGCAATTCTTGTATATATATTTCTGTGATCTCGGAAACGGCTCTAACGATTTCGCTGAAATTTGGTATATGGGGGTTTTTGGGGGTATACAATCTATCTAGATTAGTCTTATGTTTGGAAAAACGCGTGTTTTCGAGTTTTCATGCGTTTTTCTTTCGACGCAGAATATGGTCGCTAATTTCCTAACGCCGGCCACTGTCCGTCTGGTCTAGCGGGTTAAGACGCGGACTGCTAAACGAGTGTTACGGGTTCGAATCTCGCCCGGTGATTAACTTTTGTTTTTTTTTTTATATGTTCAAGTTTATATATAATTTTTTAATTTTTATTGTTTTAGACAAGTTTAATTTAGTAAAAAAATGTAGTTAAGATTATCACCACCATATTACAATAAATAGTTATAACCGAGCAAAGCTCGGTCGCCCAGGTACTAAAAACTAAAGTTAAAATGTTGACGTGTGTGAATGAAACAGCAAACTACTTGGAATATAAAAATAAAAATATACCAGAAAACATGATTGAGAAAATTGCTTCTTAAATTACTTTACCTATGTAATAAGACAGTTTCTTAAACCAACCCTTAAGGGAGCTCCCTAGGGAGGGGTAAAAATTTGTGGGAAATCTTGTAAGATTAAATTTCTATTCGTCAATCTTGGTAAAGGCTTTATATATATTTATTCACATTACTTGAAATTTAGAATTGACTTTTATAGTTAAATCGAAGCTCGACTCGAATTTCGACTCGACTCGAGTTTCTCGAGAACTCGAGTTCTTTTCAACTTGTGGTTCAACTCGAATGTTGTAGAATTTTGATTGCTTTACAGAGGACTCTCACTTTTTTACAAATAATAATAATAATGCATTATCTTCATGTAATATTATAACACCACACAATAACGCTTATATTATTTAGTGCAAACCTAACCTAGAAAACCCTAGAAAATTGTTGACGGAGACTTTATTTGGAGGCTCGAGTCCTTGAAAATTGTGTTTAAAAAGTCTCGATACGAGTAAAGGACTCGACTCGGAACGTAAAAGACTTGAAAGTCGAGTCCAGTTCTTCATATTTAGACTCAAAAAATTCGATTTTCTACACATACTAATGCGAATGAAGTGTTACATGATGTAAATAATATCCTGGTATTTTATTTGGGTGGTAACTTCAAAGTCCTATGGATTCACAGTAGGCCTGAACGGCCGGAGAAAAAATGTAATTAAAAGGATAGGGTTGGTTATCTCTGTGGATGGGACTAAGTTATAAATACATTTTGTATGTACCCTTTTTCGGCTTCTGTACCGAAAGGGTAAAACTCCTATTACTAAGACTCCGCTGTCCGTCCGTCTGTCTGTCTGTCCGTCTGTCACCAGACTGTAGCTTATGAACCGTGATAGACAGTTGTAATTTTTTTGGATGATTTATTTTGTTGCCGCTGTAATAAATATTAAAATGTACGGAACCCTCTGTGGGCGAGTTCGACTCGCACTTGTCCGGCTTTTTGTTTTCATAGTTGATATTGTTATAGAAATAGGACGTGGGGCCTCTCGAGGATACTATGCATTTCCAACGTTCAATAGATTTATATTTAGAACGGCCCTTTTCAGGACAGATTAATAATAACGTATTACCGAGGCAGCCATACACAATAATGGGCCTTGACGAGATATTATTACTTTATTTTATACGCAACTAGATATATCACGTCAAAATTTGCTCGACGCATAATTTGAAAATTAAGTATTTGTTATGTTATGTTTACCTACATCGTAAAGAGTATAAAACAATCTTACACAAATCGACCCAGTCCCAAAATAAGCAAAGCTTGTACTATGGGTCCTAGGCGACGATATACATAGGTATATAGATAAATACATACTTATATACATAGAAAACACCCATGACTCAGGAACATATTTCTGTGTTCATCACACAAATAAATGCCCTTACCGGGATACGAACCCGAGAAATATGTGACAATTATAAATCATATACGATCATTTACATTCTTTTGCTTTTATAGGTAATAGTTTCTGAATTTTTAAAAGCGTTTTTCAATAAAAAGTTTGTCAAGATTGCTGTCATTCGCGCGGGCGTCTCACTCGCACTAATACTTGTGCGGAAAAGTCTGAGCGAAATGAACACACGAATGACATGTAACTGATTTGAATCCAATAATTATATAATAAATATTATATGACGACCGGTTTGGCCTAGTGGGTAGTGACCCTGCCTACGAAGCTGATGGTCCCGGGTTCAAATCCTGGTAAGGGCATTTTTTCGTGTGATGAGCATGGATATTTGTTCCTGAGTCATGGGTGTTTTCTATGTATTTAAGTATTTATAAATATTTATATATTATATATATCGTTGTCTAAGTACCCTCAACACAAGCCTTATTGAGCTTACTGTGGGACTTAGTCAATTTGTGTAATAATGTCGTATAATATTTATTTATTTATTCTTTATTAATAATTTTCTCATGCCGATTTGATGCCAATGGCGAGATGAAAATTCCAAGAAAAAAAAAAATCAATTTTTTTACGGAACAAAATTTTGGTATTTTCGGTTTTTTTTACAGCTTTAATCAGAAAAATTAATGCCATACACAAAGGCAATGGCACTGATGAGTGGTGGTCAAAGTCAATAGAATGCCAGAAATTATTCATTCGATGAGCAATCTTGACCTACCTGTTTAAATTCCTAATTAAGTATATTAAAAAAATACTGAAATGGAAGTAATAAAACACTTGTTTTTTCTCGGCTTTATTCGTGTTTTTCGGAAGTATTGTAACTGAAATTTGCATTGTTTTTCAAAAGAAACTTGAAAAACAAACGAGCCGTATTTTAATTTTCCCGTATTTTTCCGGATTTTTTTCAACGCTCTCATTGCACGTTTGTATTGGTCTGATAGAGTCAGACCAATTTAAGTTGGCAACTATTTTAATAGCGCAGAAGATGCAAGTATCAAGTAAACGTCGTTAGTTCATAGAAGTTTGACGTTTAAAATAACGCGTGCACCGTCTGGGCTATCAAATTCGCTGCCAACTTATCTTGGTCTGACTCTAGTTAAGACGAAAGTGCGAAATCACCTTTTCATACAAACGTAGTCCTCATTTTCCTCTCTGGGTATTAACACAGCTATGCCGTTTGATTTTTTCGAATTTTACCAAATTTTGTATGAAATCTGTTTTTCGCTCCTAATTTTTATAATAACTAATACAAAAATCGAAAAAAGGCAAACGCCTACGTTTGACATAGGTATGGTTAATATACTCAAATTGATGTAAAAATATTCTCCGAAATGTTTTTTCCTCTTAATGCCAAGTGCTACGCCAGAGGATAGCCAGATGTGTGCTACAACCCGGACAGTATCTGCTACGGCTACGGCGTAGCCGATATTTTAAACCATTTAGCGCTAATCAAGACACGTCGTTTTGCCTCTACGAAGCATTCTTCTGCATACCAGGAAACCTATGTTATCGGCTACGACGTAGCACTACGACCGCTCAGCGGTGAATGTGTTAAATAAATGACATGATTTCCCAAGTTTCCTCTATAGTTCTCGTTTTTAGCATTAGAAAAAACGTAAATAATCTTGACATGTATTTTTATTGAACAACACATTTGAAATAGGCGTGAGTAACAATTCGAGACGAAGCCGAAAATTGTTAATAAAGACGCCACGAGTATTTTTTGACTCAGTTAAACAACGTTGCATGCAATACTTTTTCTACGACCAAGCACTTATTTACTTTGAAATAAAATTGTGAATTTAACAAATATTTTTCATGTCATCTATTGCGATTTTAAAGGCAGAAAATTTTTAGTGACTTCTTGGGCCAACAAAGATATTTTTGTTCAGGCGTAGACACTAAGTTTTCGTCTTCATCTATTTTAACTTAAAGGACACACTGTTTTTTAACACAAAACTTAAGTTTTTATTCGATAACCACAATAACCACATTCAAGAATGGAGGGTACGGGTGGATGTGTTTTTGGGGAATAGACTAAAGACTTGTCTTGACAACTATAAGGTAGGGGTTTAAAGATGTGTGCACTACCCTTTAAATGCGAAATGAAAGCGATTTGTTAAAATTTAGTTAGTGTAAAACGTTTTCTCCCGAAATTAAATTTCATATGTACCTAATTACCGTTATTACGTTAGATTCGAAAAGCTATTCTTCCCTCTTAAGAAGTCCAGATGCAATATATAAACTAGTTTTTCGTCCAGACGAAGAGTAGATATCTAGCAATCCTATGCAATTATGTACTATATATATCATAAAAGCCATTCTATGCAGCCTTCGACCATAAAGACGAATTTTACGACCACTAGAATTGAATGTATTTCACACTAAACACCAAATAAAAATTCAGTAAATAAAAATGTGCTTACGGACCTTATCTTAAGTCGTAATGGTGCTATAAACTATAGGATTATATTTGAAAGTGGGAGGTTGGGGGGTGAAAAGATAGAAAATATATTTTAGGAGATAATCCCCTTCGAATTCATAGAATAATTCTGTTGATTTATTTTATTTAGATTTAAATATTGAATTTAAATAACGTGAGTGTCGTGGAACAGTCAGTTGGAACGATGTATATTATTATTGATAAGCGAAAAAACGCCCGACATTTTGAAAAAATAATCCTGTTCCCTTAACAGACTTCCTTATAACAATGACGTCCGTAGACTCTGAACGAACATTTTGGACTCGTAAATGAGTCCTAAATTATGGTTATGTATTCAAAATGACGGGTGTTTTTACCGAGCCTTGTATATTATCGATTAACAAACACAAAAAAATACAAAAACTTAATCGAAAATTAAAGAATATTTATATTTGACGGTGTGATTAAAAACATTTCGTTTTTGAAATGTGAGAATCACAATTCGTTTCAGAGAATCGCAAAAAAATTTGGAGAATAATAGGAACATATATTATGATGTGCACTATTCAGTTGAAATATTGGGTATTTACTTCTAATTATATAAAGTATCTTAAATTATTTTAATTAACTTTATATCAGAAAAATTTCATTTCAGTATATGAATATTATTTCAGAAATCGCCTAGTACTCCAGATTTTTGTGATATTAGACATGCCGAAATATTTTATTTTGATGGTCCAGATGAAATTATGTTATAGGGTGGTGGTAGTGATTTTTTGGCGTAATATATTAAGTGTGCCCTATAAGGCCCTAGGGTTAATACTGTTAACCCTGTAACGATTTAATTTCTCTGTTTGGAAGTAGGTCGCATTTTCCTGTACTTGCGTGGTGTACTAGGTACTTAAATTATGACAGATTCAAAGGAAATTTTACGATGGCTAAATATGCACGTATTTTTCATTTATTGATTGAATTTGCATATCAATTACCTACCTACAGCAGATTTTTTTAAGTCGGTATTTTTTTTATCACTATCAGAATTAGAGTGCTATTTAACTAAGAAAATTTTCCTCATTCTGAATGTAACTTTTGATACAGTTTTGTGCCAAATACGTGTATTTTACGTGTCTTATGAGAAAATGATTCATCTAATTAATTTTCCAATCCAATCGCTATTTTTTTAAAGTCCATTATTTTACACAGAATTAAAAATTACCCGATTCAAACTAACGAAGAGAATTTCCTCAATTTCGAGTGTAAATTTTGATTTTCTTTGTGGCTGTCAAAACTCTCTACAGAGTACGTAAGTATATTAAAATAATCCAATATGTTGTTAATCAGTAATAGGAACTTGAAATAATAAATCTCTTTAAACGGAACAATTGGATATTGTAGAGCAAAAATGACCAGCCTGTAATTTTTTATACCCTGTTTTATTTTTTCTTATCAAATATTTTTAGGCCTATAAGCGGCAAGGAGGCTTGTATAGTTTCTTTTTTACTTGATCCGTTGAAGGGTTAAAAACATTATATACATTATCAAAATTATTTCTTAAAAACGTCCATATTTCTAAAAGAATGGACAGAAGCGTAGAATCGAATACATAAGTGATCGCGTGTTTCAACGTTGGTTCGAGCCAATTAAAAATAGCAATGAAATCAATTTAAAAATAATCCCGACGATCCAATAAAACAATTAAAATCCGGAACGGCTGGTAAAGAGTCGAAAATAATCAATTACTCCTGCAAAGCTCTGAAAATCTCAAAATATACGTTCGCGTCCAATATGCATTTGCAAACAAAATAAATACATCCACAGTTGCACTAAAAGGTTTAAATTTATCCAACGAAATTCTGTTTAACACAACTTAACGTAATACCTAAATGGACATGCCTAAAAGGTATTAAAAAAAATATCTACCGGAATTTAAAAAATCTCATCGCCGAGCGTATTGAAATTAAAAATTTTAAAACATGAAAAGCCGCGCTTTTCGAAAATGGAAATCGCTGGCAGCCGTTAAAATTTTATTTGAAGACAATTTCAACATAGTGATTCATCGCAACGACTTACCATGATATCCTGAACACTGTGTGAAACAATCCCAAACACGTTTGACATTTTCACCACGAGGCATAACTATAGTCCTTTAAAAAAAAACACGAGAAGTCAGTCACTAGAAATTAAAAAAAAGTTCATTCGTTCAAATGGTATTGTTCCAAATTTGAAACAGCGGATCGGACGCTTAGGAGAAAATCGCGATTTTTTTAATGTTCTCTCATAGAATTAGTTCGGGTTGCGACGGCGTTTGGGAACGAGTGTTCCCTTTGCCGGTCGCCCCGTGACTGTGGATCGGCGTAAGACAGAACAGACCAGTACCTGTTACTTAATAATATGGGGTTGGCGCCTGCGTGCGAAGTTGGAGATCGGGCTCCATACACATTGCACTGTGCTAGGCAGCAATGGATTCAAATCTGAGATAAAATTTCAAGGGTCTAGCGGCCCGATTCGAAGAATGAAATACGATAACGATAAGTTCTGGTTTACATAAGTTCTCATTTAGATATCGTTTGTATAATTGACAGAAGCAGCTCGATTCGGGCAACCAATGTCACTTTGAGGTTAGAAATATCGTAGATAGATCTTATTGGGATCACAGAGGAATCGAAATAAACGTCAATTTTGACATGTCGTTTAGTTATCGATCTTTTAAAGATCTTTCCAAGATCTTTAACGTGTCTTAATCATTCTTCGAATTGGGCCATTTTATGAACAATATTTTCGCACAATGTTAATTCTTAAGTTACGACATTTTTAAGGTTTTTGACATTTCGATCATCCGTATGATAATTTTCACAATACGTAATAACTATGTCACCTACTGGGTCAGTGCTGTGAGCATTATTTTAGATATGATAAGAATATAAATATAAAACATTAATGTGGGTTTTAGTAGGAAATCAAATAATATTACGGTTGTTTTTTAGGTATGTGGGAAAATTTAACGAATCGTGTAACGAATTCTATATAATTGTAATTTGAGTAACACGAAAAGAAAAAATACATGTAAGTTTTTGTAATTTTCATAAAAACAAATTTCAATTCAGGTTTTTCTGTACCGATTTCGCCTAAATGATAATTTAATATAATTTCATTCATGTTACGATAAACAAAATACTTAATCGAGGCAGGTGAAAAACTCGTTTCTTGTAGGTATTAAGATCTTTATTTTGGCATTAGGAAGACAGAGGATGTTTTAGGTAAGCGTTGGGTTTTTGTCAAGTTTTTTTTTATCTTGGTCACCATTAGAACGAATATGACGATTGTAAGTGTTAACCGAAGTCTATGGACCCCGAATCTATAATGACTCTGACCGTAATTGTTGGTAATAAGTTTGTAATAAGTAATTGAAAGTAAGCCGTATACCGAATCGACTGGCAACATAATAAATATATATATTTGGGGATAATCTTACACAAAATTGACCTAGCCCTAAACTAAGCAAAGCTTGTTCTATGGGTACTAGGCCAAATAGATAACACATATGACTCAGGAACAAATATCTGTGTTCATCACACAAATAAATGCCCTTACCGGGATTCGACCCCGGGACCATCGGCTTCATAGGCAAGGTCACCTACGAGGCCAGATCGGTCGTCTTTATATGGACGTCTTTCAGATTTTCCATAAAACGTTATAAATCTGTCTGTTGTCTTATCACGCTTAGCGATGGGCAATTTCTGAAACATTTCACATATTTCCTTAAAAGTTACATATTTCAATTGTTGAAAATTACATAATTGACAGGAAATGTTTCTGATAGAAATGTTACCGAATAAATTTCATGTAAACTTTCCGCTGCTTCTGACGTCAGTAGAACGGATTGTGCTCGGAAAATCCGAGAATATGTGACAGTAGCTGCATGGCTAAGGGGTAATCGTACCCGGTTGTTATACGATGGATGGAAGTTCAAGACCACGTTACGCTGTGCCCCTTTTTCCTTTTATTTTCATTTTATGGTTTAAGAAATTTATTCTCAAAAAGAATTTACAAAATTCGCTTACTTGAGAATACAATATTTATATAATATATCTTAGGACTAACATGCAGACAATGTAAGATTAATCGATACAAAATTTTAGTTAGGTTACAAAGTGGGTAGAATAGAAAAGAAATACTTAACTAGCCGACTTGGATAACTTAACTCGTACAAGTAACTATGGTGCATTCCCAGCGCTTACCTAGCGCATGTGAGTTTACGCAATCAAGTATATGTGTGACTTCCAATTAAGCGCGGTTAGTAGGAATTGTGAGTCGCGTTATATTGGTTTACCAATTATGCGTCCGATTTTTTAGAACATATCTGCTATTTGTTTTGCTTCGTATGTTCATATTAAACATATGTACCTAGTACCTCCATGACATTTCATTTTAATATCTCATACATGAAATTTCATTTTATTCTCTCTCTTATTCGTTATAGATTCCGCTCGACGTTTCATTCTATTTGGCATGCTGTTAATTCCGATATAAAAAAAAAACTGTGAACATTTTGGTGACGAGAAAATAGGGCGAAATTTATAGAATTCTATAAGTATCTAAACGTATTATATAGCAAAGTCACCCCGCTGCGTCCATCTGTCTGTTCGCTAAAAACTCGAAATCCAAGAAAAATTAAAAGATACAAGTGAAATATTCCATTTGAAATTTACAGAAACTTGTATGAAATTTAATTGTAAAGTTTCATTTGGGAAACTTACAAGCTGCCCATCACTAGTCACGCTTAACGCTGAACCGATTTGAACAAAATTTGGCATGGGATAGTTTGGGCCCCGAGAAAGGACAAAGGGTAGTTTTTATCTATCATCATCATCATACCACGCAGCACCAAGCGTAACGGCAGCCATTATTAGTGTCGTTCGGTTTCGGCAGGATTCGACATAAAACACATATTTCGGCCAAAATTTCGCTTTCGCTCGAGACTAGATCAAAACCGAACCTTCGGTTTCGGCAAAAAATGCGGTTTCGGTCATATTAGGCGACATTGAGGGATGCCCTTTTTCTCTAAAACTTTTTTACGCATCTCTATTCATTGCGCCTTAATGGATAATTAGATATACAGGTGTTTATTTAGTCACCTGCAATAATTTACGTGCTGAATATATAGGTCATACTGAGCAACTTTAACTATCGGACAAACCTCGAAATCACTACGAAAAAAAAAAATTTGCTCTCCCATTGAAATCGTCGAGGTCAGACAACAAAAATTTTTTTCGCGATTTCGGTGTTAGTCTCATAGTAAAACTTTCTCAGTATGACCTATATATTCACCCCTTAAATTATTATAGGTGACCAAATAACATGTACGAATAGAAAGGTGTTCGTACATAACTAGAGAAAATGTACTCAATTCGCCTAGGTATACATTCGTGGCACGCACACATTGAAACCGTCCGCCATTGTTGCAGTGTCACAGCTGGTCGTCAGTGGCGCGGCCTCTGTCAAATTGTTTCTATAAGATCCGAAACTAAAATTAGAATAAATTAGAAATAATCAAAAAAGGATGTCAGTTAATGAAGCCAACTAACCTGAATCCCAATCGTAGGGTTTGTTTGTGGCGGCCGCCGTATTTTAATTTTAGTTCGTACTTATGTCCTCTTTCTCCTTCACATTCACTGTTTCATCACTCTCTTGTTGAATTATAATTAACCACTTAATCACATAGTATTATTTTCTAAGCAGAAAAACGTATCTACTTTTTTCCACTTGATTTACATTGTCAAACTAAATCCAATATATTTCAATTTTGATGTTTATTTTGATGTTTATTTACGTTTAAGTAGGTCGGTTTAAAAAGGCGATATAAAAATAAAAATGAGGTCCAATATAGAGTAGAGTATGAAAGAAGAGCGAGAGAGATGGATGAATATGAATGATAATGAATGAAAAGTGGCGCGAACAATACCCCTTCGTTGATTTTTGCCGAATTTTTGATTATTAACCGAAATGTTAGCGAAGCTCTACATTTTATCTCGGGCATTTCGCTTTCATATGTCCTGTCTCCTACAGTACCCCTAGTGTAAATAAATTCGATTTTGGAACGTGACGTACGCGTTTGCGTTTAGTCTCATTTTGTATGGGTTTTTGAACAGCGCGCCAAGCGGGACGTTTTGGAAAGTCAAAAATCTCATACAAAATGACACTTAACGCAAACGCGTACGTCACGTTTCGCTGTCGAAAATATTTACACTAGGGGTACAGGTCGCAATTATTAACAAACGTGACTTACGCTTTTGCGTTAAGTCTCATTTAGTATGGGTTTGAGTTTCCAAAACGTCCCGCTTGGCGCGCTGTTTCTAAATCCCATACAAAATGAGACTTAACGCAAACGCGTAAGTCACGTTTCGCTAATTTCGCTATCGAATAAATTAACACTAGGGGTACATATCCTAAGATTAAACAAGATCCAGTTTTCGGATGTTTTTCAAAATGCGGAAATGGGGTGTATAAAGGACCTAAGCGCCAATAGTGTCTATGGCACTTAAGACCATTGTGAGTCCATTACGATAACGACTCAACCAGCTAAGTAAAGTAAAAGTAAAGTAAAAATTATTTATTGTACACAAGATAACTTACACAAAAATTTAAATTATTCAGTCTTAAAACTAAGAAGCAGTATATGTACATTTAAGAATTTTCAGTAGGTTTCACTGGCTCCTACACTAGGCGAAGCCTGTCTCGTAGGTAACCGTTTCAGGCATGAATTTCCAATGCTGTGTTTTTTTTTTTTTTTTTTTTTTTTTTTTTTTTTTTTTTTTTTTTTTTTTTTTTTTCCATTTTAACTTTTTCTAAGCTTAACGCGACATCTACAGCTCACAGAGGTCACTAGTTATAAAAGTTATGAGCGAAAAACAATTTCCATACAAATGTGATTGAATTGAAAACTTTATTTCAGAAAGGTATCCAACTTTTAGTTAATAAAAGCGGCCAAGTGCGAGTCGGACTCGCGCATGAAGGGTTCCGTACAATTTAAGACGTATTAAAAAAAAATCTTCTTACTAGATCTTGTTCAACATTTTACCACTTTGGATTGGACACACATTTTACCACTTTGGAAGTGTCTCTCGCGCAAACTATTCAGTTTAGAAAAAAATGATATTAGGAACCTAACTATCATTTTTGAAGACCTATCCATAGATACCTTACACGTATATGTTTGATGAAAAATTTTTTTTTTAAAATTTTATGACGTATTAAAAAAAAACTACTCACTAGATCTCGTTCAAAACAATTTTCGGTGGGAGTTTGCATGATAATGTATATCATATATTTTTTTTAGATTTTTCATTCTGTTATTTTAGAAGTTACAGGGGGGGGACACACTTTTTTTCACTTTGGAAGGTTCTCTCGCGCAAACTATTCAGTTTAGAAAAAAATGATATTAGAAACATTAATATCATTTTTGAAGACCTATCCATAGATACCCCACACGTATGGGTATGATGAAAAATTTTTTTTTATTTTTATTTCTTGACGTATTAAAAAAAAACTACTTACTAGATCTCGTTCAAACCAATTTTCGGTGGAAGTTTACATGGCAATGTATATCATATATTTTTTTTAGATTTTTCATTCTGTTATTTTAGAAGTTACAGGGGGGGGGACACACTTTTTTTCACTTTGGAAGGTTCTCTCGCGCAAACTATTCAGTTTAGAAAAAAATGATATTAGAAACATTAATATCATTTTTGGAGACCTATCCATAGATACCCCACACGTATGGGTATGATGAAATTATGATGGGTTTTATTTATTTTTATTTCATGACGTATTAAAAAAAAAACTACTTACTAGATCTCGTTCAAACCAATTTTCGGTGGAAGTTTACATGGCAATGTATATCATATATTTTTTTTTAGATTTTTCATTCTGTTATTTTAGAAGTTACGGGGGGGGGGGGGCACACATTTTACCACTTTGGAAGTGTCTCTCGCGCAAACTATTCATTTTAGAGAAAAATGATATAAGAAACCTCAATATCATTTTTGAAGACCTATCCATAGATACCCCACACGTATGGGTTTGATGAAAAAAGATTTTTTGAGTTTCAGTTCTAAGTATGGGGAACCCCTAAAATTTATTGTTTTTTTTTCTATTTTTGTGTAAACATCCTAATGCGGTTCATAGAATACATCTACTTACCAAGTTTGAACAGTACAGCTCTTATAGTTTCGGAAAAAAGTGGCTGTGACAGAATCGGACAGACAGACGGACATGACGAATCTATAAGGGTTCCGTTTTTTGCCATTTGGCTACGGAACCCTAAAAAGTACAAATATTTATTTTTTCCGAGTTTTATTTGAAAAATTATAAAAGGCGAAATTATATGTATCAAATTCATAATAGGTACTTGTCGTTAGTTTTAACATTTGCAATAACATACTTATGTAATATCATAATTCTCTTTAAACTTGACCTTTCAAGAATAAAGTTTTTCATAAACAAATACTTATTTGTAAGAGTTTACGTAAATACTTTAGTCTGATAAATCTAAGAAAACAATACACCAACTCGATATTTCAAACAGACTCGCTTCTGCCCGCGACTTCGTCTGCGTGGAATGATCACGATAATGATGATAAATGATAAAAACTAGAGATGCCACGAATATTCGGCATCTATTCGGTATTCGGCCTATTCGGCCACTTTACCGAATATTGCGTACTATTCAGTCGAATACTGGATATCAATTATACATACTTAAGAAGAAAAATTTCATAGTTAAGTGTATCGCAACGCAAATTTAATATTTTAAATGTATTCTTGGGACACACTGGCACCGTCCCACCTTCAACAGACTAATGTAAAAGCGGGCGCAGAAGCGGAAAGCACCGAAATTTTGAAACGTAATTAATAGCGAGTACCATTTTTTACCATTTGGCGTTGAAACTCTAGGTCCAGGGGTCTCAGCGCGCACAAGTTTTTTGCAGAAATCGCGAAGCGTCTGGTTGACGTAACTGGTGACGGAAGAGCTGGCGGATTCCTCGCACAACGTATCAGCATTGCGATACGATGAGGAAATGCCGCCAGCATCCTTGGTACAATATCTCATGGGCCTATTTTAGATTTTTTTTATTTTATTAACCCTTGGGACGCCTAGTGCCTGATCCGTACCAGTTCTGTCAATTGCCGGAGGGTCTTCAATTTTTGTACCCGTCAAATGCCTAGTCCCGGATCTGTACAAACTGTTTCAACTGCCTTGTGCCTTATCAGTCACCAAATTTATTCCATCATATTTTTTACAATTTTGAGATCTAAACCCATACAAATAGTGTTTTATATTACTTGCATTTTAATGCAGTTTATGTTGCGGCAGTCAACGGGTGCACATACGCGAGCCTATCCGGCGTTTGAGGGGGATGGGACGAATCCGGCACTAGGCATCTGACGGGTACAAGTATGTTTGACGGTTCGGCGTTCCAGGGGTTAAAGGATTACTATAACTAGAGTAATCCTGTGGATATATCCATATATATTGTTATTGTAAATGAAATTCTTGGGAAGTTGTTATAAATGAAGATATTTTTTGAGATTGTTTTGCTTGCAGTAGATTTTTTATATCATAACTCACTAATAAACTAATAATACATACACTACTAATGAGCAACCTAACTTCAATATTAGCAAACATATCCCTTAGTAGTCGACCAGTTTTCATAATAAATGCGACTCACAAAAGGACATACATTCTACCGAATATTCGGCGAATCGGCCTAGAGTGTGGCCGAATATTCGGTATTCGGCCAAACCAATTCGTGGTATCTCTAAAAAAAGCTACCGAAGTTCTTTCTTCGGCCCAAACTATCTTACCTTAACCCAGTACCTTAACCAAATCGCTTCAGCCGTTTAAGCTTAAAAAGGCAACAGACAGACTGACACAATTTCGCATTAAAATATTAGTACAGATGAATGCATCGTATACTAATAAAGGCGCCATTATTTTTTACGTAGGAAGATTTAAGGGTGGATGAAGGACATGGAGGTCGAATCATGGGGGTCGAAAGGACGGAGACTATATTTTCCGTGTGGGTTTTAAGCCCCTAGACTGATCAACATCTTACGTAAAGGTGAACAATAATGAAACAATTTAAAATTAAACCTAAGTTGATTGTAGGTAGAAAAAAACTTTCCCAAGGGCGTTGCCAGCTGATGGGCTATAGGGTGGGGGGAAGTTCTTGGTTCATCTATGGGGGAGGTAAAGGGGCATACATATAATTAGAAGTTTGTTCCCTAGGGGTGGAACGAGGTTATGAAAGGATCGTGATGGTCTCCTTTGATCTATTAGATGATGCCACTTTTTGATATTTAACTAATTTAATAGATATCAGTGAAAGAATAAGGATCAAAGTCAAATAGCGTTCTGTGTAAATTTATTGTGGCTACAAAGTTTTCTTTGACAACCTACCTCTATTTCAAATTCCTTTACTTTTATTCAGGCTGGATGTTTCATATAGGTCAGTCCCCTGAGGCTGTTGAGGTAGATACCAAAAAGGCCAAAAGAAACCCTTATGGTGTGACTCTGTCCGTTTTTGGAACGAAGTTCCTTATCAGACGGTATGGACTTGGCGTGGACGGTATGGAAAAGTGCAAGAATATTTCGTCACGGCCGTTTCTTAACTTCGTTCCAACGATTGAGAATAAGAATGGGAAAGAATGAGCATGGGGATGAGAAAACATACAAAACTCAACAATTAGTTTGTCAGTTTCCTGTTGCATCATTAGTTTCTCGACCAGCAGATCAAGCGCCGGAAATGGAGTTGCAAAGAAGGGATCCTAGCCACATACCGAGGCAAGCCCTAGACTGGAATCCCCAAGGAAAGAGGAAACGTTGCCGTCCAAAGCAGACCTGGCGCCGGACTATTATTGCAGAGGCGAAGGCTATTGGGAAGACTTGGAGTGATCTCAAGCATGAAGCTTGAGACCGATCCAGATGGCGGCGCACTGTGGACGCCCCGCCTTCTGACCCATATAGAGGACATAGGACAATAAATTTGTAAGTAATGAAAAAGTGTAAGTAAGCAGTTTGTAAGTAAGCAGTCGTGTGTTCCAAGTTGAACGTAAGAACTTGACTTTGCTTCGCTAAGTACTTTATCGGATATATATATATACAATAAATTTGTAAGTAATCAGTATGTGATAGTCTCTAGTTATGCAACTAAAATTCTACCGTATAGATATATATATATCTACATTCTACCGTATAGATTAGCGAAGCAAAGTCAAGTTCTTAAGTTCAACTTGGAACACACGACTGGCTAGGGGCACGTCCCGGCATGTCGATGTTTTAAGCTGAACTATCAGCGGATAGTTTGATGGACAATAACTTAAGTAAATTTATTCTAAATTAAATGAAATTGGGTAAACGTGTAGTTGAGGGAATTCTGTTTTAGGCATTAAATTATGAGCAGGCTCGCTCAAGGGGCTATGGAATTAGAAGAGCCTAGAATCCCAAGACGCTATATATTTGGGAGGGGTCTTGCTATTCTGGTCAGGGTATTTGCAAGAAAGTATGGCCGAGTTTGGTATCAAATGTAAAATGAAAGTGCTCGGTTTACACATTTGTAATAAGCTATTTTAATAAACGATTTGACATATGACAAATAACCCGCCAAGAGCATGTCGGGCCACGCTCAGTGTAGGGTTCCGTAGTTACTCTTCCGTCACAATAAGCTAAACTGGAGCTTAAAGTGTAGTAAATGGTACCTTTCACCCGAGTTAAACAAATAGGCAAATTTGCATAATCAGTACGTAATTAAAGTAAGTCTTTTTAATAATAAATAAATAATAATAAAATATCTTTATTTCGAAGATCAGGCTTCATAGTTAAAACTAAACAAACAAACTTAAAACTAAAGGTTAGTGTTATCGGCACATTTAACATTGCTTAATAATTCTCACTCAATCAATGTGGGCTAGTTGCTACCCCTTTAATTTGCCCAATCCAATGAGCGAGGATTGGGCTATCATATTTGTTAGCAATAGCATTCAGAATACTGTTGGGACTGCTTCTAACTCGACCTAGCAGAGATACTATTTTCTTGCGCATGATTGCCGGAAAACAGTCTGTTCTAGCTTCGCAAAACATGCCAGATGCACTACATCTACTAGGTAAGCCCAACAGCATTCTGAATGTATTGTTGTACTGCACTTTTAGTGCATTAAAGGCTCGGTTCGTATAGTTAACCCACAGGCCGCTCGAGTAAAAGGATTGGCAATATGCTCTAAAGAGCGTTACCTTGACATTACTGGAGCATCGAGCAAACCTGCGGGCCAACATATTTCCCCGAACCGCCAATGCCATGCGTTCTCGTTCAATATCCTATCATCCTTAATATCCTTTTTACTATGAAGGGAAAACTTTTTACGATAACTCAAAAACAGCTAAACTGATCATGTCCGCTATAGTTTTCGTTTAATGTCTTTCTTAAGCTCTACTTCCACGATTTTTTTCATATTTTTTGGACCTATGGTTCAAAAGTTAGAGGGGGGGGGACACATTTTTTTTTTCGGAGCGATTATTTCCGAATATATTCACTTTATCAAAAAATGTTTCTTGAAAACCCCTATTAGTTTTGAAAGACCTTTCCAACGATACCCCACACTCTAGGGTTGAAGTGAAAAAAAAAATTCACCCCCACTTTACGTGTAGGGGAGAAAAAGTGCAATCTTGAGCGCTGCGAGGGTTTCAAGGCACGAGGGTTAAACAAACTTTGCCTCCGAGTGAAAAACAACATTTTTCACCACACCAACGCGAGGAAAATACTAACTATGGAATACCAAAAAAACAAACCAAAGCAAATCCAAATTAACTTAATTAAAAATTAATCATCCAAAATCATCATTTAAAAGTCAGTTCTACCAGCTTACATAAGGAAACGACTCAAAATTTGCATCTGATTACTTTGCCCCACATGTGGATAAAATGTAACTTTCTGATTAGTTTTTGAACAATCAAGAGGGCCTTCACCAGTTGGTGTGGTGAAAACTTATTTTTAAACTAACAAAAATGTTTTAACAGGTTCTGCAAATACAACGTAGCTTATTTGTATTTATAGATCCCATTTAATCAAATATTTTAAGACATTGAACAATTTTTCACATTTCGTGCGCATGCAGTTCGGAAAAGCCGTGGCTGGCAGTCTTGCGCCAGGTTTGGGACACCCCCCCTCTAACTTTTGAACCATAGGTCCAAAAAATATGAAAAAAATCGTGGAAGTAGAGCTTAAGAAAGACATTAAATGAAAACTATAGCGGACATGATCAGTTTAGCTATTTTTGAGTTATCGCAAAAAGTTTTCCCTTCATAGTAAAAAGACTTACTTTAATTAGGTACTGATTATGCAAATTTGCCTATTTGTTTAACTCGGGTGAAAGGTACCGTTTCATCCCTTGGTTAACAATTTACTATACTTTAAGCTCCAGTTTAGCTTATTGTGACGGAAGAGTAACTACGGAATCCTACACTGAGCGTGGCCCGACATGCTCTTGGCCGGTTATTACATTATGGAAACGCCCTAAGCCGCGTTTCCACTTAAGTGTTCTGAGCAAAAATTTTGTTTAGAGCAAATATAAATAATACTCATACATTCACCATACATAAAACCAACCCAGGAGCCTATTAAAATTATTGGTCACACATACGATTGTTTGCATATCGAGAAACGAGATTGTAAATGTAAATCAATAGAAGTAGTTGATAAATTTAAATACCTAGGCCTAACTATAGATAAACACATTAACTGGAAAATACACATAGATTCTGTATGTAATAGATTAAGATCTATACTGTGTAAAATTATTAGTTTAAAAAATATAGTTAATAATAAAATATTACGAATGTTATACCATGCGCTGGCGGATGCTATAATTGGATACGGTTTAATAGCTTATGGACGCACCTTCAAAACTTATTTGGACAAAATATTAAACTTACAACTACGGCTATTAAAAAATATAATTGATAAAAAACTAAAGCAAACTGTAGAAACGATTACACGGTCTTATTTAAGAAATTGAACATCCTGCCAGTGCATGATAAAGTTAAGTACTTAATAGCAGCTGAGCAATTTAATAATCCCAAATTTAAAACTCCGCGAGTATATACCCGAGCGCCAAGAGGGTTAAAGCGTCGTAAATACGTTGAACCAACCGCTAGCAACTACTATGGTAAAAGGACACGTAGTTATATCACACCGCGAATATTTAATGAGTTATCAGTAGAAGACGAATGTGCTAGTAAAAACATCTTTAAATCAAAAATTAAGAAGTTGCTAATAGGTACAACGCATGTCTGTATAA
This sequence comes from Cydia pomonella, assembly GCF_033807575.1. NCBI lineage: Eukaryota > Metazoa > Arthropoda > Insecta > Lepidoptera > Tortricidae > Cydia > Cydia pomonella. Next base: position 44,913,907 of record NC_084703.1, read on the forward strand.
ATAAATAGGATAGGTAAATATACCACAACTACTTATACTGTGTTAATATGATAAAAATATGTATTAACCTTAGTATTATAAGTTAATCATATAATTTAGATTAAGGTACTAACGTTGAAAATGAGTGCCTCATTTCGCCGTTAAACGCAAGTTTGGCGAACCTAACACAAGTTTAAAATGTACCATACTATTTGTGATAATAAATAAATCAAAAAAAAAAAAAATGTTTGCTCTTCCTATTTACGTAAGGAATGCAACCTCCATGTACCAAAAAGTGTCCATCAAAAAACCTTAAATAGGTTAACGGTCCTTAGAGACAGCGCACTTCATTCCGTCAATAACGCCTAAGTTCTTAGCTACTCTAGCGCTACTCTGGAGAGTTTTGGAACTATTATTTATACCTGACAGTTGGACATTTGCAACAGTTCTGCTTATGGAGATTGCATTGCATTCCTTACCTCTACCTTCCATACCTACTACTAAGACTGACTACTACTAAGTTGACAGTTGAAATATTCACAGATGATGTATTTCTGTTCCCACAGACAACAGAATAAAATGAATATTTAAGGGGGCTCCCATACAACAGACAAGTTTGTTTTGCCGTTTTTATAGATAATGGTACAGAACCCTTCCCCCAGAGTCCGTCTCGCACTTGGCCGGTTTTTTTTAGACACAAAATACATGTAAAGGCTGTTAAACGTACTTCAAATGTAAAAAATACTAAAACAACACCAACATAACAAACAATATTTTTTAAGAAAAAAAACCGACTTCAATGAGGGAGACCGGTGAATGAAAGATTATTGTTGATTTTGGATTTCATACAATAAAATTAATAAGACTGGTAAAATACCCGCAATAGGATATTCGACTATATTTAAAATAAATTATTTCACACCATGCATGAAATAATATGAATAAAACCGGCCAAGAGCATGTCGGGCCACGCTCAGTGTAGGGTTCCGTAGTTACTCTTCCGTCACAATAAGCTAAACTGGAGCTTAAAGTATAGTAAATTGTTAACCAAGGGATGAAACGGTACCTTTCACGCGAGTTAAACAAATGGCAAATTTGCATAATCAGTATACCTAATTAAAGTAAGTCTTTTTACTATGAAGGGGAAACTTTTTGCGATAATTCAAAAACAGCTAAACTGATCATGTCCGCTATAGTTTTCATTTAATGTCTTTCTTAAGCTCTACTTCCACGATTTTTTTCATATCTTTTAGACCTATGGTTCAAAAGTTAGAGGGGGGGGACACATTTGTTTTTTCTTTCAGAGCGATTATCTCCGAATATATTCACTTTATCAAAAAATGTTTGTAGAATACCCCTATTAGTTTTGAAAGACCTTTCCAACGATACCCCACACTGTGGGGTTGAAGCCGGAAAAAAAATTCACCCTCACTTTACGTGTAGGGGAGGTACCCTCAAAAAAATATTGTACGAATTTTTCGGCTTTATTGATTTATATATCCATGCCGAATTTCAGCTTTCTAGCACTAACGACCACGGAGCAAAGCCTCGGACAGACAGACAGACGGACATGGCGAAACTATAAGGGTTCCTAGTTGACTACGGAACCCTAAAAATGGCTATAAGTTTGCTTAAAAGAGTTGAGAAGTGCCCTCAATTCCTCGTGGAATCCATTATCAAAACTCAAGCTTGACAAAAATGTACCTTGAAACCTACCTGCTTCACAAACATGCGAAGAGAATAAGTTGCCATACGTGAACTATGCGGCGTTGAAGAGTTCCATTCTGTTCATCATCAGCAGTTCCGCTTCATCAAACGTCACGTCTACAAATGTAAATGCTTGACTTGATGATGAAAATACTAAGATCACTATATATAATATACCTTTAACATTTGAGGAGTTCCCTCGTGCCTCATGGACCCCATCGTCAGAACTCAAACTTTACAAAATTTGTCTTAATAATCTAATTTGCTTCACAAACACGGCGAAGAGGACAAATCGCCAAACGTGAACTATGCGTCGTTGAAGAGTTCCATTCTGATCATTATCAGCAGTTCCACTTCATCAAATGTCACTTTTTAAATGTAAATGCTTGATTTGTTGATGAAAATACAAAAATCACTAGATGTATGCTCTTCACATTTGAAGAGTTCCCTCGATTCCTCATGGATCCCGTCATCAGAACTGAGTTTTGATAAAAAAGGAGCCAATCGGAATATATATAGATTCAAACCAAAAAATTAATTTTCAAAACCGGTTTAGAAATGACGGCGTTATGAACATGAAGTAACATACACACCGAATTGATAACCTCCTCCTTTTGAAATCTTGAAGTCGTTTAAAAATAACAAATACCAATATCAGATATTATTATATATTGGTTGTTTGCATTGCAAGATACGAGTAAATTAATGTCAATTTATATGAATCTATTGTGATCGTCAAAACTAAATTCTAATAATGACTAAAAAATAACATCATAATCCAGATAGCAACAATTATTAAATGGAATTTTTCTTGAAAAGGATCGTCAAGCCAGAATTGATAGAAAAGCAATAATAAAATAAAAATCAAGCAATACATCAATCAGGTATAGTGCAATTAATTTACGCTAAGAGCTGGAATCATTTAAATCCGATTTGTGAAAAATGTATGTTTTTTTTTGACGGCGAATGCAAGGGAGAAATTCAAGGGACCAGACGGCCTACCGCGCACCACGTTCGACATGTTGCCTCCCTGTCACACTTACGCACGAATTTACAAGTGCGACAGAGAGGCAACACGTCGAACGTGGTTCGCGGTAGGCCCTCAGGCTGCGTAGACAAGAGGCCAAGCGTTCGAACGAAACGCAACTGTCTGTGTCGCACTAATATGGAAGAGTGATAGAGAGAGATGACTACGTTACGCTACGGAGCTTGTACGATTGGCATCTTGTCTACGCAGCCTGGACTATAACAATTGCGGGCATTTTTCTCTGTCACTCTAATTACGTCTTAGTAAGAGAGAGAGATCCCCGCAATTTGCGATTTTCGGTTTTCGCGGTAGACCCCCAGCCCCCAACCCCAGGGGGGAAGAGCGTTTTCACATTTTCCGATTTGATATCGGATGTAGGATCCTACAATAGACAAGGACAAACAATACTAAAAGATACATAAGTCTATCCCTTTCGGTCAATTCAGATCGCATACTACTAGAAACATATTGCTACACATGCACGCACACAAACAAAAATTATCGTCCGACATAGCTAAAACTGTCGGAAGCACCTGCCGACATCGGATGTGGTTGTGCTTGTGCTTCAAAGATGAATGATTGTTTGGCAATGATAATTTCCTGCATAAGCAAGCGATTTAGTTCATATATGAAGAAAGGTACCTACTTGTTTTTTTTTAATTACATAGTAATTTAAATTGTATTTTTTTAATTTATTGCAGGTTCATTTTTAAGATTCAATTTGTTGAAAAGAGGTGTCCTGGCGAGTATCTTGCTGGTCCCATTTTGGGATATCCCCCTACAATTTAGGATGGTTTTAAATCTTCTCAGATCAGAGGTGTAAGGTTAGAGCCGGTGTAGCTTAATTTGATGTTCATAAGCGCATTGTTATATGCCTACTTGAAAAATAGACTATTGTTATAAAACAGAATGTACATTGGACAGCAAAAGGTTAAAAGAATGAGTCCCGACCCAGTCAACCACTTAGTAGGCCAGGAAATAAATGCTCAAAAAAGTTATAGAGGGAAATGCTTGGAACACAATTTTTGTGTTCCAAGCATTTCCCTCTATACCTTCTTATTGCATGGCCTATAGAATATTTTACATTGTGTGGGTCGCTTCTTACCAACTCCTGATATGCTGGCTCATGCTTCCTTGCTAGGTATGGTACCCACTCATCGTCATGATACCTATCACTGGTGGTGTGTAAAACATTATATTGCTCCCTGTGTTTGCATCTGTCCCAATTTAGTAAACTACACAAAGAGATATAACAGCAAAGCTAATTAAATATTTGCACCCCCTTGCCCCCCCCCCCCCCCCCCCCCCCCCGTATCGCCATTACTGCCCCATCATCCCGTATCAGTTCCAAATAATTATGGCAACCCTACTCATACATAACTTTTGCTACACACACTTATACGTATTATAATTATTATTATTTATTAGGTACATTTTTTAAAGAACCATTAAACCCTTGAGTTCCAGGACTTTGAAATGTCAATAACCTCTAATATATCCTATACATTTGCATGTAATCGCGCGTGCGATATCGCGTTCCGCGGCGGTAACTCTTGCCGCGGGACGCGGGATTCGTGGGTTTTGAGGAAAGTCAATATTTTTTATTTGAAACTAATAGTAAGGTTAAGGTAAGTTAAGAGGTTGATCTGTAACGAACTAGCTACATTTTACCATTGTATACATAATATAAAATTCGCTATCTAAAAAATGAACCGACTTGGTTTAATTCACTTAAAACAGTAAGTAGATTTCAGGAAAATACCTACAGCTATGGTTTGAAATTCTAATTCTCTTCGGTATATTATATTCAGGACAAGATCTCCCAAAAAATCACCTAGCCATTAAATCATACATATAAGTATAAACACTTTTCATAAACTTTGCCAACATAATTATTTTTATAATTTTATGGGACTATATTGACATTGACCGCTATTTGACATTGACAGCATTTTGTAGACATTTATTATAATGTTGCCAGATAGAAATATAACCAAAGACTAGTATTTTTAAAGTACTTATAGACGGTCGTACTGAACCACAATCTTGGTGCGGTATGAGGCATGTTCAATCGCGTGAAATTGCTGTCTGGCAATATATTAGAGCGAGTGATAACATTATTGTGGACTGTGGTCTTATTTCCGCACGATCGAACATGTACACCAAGGTCGCGACCCGGTACGGCACCGCCATCAATTGCTTTTATGCACTAATCAAAAATATAGTCTGTTAAGCAATTTCTAGCCTTGGAGGATTCAACAACTGGAGACGCCTTGTCTGTAATTTTCTGTACAAAACAGTCTGCTAATTTTTGCGGGGAGGGGGTACGTCAAATGCACGTCAGATAAACGTCAGACCATACAATGCATATGACCATTGGCCGTGGTTTTCGATAGAGGGGTAAGCTCTTAAAGGCGACTTCGGTTGTTAAATCTTCAAGTTTCCGTGAGTATCAAAAAGCGGCAAATTAAAAAAAACGTAGGCAAGAATAGTTATCGTCCTATAGAAAATTTGAATTCGTGTCTTTTTCTACTGATAAAGTTGTTTGACAGACTATATATTATATTTAGACTAAAGTGCCAATTACACCTACACTTTATCACTTTTTTCAGGCCTGATATCAGACCCGAGCAAGAGTATTTTACCGTTTCACCAAATATAATAATAAGTATTTTTTACATTTCAAGTATTATTAACGATGTGCCGATATTCCGTTAAACGGAATACGATTATCAGGCCCGAAATCGGGACTGAATTGGGGCCCGATATCGGGAAGTGTGGATGTAATTGGCAGTGATCGGAACTATGGGAGTAAAACTTTAACAAAACTTGTTAAGCGGACATAAAATAGTGCATACAGCCCTAAAAATATACATGTCCATAGGGATAGGAATAGTATAGTACTTACAGCCATAAAAATATTTACATTCATAGATATTAGAATATTTTTAAGGCTATACTTAAGCACTCTTTTTACGTCCGCTTGATAAGTTGTGTTAAAGTTTTACGCCCATAGTTCCGATCACTGGTAATTGGCGCTTTTTCTGTTGATACTGATTTGTAGTATGTTTGTGAATCTTTTAAATAAAAATAACCAAGAATTTATTATAAATCTTGATAAAGCGCCATTTACATTCACGCTTCCCGATATCGGGCCCAATTTAGGACCTAATAATCATTTTCCGTTTTATGGAATATCAGCACATCGTTAATAATGTTTGAAATGTTATAAATACTTTGTTTCTAATTGCCAAAAATGTTCAATGTTGGATATTTTTGTATGTGAACATTTCAAATATTGTAAATTATGTGCTGATATTTGGTGCAACAAAAAAATACTCTTGCTCGGACCTGAAATCGGGTCTAATATCAGGTCTGATAAAGTGTGGAAATAACTTGTGCACTTAACTCTGTAATAGGGACCACGGTTTTTTTTTTTATTTAGTTCACCCAAATATTACCATAAATCTAAAAATTTTGATAAAATTGGATATTAACGCCAATTTTTACCAAATGTGTCGATTTGATCAGCCCGTCTAGATCGGCTTATTTCAGATACATGACGGGGCGATAAATCGGTTCGTGCCGTTCGTGGAAGCACTGTTTAATAGAAAATAAAATATTGTATACTGGCAACTCTGTTAATCCATAGACATTGTAGTTTCCATTCCGCCTTTGACGTCTCCTCCTTTTTCTTTCGGCCATTAACGCCGAAAGTTTGGTGTTCACATTGAGTCACGGATCCATTCGTGGCCCTTAGATCACTTATTTAAAATCCATTCAAGATGGTGCAGAAGAAGGTAAAACCTATACGTGTTTAGTTAAATAATATATTTTACGTCGAGATTTTGCCAAAACTCCACATTTCTTAAAATGTCGTCGGGGTCTACCTTGAAACTTGTTTCGCGTGATGATTATTCTCTCTACATGTAAGTCGTGTAACTAAGTGGTACCCGAAACTAGCTAGTTGGTGAATATTAATTATATCCCCAATTCATATTTCACGTGTTATTTCATTAGAATTAAAGTTTGCGTCTAAACACTGCGACATAACCTAGAAATAAACCATGATGTTAACTAGTCAATGAGTGCCGTGATTACACTATTTTATCACCAAGATCGCTGAAGAGCTGCAAGTTGAACACAGTATCTACAGTTTCCCTTCCTTTACTGAAAGTGTCGTTAATTATTTCAGCCCAAAAAGAAGGTCGGAAAGAAGATTGCGGCCGCTCCGCTGGTCGTAAAAAAGGTTGAGCCCAAGAAAGTAGTCAACCCACTCTTCGAAAAGAGGGCCAAGAACTTCGCTATCGGTGAGTGCTATCATTAAATTTACGTGTTTGAAACACAATGTGATCTTTAATATGACCAGTGATTAGTGAAATTATGGAAATGTATATTGTTTGGATTGAAACAACGTGGTCACATTGTTTTTCGAACCTAAACATTTGTTGGTTACTTCTACACATTTAGACTATGTGAATTGACTGGTGGAGTATAAATGTTTATACATACAAACCGAAAAAATACTTAAAATTAATATTTAAATTTGTTGTACTCAAACATGATTCTTTACTTCAACTAGTAAAGTCAATTCATATAGCAAATGTTATTTCCATGGATCTAAATGATGCAAAACAACAAACTGAAACAACCATGTGGTTGCAAATATTACGAGCTTTTTAACACTGATAAGATCCTAATAATTATTTATTGCTCTGGTTTGGTGACGATTAATTTATTTCCTTCATTGATGGAAGTTTGGATTGAATTAATTATTTAGGACTCTTCAACTACAGTAAAGGAGAATTATTTTAGCCATATGTATGTCGGGGAGTGGTTCATCATGTTTCTGCTGTGTTCCATTGTAGTGTGGTCAAATTTAATGAGCTGGTTCAAACCAATGAGGACTTATATTTTCAAAATTAAGGAAAATGTATATGTAAAAAGTAGTTCTCGTCCAACATCTTCCTAACCTAACTACTAGTGTTTAGGTTTATACTCACATCATAACTAAGTAGCTCTGTTATTTCATAAGATTACTAGTACTATAGTTGTGGGCTTGCAGTCTTGGCCGCCCTAGGCCCCAGCACCTTTCTATATAGGCTGCCACCCCTAATTAGGACTTTTTATACCCTAATGCCCGGGCCTACTCGAGCCTTAGGGCAAATCCAGCACTGTGTATAGTCTCTTCTTTCTTCTTTTCATCCTGTTACCCTCCACTGGGCTGACTGGTTCCTCCCACCCCATCTCCAATACACCCAGTCTCGCTCCACAGAACGGCATCAAGCAAATTTAGGGCGACCATGTTTCTGTTTGCTGGGCGTCTTCTCGGTCAGGGCCACTTTGGATAGGTGGGCGTTGCTGAGTATGTGTGTATGTGTGTGTGTGTGTGTGTAAGTGCATTGGTACATGTCAAAGACACCTATTTAATTAGTAATGCTATTATTTGACATACAGGTAGATGAAAACAGTGATTATGTACTTCATTCTGATTGTAGGTAAGCTGCAAAATTGCATGGCTGCTTTTTAAATGAATTAATTTGTTATGCATCCATGTAAATTTGCAGTGCAGGTATTCATAAGGTTAGGCTGTCAAAATGTGTACCTTAACATTCAGTCCAGCAATGCCTATAGATATCTCATATATGATCAACCACAACTGAATAGATGTTGCTGATCTGGATGTATTAAAGAAACAAATTTTTGTATAAGTTCTATGATTTTCTTAATTAATATACAAGTTTTGGTGTAGATGTTTAGTTTTTTCAGCGTTGGCTGACAATTTGTGATTTTAACACAATTCACGTAATTTAAAGTATGCTTAATTATGAGTTACTTATTACGAAAGAGAAGGTCTTACTGTTGGGGCGGTTTCAGACTAGCGTTTTATACGCGCATGTAAGCTTGTATAGACCAAATGCCGAAACAACCATATACGTGCAGAAAAATACACTAGTCTTAAACCACCCTTAATGGCATAGTTCACTATTTGTGGGTACTATTTTTAAGTCAAAAATGAATATTTATATAATTAATAATCATACCTATTCAGCAACACTGCTTAATTTAAAATGAATGATGCACTGCGCAATGCGATTTCATAAAAATTTATCATGAAATATTGGGTGACAATTAAAACTTATAATTCTCATAAATCCCTAATTTAGCAGTAGATGTGGCTAAGCAAGCCAGAGCCTATTGCATAATAAAACACAAACTTTAGCCATTAGTGATTATGTTTTTGAAATCACTAATAGTTTTAGCTTGTATTTTATTATGCAATAGGCCCCTGGTATCCAAAATGATCTACATAAATACTCTCCAAGCTAACCTTGCACCGTCTTGAAATAGAACACAAATATCATAAGCATTGACATTATCTAAGGATGTGCCTTATGGGTAATAAGAATGGGGCCAGTACAGTGGTGTCACACCCACGAATTCGAGTCAATCATGCAGTCTAACGCCACAACGCGATTGATTGATAAGTTCGCATCACGCGCGCGATTAGTTGCAACTAGTTGCGTTAGACTGCACTATTGGCTCGAATTCGTGAGTAGGCGGGTCCACACAGCTCCTGGGCTGGCTCCAAGGCCTGGGCTGAGGCACTTTTACACTGGCCGGTTTGTGCGCGAGGAAATTGCCTCGCACATACGTGCTCGCTCGCTCGCTCTATGTGGACCCGCCTAGTGACACCACTGAATTGCACCATTCTTAGTACCCATGGGGCCCGTCCTAGATATATGACAATTTTCATAGAAATTTGATATTCATGATGACATGGCCACACTTTGTATTTCCAAATACCATGCAGTAATACTTTGGTCCAAGTCTATGCTTCAATTATAAGCATATAATATAGCATTCAGATTATTTTGAACTGCTTAGCTACTTTTGTTAGTGTTCTTGGATTTGATTTATTACTAAAATACTCATACAAGGTATCGAAAGTGGCAGATTTCCTGTTATGAGTTAGTGAGTTTTAAGTATTCACTCAAATTTTAAGCACATGTGTACATAACCTCACTTTGCCAAGCAATCATTCACCAATTTCATTAATTCTAAGGCTTTGCGATATCCATCTACCTGTAAAAATAACTATACTGTGAAACAAGCAATATTTTGTATACAAATATTATCACCATAACTTGACTTCCTGTGAAACTAGTTTGTATTCTTCATGAAACCTAGGGCAGTTCAAAGTTTGGCACAACATACAAGGAAATAAGAAACTTTCTACGCTACTTCACTACAAAACTGTCTAAAATAAACTACTATGGTAGCACAAATGATGAAACACTCATGGTTTTAACCTCTCATTAGGTATGTAATCCTTTCTTCTGCAGTTATCTAGAAATTCATGACTTGGTGTGAAAATGGGGGTAAAATGCCTTTAAAAATTTTAAAGTCCTCTATCATTGACATTCATGTGATCCATACTGAACTCGACATACAACAAATAAACCAGAAGCAATAAATAACACTAAACTATAATACATCACAACATACTAGTCCAAACCACCAATAACCTGCTACCATCCCGCAGGTCAGGACATCCAGCCCACGCGCGACCTGTCCCGCTTCGTGCGCTGGCCGAAATACATCCGCATCCAGCGGCAAAAGGCGGTGCTGCAGCGCCGGCTCAAGGTGCCGCCGCCGATCAACCAGTTCACCCAGACCTTGGACAAGACCACAGGTGATTTATTTGTACATTAGCCTCCACTTTCTCTATTTTTCAGCCCTTTGGGGTTGAATGTTTAAAAATCGTTTGATAGTTGAGCTGTACATCATTTGAAGAGTTTTAAAATTTAGGCTGTGCAGTGTCAATCTCCATATAATTTCATACAACTGTCTCACTTCAGGATGACATTGTGTGAGGTCACACTGGTGCGTTGCGTCGCGTATTTTCATCGCAGTGTCGACCCTGCGTCACGTTACATATATTTTTTATGACATGCCACTGTTCTTCTACTAGAAAACTGGCCACCAAAATTGACTGCCATTTCTTTAAAAACGTCAATAAAGGGATTTCAAACATACACCATTTTTAATAAAGTTGTGCACTCAATAGAAATAAATCTTCATGAAGACCGCTCTGGCCTAGTGGGTAGTGACCCTGCCTATGAAGCCGATGGTCCTGGGTTCGAATCCCAGTAAGGGTATTTATTTGTGTGATTTTTTTTTTTTTTTTTAACTTTATTAAATAAAGGGGTTTTATCATGTTTGATGATGTCACCCCCATTGTTACAAATCAAAATCACAATTTTACCGTCGCTTAATTCCTAAATTGACAAGTTTGTACAAATCTTTAGCTTTTTTAGACAAAGGGTGTGCTAAAATATCGTTACATGTACCCACATTGAATATATTGATTTTATGCTTAATTATAAAAGCTTGCCTGTCAGCTTCGTTTCGGATACATTCCATCATAATGTGAGTAGCATCTTCTCTTGTCCCACATTCCGTACAGTTTTGTGAATGACTCTTGCGCATCAAAAAAGCAAAGCAGTTAAGTGGAATGTGTCCAGATCGAAGTCTGAGGGCTGTTACAATGTCTAACCTACCCATACCAGATCCTCTAAACCATGGCACTTGACACAGATTAGGTTGAATTGTTCTGTACCATATACCTTTGTTCAGAGACCTCTCATCGAAATGCTCCTTCCATAAATCTCGGCATTTAGAACGTACTATGTTTAGACAATCAGTATGGTATGGTAAACAATTACATACTATTCCTTCGGTTACAGCTTCCCTAGCAAATCTATCAGCAGATTCGTTCCCAGTTAGACCTACATGAGATGGCACCCATTGCAAATGTATCTTAATACTTGACTCCGACAACTCATTTAAAGTTTTAAGAATAGTATAGGCTATCGGTGCTCCTCGAAAGTTCGAGGTGCATCGAGCCAAATGTTGTAATGCACTTCTAGAATCCGTACATATAACAAAAATTCCGGTCTTAAATGATTTAACATATGCAATCGCCTCTGCCAAAGCTATCAATTCGATGTACATAATAGAAATATTTTCATTTATTTGAAGCTTTACACAACTATTTGATTGTGGGTCAAATATCGCAGCACCTGCACCATTTGCACATTTAGATCCATCTGTATAGAGAAAATAGGAATTAGGGTATTTTTTTCTTAAAAATAATTGACAATCTTCCTTTAAGGTATGAATGTCTAGCCTCTTTTTTGATATTTGCACACCTTCAATATACGGAGAGATTACATTGGAACCTTGCTCTTCTGTGTACCAGTATGTATTTGTCTATATAAGGATGTGCTTATCGTCGCCTAGTACCCATAGTACAAGCATTGCTTAGTTTGGGGCTAGGTTGACCTGTGTAAGATGTCCCCTGATATTTATTTATAAGTACCAATGAGTAATACGCAATGTGTCGACTCCTTAAAAAGTTTAGCATCCATAGATATATAAAACAGCCGTACATTCTAGACTTACAATATTCTTTACTTTTACATGATGAATATCCAAATGCAACTATGAATAATCTATGATTATCAAAAACAATACGAGCTTTTTAACTCTGAAGCATACATCCTCCCACCACCATCAATCATTGTACTATACCTCCACTAATTAGGTGGTTTCTGTTTCAGCTAAGGGACTTTTCAAGATCCTGGAGAAATACAGGCCCGAGACGCAGGCCGTCCGGAAAGAGCGCCTAAAGAAGGCTGCTGAGGCCAAGGTATGCACTAAAATGTCATACAAAGCTTCCTAAAACCAATCTTCTTATAGAGATAGGGTTGCCATCTCGAATTTCGCCAAACCCGGACAAACTATGACAAATCCGGGAAAACCTGGACGGATGGCAGTCCTATATAGAGATAATGTAAATTTTTGTGAAAAATTGTTTCTGTTATAGTGTAAAACACCTTTTTAGCTATAACGATGCCATTATGTGACTTTGTTTAGACATACTAACTGATATACTGTTTTTTTCTATCGAATTTGGCTAAAACTAGTAATATTTTTGCTCCTTATGATGTCTGGAATACATAGTTAAAATTAAAATCTGTTGGGTTTAATTGGCCCACAGTGTATGTATTTATTTCGCTCGGAAGTGAGTTGACAAAGGAGGTTGTTGTAGACAGTCTTCCCCATATTAACCTTATCTTAACCAATGTATAACTAAAAAAATCTGTGAGAGTAACACAGCCTTAGAGCATTTAACCAACCGGAGTTGCCATCAAGAGCTCTGTCGCAAACCTCGACCAATGACCATAGTCACGTCTACGTTACGTGCAAATAGACATTTGACGTGTCCTTTGCCCGCAAAAATCGGCAGACTTTGTACAGAGAATTACAGACAAAGCGTCAGTTGTAAGTACAGCACACCCAATTTCATATTTATTCCTCAAAATATGTGGACATGATGCATAACAACACTTCCTGAAGGCCATGACGACCTCTAACCACCAAGATCTCTGATGCCACCACTCCTCTCAACTCTCCCTCACATTCCACAACTCTCCACTAACCATCGTTCTTGTACAGGTCGCCAAGAAAGATGAGCCCCTGCCCAAGAGGCCCAACACCATCCGCTCTGGCACCAACACTGTCACCAAACTGGTGGAGAAGAAGAAGGCACAGCTGGTCGTCATTGCCCATGATGTCGACCCTATTGAGGTTAGTTAACTTTTACATTTTGATGTCTACGAACGGGCAGTACAGCTCCCTCGAGACCTGGGTGCACCCTGTATATTTTTAAAGATGATCCCCTGCCCAAGAGGCCTAACACCATCCGCTCAGGCACCAAAACTGTTACCAAGCTGGTGGAGGAGAAGAAAGCACAGCTGGTTGTCACCACCCATGATCTCGACCTTATTGAGACTCCATTAATAATTTTCATGCAATTAACTGGGAATTCGTTTCTAAGGTGCATGGCACACTGCATCCGATTCGCACGTCCGACGTGCGAACAGGATGTCGCTATAATACGTGCATAGCGTTGTCTCGCTCAAACATCGGAGCGACGTGCGAATCGGATTCAGTGTGCTATGCGGCTAAGCGTTTTGAGTGGCTAAATTACAGCAATATCTACCCACCCTGTGACAAATCTGTATATTTGTAGCTGTGATGTTAGAATTTCTTCACCTGAGGCTATTGAACAAGATTCACTAGCTGCATGAAGACCCTTGACTCTGAGCTACCAACAACCCCGCCTCCCACAATAAACCCTATCACCATAACCTTACGTGCGACATTTGCTTGCAGCTGGTCCTGTTCCTGCCGGCCCTGTGCCGCAAGATGGGCGTGCCCTACTGCATCGTCAAGGGCAAGTCCCGCCTTGGCGCTCTCGTGCACCGCAAGACATGCACATGCTTGGCGCTCACACACGTTAGTATCATTCATAGTCGTATATTATGTTTTATTTGAATGTAGGTGATGGAGATTTTTAATTTGAGCTGGTTAACACTGACAGCCATCTTTAACGGTGAGAAGAGCGACAAATTTAACCCTTTGAAAGCCTATTGTGCGTAAGGGCTTGTGCACAAATCACGTGAGGTTTTTTTGGCTACTTTTTGACCCCCCTCCCTCTTGGTGATATTTGATGAGGTTCTTGGCGATTCGCTATGTGCAGGATTGTCATGCAACCTAGCGTCCGCAAGTCTAGGGGAAAATGGGTCAATTTACTAAATCTTGTAAAATTACTCCAAAACTATAAACTACCGAACAGCTTTTGATACGACTTTCATCGATTCAATAGAGTGATTCTTGAGGAAGGTTTAGGTATATAACTTGTTAAGGTTTTGTGTAAATCTATAATGATGTTGTCAGAAAAAATCACGCTGGCTAGGAGCTTTAATCGAAAACGCTGCTTAACCTTTTGACCGCCAAAGACGTCATATGACGCGCGCGGCTACAGCCCAATATCAACCCTCATGCGTACCGACAAGGTTCACGATTACGCGCCGCGTGCAATAGGCCTGGCGTTCAAAAGGCGTTCTGTTTGAGCTATAACAACACAATGTATGGTGGGGTTGTCTCTCTTTCATGGGTCTACAAAAAAGTTCGCGATGTTGAATGTCTTATCTTTTAAGGATTCCTTACCATACCCATTCTTAACTTCTAGAAAAATATCACATAATATGTGGCATTTGCAAAGCTACATACACGGATACAGTATTAATAATTATTAAATTAAATACGTTAGTTATATTAAGCATTTCATGCAGATTATAATGGTCCCTTACACCATACAATTTAAAACAATATTTGAGGAGTAATCGTAAATTAAAGTTTCATTTTGAGCCACATAACTTGTACGAAATGTTAAAGACGCTTTCCGAAGTCAGTTAATTTTTACCACCTTATGCGGCCGGGATCGCTTTACTTACCCTCACCATGCACTTCGCACGTAGCTTAAGTACTAGGCGTCGCGTTAAAGGCTTACGTCATAAACATTAAAATATTACAGTGAAAGAATTATTTAATTAAGGCAAAACTTATGTCTAGCATCATTTGAAATTAGCCATCATACCAGATTTAATCACTCAATTTCTTTTCTAAAGTTATGACATGATGATTATGTTATTTGCTATCTGAGTGCCATGATGTCAACTCATCTACCACCAATAGATTTATCTGAGGCGTCCCCTACTTAACCTGTACCCAACCCTCCTCGTACAGACTGTATCATTTGTTTCCCCCCCAGGTGGAGCCGGGTGACCGCGCGGCGTTCACCAAGGCCGTGGAAGCCATCCGGACGAACTTCAACGAGCGGTACGAGGAGCTGCGCAGGCACTGGGGCGGCGGCGTGCTCGGCAACAAGTCCAACGCGCGCATCGCTAAGCTGGAGAAGGCCAAGGCGCGCGAGCTCGCGCAGAAGCAGGGTTGACCTGAATAAACATTAATGCGTAGTCGTTGTTTTATTTCGATGGTTATAACTTATAATAGGAGTATAAATATAAATAAGTAGTCCGCTGTTAGGCAAAGCCCAGTATAGTCTGCTAAGCCATAGAGAAATAAGTAAGCAAGTGTGCTCAAACACTTCTTTTCGTAGCCGACATCTAGCGTCAAGTAGCATTAGTAATGCTACTTGCGATAGATGTCGCGACGAACGAAATAAATGCTCAACAGTTTTCAGCTAATATAACCGGAACTCTATTTTTATTTAACTCATTCTGCTATTACCAATATTACAATAGTAGTTGTAAATTGTTGAGCAATACACTTCGCCAGTGAAAGAATAGGCGTTCTAAAAAAATTTAAGCATTTGTCGAAAGATGGCAGTAAATCTGTGGCTACAAATTTTCTTTAACAATCCACCTCTATTTCAAATTCTCTTTGCGCGTAGCTTAGCCAGAGAAAAGAAAAAGGTAAACGATTAGACGCCATTTTAATGAAAAACGCGTCAGTCAAAACAGTGACTGTCAAGGGCCGTATGTCTATGGGGTCTCCTCACTCCTCACCAAGGCCGTGGAAGCCATCCGGACGAACTTCAACGAGCGGTACGAGGAGCTGCGCAGGCACGGGCGGCGGCGTGCTCGGCAACAAGTCCAATCCAAATACCGAGCTTTTTACGCTTGTTCGAGTCCTAAACGAAATCTGTGCTTGATGCTTGTGTGTTATTTTACTTATTCGTGAATCGTGATTTATTATGAACGAAATTTCTTAGTGGTGTGAATAATTTGTGTAGGTCATAATGTGTACTTAATTTCAAGATGCTGATCGAAGTCAGTAGTTCATTGCAGATTTCTGAAATTCCAATTTACACATATACGGCTGGTTAGCAGTTAATCGAGCTGGGGTGAGTTTGCATCTTATTTGAGCACTTCTAAAGTAATATAGGGCCACGAAAACACGCTCCAAGCGAGTACTTACGCTCTATATTTACTCTGGGAGCTTTAACCAGCATACATCTGCCGTCTCACCCGCTCAGAGCGTTTTTTGGTCTTTCATGTAAGGTTAAGTCTGCCCTCTCACCGAGGCGCAGATGAGAGACATGCGGGAAGCATCCATCGGAGCGAAGATTCCTGCACGTCTTCTCTCATATTTCATACTTCATTTAATACCAGACGTAATAATTCACCAATGAAAACGCACAAATATTAACGTTGTTTTCATGCTAGGCAAGGCACGCTGCTGTAACTAAGACTAGGGGAAGTAAGGGGTGCCATAATGAATAGAATCAGGCGTTACTTTGCGGAAATCAAAATTAGATAATCAAAACAAATATTACTGTGCTAATTCGCGAAAAGAGTCGATCAGTGCTTTTTTTTTTTTTTTTTTTTTATTTTATTTTGATAGGTACAATAACACAATGCAGGCAACAACATTTTATAATATTCCATATATAAGTATCTTATACACTACCCACACCACGATTACAATTGTACACAACACAACCACGGAACAATTATTAAGCTAAATACAATTTTTCACTATAAAATCTTGTTATTAAAGGCAGTAAAGAATATAGTAAAATATAACAAACTGTTACGATAAGATATTTACTTACAATTTTGGGACAGCAAAACATTTTTGAACTTAGGTAAAGACACGTTCAAAATATCTAAATCAATATCTAAATTATTATATACACGACACATTCTAAAGACAGGCGCATTATTGGATACATTGTTATTAGAAACCATAGGCAAGGCAAACAATTCTAGATTCCGTGTTCTCTTATTGTTGGCTCTAAGTGAAACATAATCCATGAGGTTACTGTCGAGACCACCATGCACAATTTTATGAAGTGTAACCATATCAACGACATCGCGTCGGGACGATAGTGATTGTAAATTATATGCTAAAAGTCTATCTGAATACTCAGGAAGCGTTCGGCGTGTTTTAGTTTTAGTGGAAAGATATCGTAAAAACTTTGCCTGTATTGATTCCAATCTATCAGAGTGTGTCTTATAAATTGGTTGCCAAACCGACGAGCAGTATTCGAGCGTAGTTCGAACTAATGAGGAGTATAGAACAATTAGGCTATTTGGCCCTTTGAAAGGTTTAGCAGTTCGCTTGATAAAACCAAGCATGCGATTACATTTTGACACCATATGCTCATAGTGACAACGGAACGACAGTTCACTATCCAATAATACTAGGGTGACGGCACCAGTAATGGACACGGCACCAATTATGGACATTTTTTTCGTTGATCGAATTTATTAAGCAACTGTCCCGACATTTTTCAACTGGCAACACTAAAGCATAACCAATAGACGTTTGAGCTGTCATTTTGACACACGTCACCAAAATCGGCCATTTTGTTCTTAGATGGCTGCGAAGTCAAAATTCGTTACGCGCGGTGGTAATAAAAATCCGTTTTTATTATTGAAATCGTTAAGGAGGTGAGTACATATTTTTGCATGGTGTTATCTTGTGTTGTGTTGTAATGAGATTTGATGTTTTTTTTACTGAATAATACTATGTAGCAAGTAATTTGAGCTAAATTAAATATGTCCAATCACAGCAATAACTTTTTTGTGGGGTTTGTTCATTACTGGATTCGATATTTTAGGAAATTCAGTAATGGACAAGTGTCCATGCTTAAGTTTTTTTTTACTTTTTTAGTTTATTGTATTAAATTATTTAATTCGTTGCACTAAACATTTGGGTTGAGTTGATTTTGTGACTGCTCTTTATTTTCCAATAATGGACGATGTCCATAACTGGGTATTTTTAGTTGTTCATAATTGGGTTCTTTGTTTCTTCTTAGATGGCACCGAAGAAAAATTATACCCCCGCTGAAAGTGATGATAGTGTTTTAAGTAATTCTGATAAAAGTAGAGAAAAATCTCAGGATCCACAACCATCAAAAAGGCGCAAAATCCCCTTGACGAAGCAAGGTACAAAATCTTCTAAACGTCCTCGAAAAAATCTGAAATGCAATAAAAGTGATACAGATTCTGATGATGAACCTTTAAGCAGCTTAACAGCAAATAAAAACTCTGCCTTGGTAGTTGCTAAAGGACAATTTGTCATAGTCAAGTATGAAGGAGAATATTTTCCTGGAAAAACTGAGGATGTCGACCATAACCAATATGAAGTAAGTACCATGATATTATCAACTGGAAACTCTTTCAGATGGCCTGACAAGCCTGATAAAATCTGGTACAATGCTGGAGATGTTGTGGAACTTATAAATACCCCGTTGCCTCTTAATAATCGAGGCTTCTACAAAATTAAAGAAATGGAGAAGTATTTGCCAAATATATACACCTAGTTATCTAATTCATTGAGCTTTATATGGATCTCAATAAAATAAGTCATAGTATGTGGAATATTTGTAGAATTCTCAGTATTAGTATGTCTAAACCGATAAGTGAGGCTGTTAGATTCCTAAATAGTAAAACTGTTTTGACGTTTTTATGCAGAGATTTATTATTATGTTTGTAATGCTCTATTTTTGCTAAGATTCAAATTAGTACAGATAGATTAGATGATAATATTGTTTAACTATATATATAATTGTGAAAATGTGATACTTCTTTTGATTATATTGTCAAACGTCCGTAGGTACAATAGCATGCCTAACAAGATATTAAGCTTTTTTGATAGTTTTTTTAATATTTTATATTGTGCTTTATGATTATTATATTGCTAAGATTCTAATTTCTTGCCTGATAGATCTCAGTTGATTAGTGTGTTACCAATTCTAAGCTGCAGCTGCTGGCAAAGAGGCAAAGCCTCAATAAATGTTTAAAAATTACTGAAAACCAGATGGTTGATTTTAAAGTCTGATAGTATAACTTGGAAATCTAAGACTGATCATGTTGAAAGTTCAAATAGCGTTCAAATATTACCTAATAATAAAAGTTGATTTGTGACATCATTTGTTTCATTTATGTGTTCAATACAAAAGTGTCCAATAATGGATGTTCATAATTGGGTCCATGTCCATGACTTGGTGTCCATTACTGAATTTTTGATGTCCATCAATGGTGATTTCGTAAATTTCAATTTATATATTTTTTATTAATTATATATTAAACATACAGGATTTTCGGTTTTGTTTCAATATTCCTCATGTATTTGAGTGCCGAAAAAAAAATCACCATTTTTGTATCGTCAAAAAACATCCCATTTTTAAACGAAATTCTAATTTAGTGCGCTTAACATGTCCATGATTGGTGCCTTCACCCTACTATACCCCGTTATACTTAAGTACTTGCGCATTTTCACATGCAAATAATGTTCCCGCCCTCCCACCGCAAAAATAAATACGCATTTAAATATAATAACCACCCACCACCGAAAGTACAAAACTGGACGTGTTTCGCCTCTACGAGGCATCCTCAGGAGATGTTGACGGTCCAAAGTCCGACGACTGAAAGTTCAGACTTGCGTATTTATTTTTAGGAGGGATTTAAGTCTCCTTGGGTCAGAGGAGTAGGGTTACAGCCGGCGTAGCTTTATTTGACGTTCATAAGCGCATTGTAATATGTCTACTAGGAAAAAAAAATCAGTACATATGATGCTACTTTTCCGCACTAGTGCGTAAAATAGCACATTATGCAACTATGTCGAAAATTTTAAGAGCCATATGTACTGAAAAACGTACGATACACGTGCGAATAGGTAATTCGCAACTCAAGTCGATTTAAAACACTCCTTCCTATTTTTCGCACTTGTATCGTAAATAACAATTTTAGCGATTATTATGGAAACTGACCAGAGCGCATTCTTTTTACCCTACCTAGATCAAATTAGCAACTAGAAATGTGGAAGACAGACTCGAAGCCAAATCCAGCATATCAATAGTACATTATTGCAGAGGACAGGAAAGGCAATTCGTGAATGAGTTTCGATTTTGTCGGGCGAGGTGAAGCAGAGTCCGAATAAGAAGACGAATCCACGAATTGCTGTTCCTGCCGAGGCATCTATAGTGCTTTTCTCTAAGCATGCGAGGAAATAAGGCAAAATAATTATAATTTAAGCATCAACCAGCACTCAAATCGAACCTTCACATCAAACACGTCAAAAACAATTTCCCTCTATAATTATTTAAAAAAAGTTAGAGGCACAACTTATTCTGCCATTCAGTACCATTGCATTCAATATAATTGTGCAATATAAGCTGCATGTGTAAAATTACAGCTGAATGCAAACGATTCATAGCTAATTCAGGCCAGTAATGCGTTTATGAATAACGCCATTCTATTAGGTACTGTAAGAGTAAATTCTTATGCACCTGGAAGCTTATGTGTACCTTTTATGAAGTCTATTTTTGTATACAACATTTTATAAAAGGCTGCCACAGGTGCGTTATCATATCTTGGCTTGACGTATTTCTCAACCCTTCTTTATCTTATTTATTCCAAAGTGAACCTTCAGAGTCGGCAACAAGGTTCAATTTTGAATGTAAATAGTAAATCCTTAAGGTACACAGTATTCGATTTTAAAATTCATTTCGCGATGCTAGTGATATATGGTATGGACGTGCAATGTGCCATATGCTTTTGTTATTTCTTGTAAATACGTAGTGGATTTTTACCTGATTCGGAAAAGGATCTTTTGCTCGTATGTTTGATTGAATTTAAATTGTATTATTGTACCGAATACAAAAGCTGAAGCTGAATGTGTTTTAATTAAAGATATAAATGGAAAAAAATAATCGCCTCGGGCAAGATTCGAATTTGTGACAGGAACACCGCACCGGTCGGCCGCTTTTTTAACCGATTGAGATAGGCTCACGGCCGCAATGATACCTGAATGCCTACCGCGAACCACGTTCGACGTGTTGCGTCTCTGTTGCACTTGTAAATTCGTACTTAAGTGTGACAGAGAGGCAACACGTCGAACGTACAGGTGTAGTTCGCGGCAGGCCCTCTGTACTATTGATTGATTAGGTACTTGTATTTGTTCCGTGTTTGAGCACTACATTCATGCAGCTCTGTAAGTAAGTAAGTAAGTAAGTTAGTTGTAGATTAGTTTTCGTACATACGAGTAGTAGCCTCAAACAAGAGCAATCGTAAGATATCTCTGAAAAATCCCAAATTTTTTTTTTTAGATTGGTTTACAATGTCACATATTTTATTGAATGTAGTAATTAAGTAGGTAAACTAGGTATACGCTATCGAATGGCACCACTCTTTTTCTAAATACGTCCACGGACTAAAGTAAATACCGAGCATAAGGCTTATTTCAGCTCCGAATGCTTGGTTTCTAGCGCAAAATCAGCGCCACCTCTGTCAACGGTACATGCGATTCCAAGTAATAACTGTGTTCCTAAACATCGATAAAATCTATGCATATAGCTATTATCTAGTTGTAAAGATATAAGCCAGCGCGCCATAACACTTTCCGTTACATCTGGGGGCCTACCGCGAAAACCGAAATTCGCCAATTGCGGGGATCTTTCTCTTTTACTCTCACTAAGACGTAATTAGAGTGACTGAGAAAAATGCCCGCAATTGACGAACTTCGATTTTCGCGGTAGGCCCCCTGGTTTTAGACCCGGCTTCGACCCTTTCGGGTAATCGGGAAGTTTCACACACGTTTCATTTGCAAATAACAAAAACATTCAAAATTGCACGATGTTAGGAACCCTCTGAACGCGAGTCTGACTCGCAAATTGTTCGGCTTTAGTTTATTATAAACGAAAATTCTACAATAGGTTTGTTTCCAATTTTTTGAAACGCTTGTATTACATTCTATATTAACTAAAAGTTGCCCTAAAATTCAACTTTTATACTAAAAACTGCTTTAAATATGTTAAATTAACCAAATATATTATGACAGATGCTTTCGCGCCCAAAACGCTCTTTGTAAATTGTGTGACGTCACAGTTTACGGTTTGACACATAACTACATACATAACTAGAAGATACGAACTGTCAACTGACATCTGTCATTTGTTGTTTATCCCCTAACTGTCAACAGTGTCAATCCGAGAGTTCAAAAATTCAAAATTCAAAATTCAAATTCAAATTCAAAATTCAAAATTTTATTCTGCAAGTAGGCCTCAAGGGCTCTTTTACAAGTCAATACAACATTTACAGTAACATCATATAGTGACATGAAAAATACATAACAACATTTTATAAATACAACAGCCAATACCTGGGTAAACATTACATTATAATAATCTTAAAATAAATAATTACTACAATACAATAGAGATGTATAGTCTCTATGGTTAAAAACACATTAAATCTGGAGATGTAAAAGGTCCCCAATGTCAGAGTACTAATATTAATAAAATTTGGAGGTGTAAAGTCTCTCCAAGTGTCAAAATAAAATTTATACTAAATAAATAAACCGCGTCTGGACTGTTAAACTAGCAGTCTCATAAACTAATGCTACATTCTGTACATAACTAGTATGTACCAAGTCAAGTATATTATACAATATGACAGAGACGTATAGTCTCCACGGTTAATACATTAAGTTTGGAGATGTATAAGGTCCCCACGGTCTGAGAAAAATAATAATACACAATAATAAGATTTGGAGGTGTAAAGGTTCTCCAAATGTCAAAGAATAAAAAAAAAAAAATATTGTATGAAATACATATTTCACGTCAAGAGACTGTTAAGCTAACAATCTTAAAACTAGTTCTACAGAATACATAACTACTATGTATTTAATATGTCAATGTCATCATCAAAATAACTAAAACATAACAAACATTAATACATAAGGTTGAACAGCTAGAAACAACAGCGCCATATGCCTCTCCGGGACACTGCACGCAAAACTATTACAGCTTTTGAGACTGGAAAATATGGTCATTACAGGTCCCCTAAAAGGAGTTTAATATGTTCTTATAATCCAAAAGAATTTATTGGGATACAATTCTGCCCTAAGATTTGTAGATGGAAACAATCCTATTGGTGCTCATGACCTAGCGGTCACTAAAAATATCCTTTGTTTAAAATTTGTTTCGTCTCCAAGTAATATAATAATAAATACCTACACACTTATAAACAAAAATTTGGTGCGATCACTAGTATGTGGGAAACTCATTGACAGTTGAATTTATCTATGTAGTCCTACATTCATTACATGACAAATAGCATGACATTATGCCCCCTAAAATTCAACGTATTTTTATGCATAACATTAATATGTGCCTACATACTTACATGTTACACATACTGCCAAAATCTACTCTTCCCGTACGGCGGTAATAAGTTTCCAGCAGGTTTATTCTCTGTTTTACGACCGAAATAAAGAAATTTCGTCATTCCTGCGCTGACTTCGCAACATGTGGTTGAAACGTTGCCTGTTTTTATGCGTTGGTAAGAAATATTGCACCGTCACATAAATTCTGCTCTCTTTATTTATTTATAAATACGCATAGCATTATATTTTTTTATTATTTGCAAACAACGATAGTTGTAAATGATTTACATATATATCTATTATTTAAGTACCTACTTAAATGCTTTGAAAATGTAAACACCTAAGTAGTGCTATTTCATTTAGTTTACTTATTGAACCGACCGATACACTAATTTAAATATTTAATAGCACTTAGGACATTTTAAAGGTTTTTTAGAATGTTTTTAATAGACTAAGCACGTTTTTGGAGAGTTGCGATTAAGAGGGTGGGGAGGGGGGAAGGGGCAGAGTAGAGGGAACAAAAGATATAGCTAATAAATACGGCCAAAAACAAACAAGGAGCTCCTTCTTTCCGAGGAGAAACAAAACCACAATCAGTAGTCTCAGTATTTATATTAAAACCTTACTTCCAGCGCTCACAGCAGCAGCAGTCAAAGTTGACCTCCAAGGCTCCCTAACCCTAGGTTCAGAAGTCGCCGATTTCCTGGCGCACAACTTTCAAGAAGAGTTCCTTGGCGGCGTCAATGCACGGAGAGCCAACACTGACGCCCTAGAGGAACTAATCAAAGTCGTCAAACACATGAGACCTTGCAAAGATTCCTCCGTCTGCACGCCGAAATTAGAAAAGCTCATAATCGAGTACGTTTCTGATCTGACAACCGGCATAAAGGCAGTTTTTGACGACGTTTTGGAAGATGAGCTTTGCAAAGTTAAGTATTTCCAGAAATGTCTGAAGCACGTTAGGAAAGTTGTCAGAGACGCTGCTTCAGACGCTGATGAGGTACACAGATGGATTAATATTCTTAAAAAGATAAGTGGTGTTTATCTTGAACAGGGGGTGTTACTTGCTAAACAAGGCTTAGATAATGCTGATAAAAGGGAGCAAGCAACTAATGCTCTTAAACAGCAACTGGTTTTTAAAATAACTGATATTGAGAAGAAATATGAAATGATACTTTGCAATGAATTCCGTTTATGTCCATATCAATTCGACGCTACTATATATGTGCAACTCTTACTTAACTTAATAAGGAATATGAAGGAGAATAATGTAAGATTATTTTTGAACCAATTCAAGAAAAAATATCTACACGCCCCCATGTTCAAGGAAGATGTTATAATGAAGAAGAATTTCGAGGAGGTCTTAAAAGAGATGTTGCTAAACAAAACAATAGAAACAAAAGCAATTGTATTATCTATAGCTGATGTAGTTCAGAAAAGACTAGCAGGAACGCAACCGAGGGAAAGAGATGTTAGGTTACTACAGATGATTTTATCCGATATGGACCATATTTATGTAAACAACAAAGATGAACATATTGAAAAGTTCTTGGATGTCGTAAAGGATTGGTTGAAGAGCAATGATGATAACGCCTTGGGAGATGGAATGGAGGTTTTTTACAATAGTTTGGCTTCGCACTTTTTAAATCAGCCGAGTGAAATAATGTTTAAATTGCAGACTGTGGCTCAAGTATTTTTAGAAGTCACAGCACATTATACTCCGCCTGCTTCCAGATAAATAAATTAACCAGTTGACATGGTTCTTCTGTTTATAACATCTACCGTCAAGGTATTAAATATTGATACGGGCAAAGTGCCAAAAATATGTATACACGACCTTTTTGCCTATAGATTAAGGTAGTGTGTACATATTTTTATCACTTTGTCCGTATCGATATTTAATACCTAGACTGTACCTACTTATATTAGCTTCAAAGAGTGTCTTTTTTTTACGATGCCAGTCCCAATTTTCCATCCATTGTGTCGGTCGTGTCTTTCTATGATATCAAGATATTTTAGAGCTCCTTTACACGATGTCCCAGCGTAGGCCAGTCTAAGGGACGCAGCTATGCGGCGGAATGAGATAGTAATATCACTTACTCCCTCTAACGCATAAATGCGTCTCTCTTGGACTGGCCTGCGCTGGGCCACCGTGTAGAGGAGCCATTAAAGTTAATACTTACCTACTACATAATTGGTAGTGTACATTGTTTCTTTGGCGTTTACGAGTAAACTACTCCTCAGTTAGGTACTTGTATTAATGATAGTCTGTCGTATGAACAGAATGAGTTACAGTCGCTATTAGATATATCGGAGCAGCCGAGGTGCTCCAAAATATCTGAAGTTCTCTAACTCATTGAAATGAGGCACTCTAACGCCTTGACAATAGAGGCGTGTTCAGATATTTGTAAGCACCTTGGCCGATCCCATATATCTGACGGCGACATGCATGCATATTTTTCATTTTCTATATGGACCACAGTGTATGAGGAGGACATTGATCGGATATTGAATCAGTTTCTTTAAAAGACACTGCACCTACTTAATCTTTCTGGTTTAACCCATTTGTTGACTGGTAGAGAATGCCGTAAGGCATTATGTCCGCCATTTGCACCTTCATGTATTGTGCAATAAAAATTAAATAAATAACTCTTCGCCGGACGATATCGGCCTGTCAGTATTCGCGATAGTCAGCTTTTGCGAATAACTGACAGGCCGATATCGTCCGGCGAACTGGTAATCAGCCCCGTTTATCCTTTTTTGAGAACCATTCTTCATGCTCTTTGCAGTACATCTAGGGTTTTTATTGAAAATACATAATATAAGGGGTCTAAACATAATATTAAAACAACGGTAGGTGTGATCAAAATACATTTATATGGCACAATGAATATAACTTCTTCCAATCTAATGGCTCCTCTACATGATGGCCCAGCGTAGGCCAGTCCTAGGGACGCATTTATGCGTTAGAGGGAGCAAGTGATATTGCTATCTCATTTCACCGCATAGCTGCGTCCCTTGGACTGGCCTACGCTGGGCCATCGTGTAGAGGAGCCCTAACTAACCACGCGACAGTGTAGTACGCTTAGACAAGCAATTATATTGTCTCGAGTTCTAACAAAACAAAACGTACTGACCTGCTAATAATACAATCAACGTAACCACTTGTAATTTTGCATCGACTGTCATCGTTCGAATGTCACCTCCCGAATGCTCGTTCAATATTTAAGATGGAGGGATCGTCACGTGATCGATCGTTACAAATACTTTTAATAGTATACTTAGCTTATTTAATCTAGAAAAATGTATTATAATGACAAAATAATATACTAAACTAAACAGTATCCTTACAATAATAAAGGTTAAAATAAATGACCTTATCGCATACTATTGGGTCCTAAAATATGTGTGGCTTTAATTCCAACTTTGAATGTAGTTATAATCTCAACGGGTCCGAAGGGATTTGAATTTCATCCTTTAGAATAATAAGGTTTGAACTTTGCGAGTATTTTCTTTGAATTCTTTCTATCTTGCATTATACTTGACATATAAGTAGGTATATGTACGTTTATTCTATTTTCATTCAAAATAACTTAAATTTTTAGTTTTTCCGGTCGATATTATTTTTCGGAATATTCGTTAGAAATACAATACCCTAAATTACGTTTGCACCTGTATAGTAATGAATGTAAGGCTGCAAAAGTTGTTTGCTTACGCTATACTGCGCGGTCTTGAACTTAAACAATTAAGTAAGTAACTTTGGTAACTTTATATTGTGTTTAATGAATTCATTAAACATTTCACGGCGTTCAAGTAATTTTATGTGTGTCTTGGGAACGCTGTACCGACCACGAGCGAGAAAATCTGCACCGTAAAACACCGAAACATCTTATATGTTTTAATGAACAATTGTTGTATACATATAAATAAATAAATAAATATTATAGGACATTATTACATAAATTGACTAAGTCCCAAAGTAAGCTCAGTTTGTTGATACAGTAAGGTTTGTGTTGCGGGTACTTAGACAACGATATATATAAGTACATATTTATAAATACTTAAATACATAGAAAACATCCATGACTCAGGAACAAATATCCATACTCATCACACGAATCACAAATCACACTTACCAGGATTACAACCCGGGACCATTGGCTTCATAGGCAGAGTCACTATCCAGGCCAGATAGGTCGTCAAATACATAACGATAAAATAAAGATAGTTTATCATTCAAGTAGACATATTACAATGCGCTTATGAACGTCAAATAAAGCTACACCGGCTCTAACCCTGCACCTCTGACCCGAGAAGATTTAAATCCCCCCTCTATTGGAGGAGGGTATCCCAATATGGACCGGCAAGAAACTCGGCGGGACACGTCTTTTCAAAACATTACATCTTATAATTGGCTACCGAATGGACACCGCAGATTAGCCGGGGCAGAGGCAGACCAAAAACGGGATAACCTCGACGCTTTTTGCAGCGACTAGCGGAAACATGCTCCAAACCGTGATGAGTGGCGGTAAAAAGGGGAGGCCTATGCCCAGCAGTGGGACACAAAATAGGCTATTTAAAAAAA
Source organism: Cydia pomonella (assembly GCF_033807575.1). Taxonomy (NCBI): domain Eukaryota; kingdom Metazoa; phylum Arthropoda; class Insecta; order Lepidoptera; family Tortricidae; genus Cydia; species Cydia pomonella. The sequence continues at coordinate 44,942,256 of NC_084703.1, forward strand.
AAAATCTTATAATTAACATGCATCAAATAAGACAAAAAAAGTACAATTTAGATTACTATAAAATTCATGCAATTACATACAGTAGCTACTTTTCTTAATACAGACATTTGATAAAAAAATATATATATGTCATATCAAATCATACAAATACGTAGCTCTTTCAGGAAACATATCGAATTATTACAAAAGGAAAAGAAAAATATAAGATAAGATTCGTGTTTGATACAATCGTGATATAATATAGAGCTTTTCAGTCGAGTACCGGGATTATAGTTCGTTTTTTAGCATTAGAAAGAAGGTGGGTAAAAAAGTTAAATAAGTCACCTGTTGTATGTAGTTGTGACGTGTTCGAATAGATATTTGTTTTGTTTGTGTGTGTCATTTAAACATGTATTGTCTATTCGAACACGACACAACTACATACAACAGGTGACTTTTTAAGTTTTTTACCTATAAGCGATTCTGACCTGTTTTTATTGAAAATCACTTTTGTAAAATAAGTCACGGCAACATTACATTATATACATACATACATGTTTACATTTTTTTGATTACATAAGTAAGTAAGTTACTGATTTTTAATAAGCTTTTTTCCATAAAAAGACATGTCATGATTGTTTACCTTTTGTTCTAATGCTAAATAAAATTAACTATAGCCAACGCAGTTTGCTGAGTTGCCTAAGTATGGTACGAGATTGAAAAACTGGATTATATAACTATTGAATACCATTCTTTTTCTACGAGTCATCTAAAAAAATACATTTTTACTGTAAAACCTAAATAATTAATCTAAATTGGTTTCTCAGTAGACACAAATTTTGTACTACACAAAAGACATAAATGCGCGTAGTCCCCCGCCCGCCCGTCCACCGTTTATTCTTTTCTATGGGAGTGCGGCGGCACGATTGGTACTTTTTTTATAGTTGACTATAGCGTATCGAAATGAATCTTATAGTTGAGTTGGGGGCCCATATATGAAAAGTACGCAATTATAATTAGGTGTACGAAATCTTAATTCAACCATTACGCGTAGAAAAAATATTTTACTGTCATAATAATTTTTCTTTTGTTTTTTCCCCCCTTTTTTTGAACACTCCTATACATCAAACGTATTTTTTATTGATAAACACATGACCTAAAATTAACTAAAAAGTTTTTTATTTATTTGGGGGTAGCCTCCCGAATACATATTTTTAATTTTTTGATGTTAATCAATAGGTATGTCCAGACTAGACCTCAAAGTGGCAATACAACAGTCAAAAATGTGTTTTGTACCGACTTATGGCGAAAGAATGATTTCGGAAAACATTTAATTATCTCTGAAACTAAGCCCAATCCAGAAATTTTTTTATGACATTTTAGTTTCTAAATATTACCAGGAATGCTTAGTTAAAATGTCTCGCAATGCTCACGGGCACCTTGTATAAAGGTATCAACAATTTTGCCCATTTCGAGAGTACCTATAATATACCTTATATTAATAAATTAAATGTCTAAGAAATAATTATAAATAATTCTAAATTACAAAAAAATACTCGTTGAAATCGTAACAACAGTATTTAACGGCTTGTTCTAATGTGAACACTTTAAAAACACAAATCAAAATATTTGATAAAAATAATGTTCCCAAAAAGTTACATTAAGACTACAATTATTTGTGGTAAAGGTATAGCTTGAGAGCCCGTTAACGATTCTTGTCCCTCAGAGACCACCTTTTCGTTCCTCCACATAATTTACTCCCAATGAGAAGGTCCTGGAACTCGCCCCTTAATTTCCTTTAAAACGTAATTCATTTCACTGAATTATCTTTGAAGAGTCCATTTACTGTTTTGTAACTTTGAAAAAGTCTTATAAACACGTCCACCCTGAAAACAATCATGTGTATAAAGTTTTAAGGCTTAAAATTGAGTGGAGCGCGCGTTTTTAGTAATTTAACTCTTTATATTCAGCCTTACGTTGACCCAGAGTTGAAATGGTATTTCAAGGCATTTTCAACCATATTTGTATTGAGATACGGTGGTTTTAATTCAGGGTTGTATTGAATGGTTATTAATTACGTAACGAAGCGCACTTGTTTCACTGTTAGAGGCCTTTCGCATTATCCGATTCGATGTCGACGACTCGATATAGGTACAGTCGCCATCAGATATATCGGAGCGGCCAAGGTACTCAAAAATATCTGAACATGCACTCTAACGCCTTGACAATAGAGGCGTGTTCAGATATTTGTGAGCACCTTGGCCGCTACGATATATCTGATGGCGACTGTACAATGTAAAAATAGTGATTTGTTTTACTACTACTAGGGGGCAGAGCGAGTGATTTGAAAAGTGATATCTTGAGTGTTGCGAGGGTTAAACAAACTTTGCTACCAAGTGTTTTTTTTTTTTTCACTAGACCCACGCGACGAAAATACTAACTACTGTACGTTAGTTACAAATTGAATCCCAATTCCCAATAAACGCTATTAAATAGGTAAATAATATTAAAACATTAGGAAACAACTTAATATAATATATAAATAATTACGAAGAATACAAATTGCCAAACGTGAAATACGAGTCATTTGAGTTTCATTCTGGTTTTTATCAACAGGTCCACATCATCAAATTGGGCAAACATTTATATTAAATGTTGCCACTGTTATGGGTAAAATGCTATTTTCTTTACAGTTTTTTAAGTGGGTAAGTATAATGATTTTAAATGAAAAATACATATTTAATAGCATTTGGATTTGATTTGTAATGCCACTTACATTTATTATTTCCTCGCGTGGATTTTGTGTTTTTTTTTTGTATTTGCACCGTGTTTAAAAAAATTGAAACGCTAAACGCTCGCTACGTTTGAAGTACAATCAAACGAGGGATTAAACGACAACTTGTAAACCAAATAATTTCAGGGTCGGCAACGCGCATGTAATGCCTCTGGTGTTGCAGCCGTCCATAGGCTACGGTGACTGCTTACCATCAGGCGGGCCGTATGCTTGTTTGCCACCGTCGTGGTATTAAAAAAAAAACTATTCCGGGTAATTCCACGCGACTGTAACGTCAGTTACCAATTCTTTCGTGTGTTCTTACATAAATTAAGCAAATTTAAGTATCCAGATATCTACCTGTAGGGCTACGCTAGACATACAGACACTTAAATTTGCTTAATTTATGTAAGAACACACGAAAGAATTGGTAACTGACGTTACAGTCGCGTGAAATTACCCTTCCCTAGATTTTTTGACGACCTTGATATGTCTGTAAGAGCCCTTAGGATCCTTTATATACTGACAGTTTACACGGCATTACGAAAAAGAGGAACTTTTATATTTAAAAAACCTCTTACAAGTTATTAATTTCATACAGATTTAGTACCGGGAGTATTCCATCATATATTAGAAAATAATGGCAATTTAAAACGAATATTACGTAAGCTATTTAATTACGTAAGACTGGATGGAGGGTAAGATCGTATGATCACTATCAATGCAATGTGTGGCGCCATTTCATCCCGCCCCTCTTGCCACATTGAAGTAACCGTTCAGTCGTGTGTTACGAACGTTTGAAAAATGTGTGAAAAAGTTAATATTAAACGTAAAAGTACAAGAAGGTTTCTCGGTTTGGTGTCTTAAAAAATAATAATTTTACTTTGAGTGTAGATTACTCCTAAACTATTTAATTAAGGGGCATTAAGTGAATTAATAATAATTTGTTTTCTCTTTTATCATTCGAATAAAAGAAGGTAAAAGTTAGTGAGAAATAAGCAATATAAGCAACGAAAGGAGGTAAAAGTTAGTGAGAAATAAGCAATATATTTTTGAGACGACCTTCCAACTCACCGAAAAATAGTCCGCTCTTACCCGGGTATACCATATCTTATACAGAAAGGGACATAAACGTGAAAGTTTTCATATAAACTGTACATTACTCACGTTTCCTTTAAGTCACATTAATTGTAAAGGGAAACACAGTTCTAAACAACTGGAAAAGCCGAGCGCTTTTCAAATAGACTCTGCACATTTGTTTCAAAATTAGACTTTATTATTTAGAATAAAAGATTCATTTTTAAATATATTCTAGTGGTGGATAAGTCCTTTGGTATGAATGGTTCTTCATTGCAACTTTAAGTCAAGGGGGCTGTTAGTTTAACAAGGAAAAGTTGGGGCTGCCGCTATTATGTAGTACGAGAGCCGACTATGAAAATTATTTTATTTAAAAAAAACAGCCTATATACGTCCATCTGCTGGGCACTGGCCTCCTCTCATGCGCGAGAGGGCGCGGGTTGGAGACTTTACATATACATGTCTGAATTTCTATTTAGAGTTTTATTTTTATTTTATTTTATTAAATACAGCAACTATCTTAGTAGGAAAGCGGACCCTGGCACTAGGCCGGGAAAACGCTAGGTTGAAGAAGAAGACAGCAACTATCTTTACAGGTATACCCAAATACAGTAGTGTCTTAAATTAAATAATCCTTAACCTATCCTTAACTAAACAAAAATAAAAAATATTACTACTCCTTATACAATACACAATAATGTCAATTCCTATTTACAACATTTCATTGATCATTATACAATAATTTCAAATTAAATTTCAATGCATGAACATAACACAATATACCTACATATAAACCCGTTTCCCACATAGGGCAATAAAAACAAGATCTGTCTTGTCGGCAACGAGATTCATAATGTGTACAGTACGGCTGAGAGGTGCCTTACGGAAGCTGAGTTAGAAGATTATGTATAATACCTATTAATAAATTATTATTAAATATAAACTATTAATCAATAATTGGAGTTGCAGGCGTACATAGGCTACGGAGACTGCTTACCATCAGGCGGGGCATATGCTTGTTTGCCACCGACCTAGTATAAAAAAAAAAACATTTATTTTTAAATGTAATATATTTCGTTTGTTTCTTTTTTGTTTTATGTTTGCTGTTACTTTTTATAAATAGGTATGTTTATTTTATTTTATTAAGATCAAGTGCAGTTGTAAATATGAAATGGGCATTTAGGTATTTGTGTGATGAGCCCGGATATTTGTGACCGCGGCCGGAAAACGTACCACTTTGCCGCTTGCCATGAGGACGAGATTTGTTTGTATCTTTATACGAATAACCTGACATGGCGTCCTTATGGCAAGCGACAAAGGACGGTTTGCCAGCCGCGGTCACATTTGTTCCTGAGCCATGTTCATGTTTTATGTATTTAAGTCATCACACAGATAAATGCCTTTACCAGGATTTGAACCCAGGACCATCGGCTCCATAGTCAGGGTCGTCGAATAATGGAAGGTTGCAAATTCAAAAACGAAATTACTGGTTTTGGATTCATTTCACAGTTTAGCTGTGCGAAGCACGAGTTTCTATTAATAAATAATAAAAAGAATATGAATTCTGCTCTCGGACTCGGATCGGAAAGCGTAGCCATTTGCTTTGCATAACGGTACCGAGGCCGTTTCATTAAAATTAACTTTATACCGGGACGGAAATTCGATTTAGATCCCGCACCGATACCGGAATGTACCGGCAATATTACCGATATACCGACTATTTATGGGCGAAAGATTTGGTCCGTGTAATTTCTCCTTTTCCCTAGGGACAGATTTACAATAATACATGACAAGTAATGTAGTCATTGATTACTATCCTTACCACGACTGCCTTAGCTGTCTCAAACTGGCATATTTGCTAACGTCTGCGTTATTTACTTGCTACACATCTCGTTCGCACTAATATGCGAGTACGAGCGAGATGCATAGAAAGTAAGTTCCGCTCACGCTAGCGGCTGTCAGTGTGAAACTGGACGTAGCCATAAAAATGTTAATTCTGACATCTACCTGTATAACGCAATATAAGATAAATAAAGTCTAAGAAAAACACGTGCCTCGATAAATCAAGAAAAAAATATGCTAGAATAGATGGCGATATACCTTTGGCCTAATACTCGAGTAGATGGCGACACTCTTCGGCAGGGCCGAAACTTACGGAATGGTACTTGTATAATATGAAACTAAGCTAAGTGAAAAAGTCCAAAAGTTGGACAACAAGTCGGACGACAATATCAATATACGGAAATGAACTGGTTTATTGGAAAACACAATTCCCCCAATGAGGGCGCCACTGGTCGGTCGACAACTCGACACAGTCTCAATATGAGTATAAATGCGGTCGACTCCAGTCTACCAAAGTTTCGGTTTCAATTTCGGCTGAAAGTAGAGACAAAGCAGCAGAGGCGGCGCTAGGCGTGGGCGACGCGGGCCACCGCCTACGGCCTCGCGGTCCGAGGGGCCTCGCGCCTCAAATACACATACATAACTGGGAAGCAATGTAAAAAAATATTCGTTATTTCGGCTGAAGCTAGAGACAAAGCCGCAGAGGCGGCGGTATTAGGAGTGGGCGACGCGGGCTACCGCCTACGGCCTCGCGGTCCGAGGGGCCTCGTGCCTCAAATACATATAACTGGGAAGCAACGTAACAAATTATTAATTATATCTTGCGCCACCAACGGGCCTCGCTAAATGTACCTTGCCCACATCAAAAAAATCTGGTCTTGCCCCGCCACTGCAAAGCCGTTTGGGGTCGACAAAAAATATGTTTCGACCGGATACTAGTCTACTTCTAGTCTGGTAAGTAACTACGAGTATTAAGAGGGAAGAAAAGCTTTTCGAATCAAACGATAGTTTTTCTATGAAATTCCATTTCGGGAGAAAACGGTTTCCACTAATTAAATCTTAACAAATCACTTTGATTTTTATGTCAATCGCTTCAGCATGATATATTCTAGGTTTCGCATTTTTGTTTCCTTTTTTGCTTTGCAAATTTTGAAAAACGGGAAAACCTATAAACCTAGTTTTTCATTGTATCAGTAACATACTAAAAAATCATGGAGAATGGAAAATATGTGGAAGTAGGAAAACGTTTTCACTTTTTGTATGAACGATCTCGTGGTAATATGTTTCCCACTTAAATACATAAGCCTTTCTGCATATGCGTCTGGTGTGTTGCGGCATTAATACGGGCTTAATGTCCTATATAGTGTATAACGTCCCTTGGTCTATGCTTCTGTTTACTTTATCCACTTTACTGTACTTTACATACTTTATTAACTACCTACTTATTTACTCCGACCCAAAATGAGACTTGGCTTCCGACACATGACAGCGCCACTTTTCTCGGTCCTTTGCGACCTCTCGCCAATTGTCGACTCGAAGCTCGCGCAGATCTACCTACTTGCTTTATATTCAATTTTCTGTCCTCGTGGACTTGTTATTGGATATGGACTTTTTTCTTCCTCGCGTTGTCCCGGCTTTTTGCCTGTAGCCCGGGGTCCGCTTGGAAATTAGTCCCTAGAATTGGCATAGGCATTCGTTTTTATGAAAGAGACCGTCTAACCTTCCAACCCTCCCTTACCCTCGTAAACTATGCCTTAATGGGATTAGTCCGGCTTCCTCACGGTGTTTTCCTTCACCAAAAAACTGGTAAATATCAAATGACATTTCATGCATAGTTCTGACTCATTGGTACGAGCCAGGGACCAACCGCAACCTTCGGATTGCAAGCCGTACGCTCTTACCGTTTCCACCAGCTTTTTCACCATCACGCCGCACACGCCAGCTAAGCTACTGGTCGTATTCACAGCGGCCCCGCTCAAACGGCATCACCAGGCTAGGGGTCGTGAGGTTGGGTAACGATCGGTAGCAAAGAGCTGGCCAGCACCAGCAGCCACATCGTTCACAAAACGACGAGGATTGACCTCTCCACATCGGTGGGGAGCGAGTAGCGACCCCCGACAGCCGTAGGCGGATACGGCCACTTATACCTCACAAGGGAGGTATCGAAGTACATCCACGCACCAGCTTTTATTAAAGATGAACTACTCTAGATAAATCTACTTTGGCACTATGAACTCCATTGATGAGGTACTTAATTAAATTTTATCGGTGTACAGTAGCCTATCGAGCCATCGGACATCTATTGGACCCATAAACGAACCCTAAACAGTTTACAAACCCTTAGCTGTACCACGAGTTGACATTTGAAGTTTGCGTAAACTCGATCGCAGTCTATTTCGCTCGAATTGATGTAATGATGGGATCGAGAGTCACTAAAGTAAATGTCAAATGTCGCGTATTAATTAATACATATTAATATTGTTGTTATAACGTCTACTCCTAGTGAATAATGTTCTCTATTCTAGTACTTAAGTAATTAAAGTTATATTAAACACACCACACACATATTTTGTTGTAAATCTCAACGGAGGTGCGGTGTCTCTTGACAAAGGTATTTTTAGACTTAAAAAGAGGCACCCACCTGATTTTTGTAAAATAACTTGTGCAATATGGGCCATTTTTTATTTGGTAGTCGAATTTATTTTTACAAGCTTTTATTTCATTATGTGTATAAGCTTTTACTGTACGTTCTTTCCACAGGCAACTAATACTCATTGAGACTTTCTAAAAACATCGAACACAATTAGATTGCGTTGTTTTATCACAAAGATCCCATGGCCACCTCCTGTCTCCATCATCAGATCAGCTGTATGATACCATAATATTACATTGTCACCTGACTTACATATGTATGCAAAATGCTATACACACATACTAACAGGGCAAGTTAAATAAAAGCTTATAAAAAAAACCGTGCTATTTTATGTTTTTCTTTGTACATATTTCACGCAGAAAAACTTAAAGGGCCCACTGATTACCAGTTCGCCGGACGATATCGGCCTGTCAGTTGTTTTTTTTTTCATACTACGCCGGTGGCAATCAAGCATACGGCCCGCCTGATGGTAAGCAGTCCCCGTTGTCTATGTACGCTTGCAACTCCAGAGGAATTACATGCGCGTTGACGACCCCCTCCCCCCCTCTTTGAGCTCTGACAGGCCGATATCGTCCGGCGAACTGGTACCTAATCAGTGGGCCCCTATAAAAACAAACCTTCATCTCATACATTAACTCCAATCGTATTCTTTGAGGGCAAAAAACTAGACAACGACACGGCTTTTGACTCACCTACATAATCAGGTATAAAAAAAAATTAATGAAACTTTAAATTATTAATTACTTTTAGGAAATTGCTTCCAATTGCGTTTCATCTCGTTGGGACCTTTGATATCTCCCAGGATAAATTAGGCTAAAATTTTCCTTGTAGATATCAACTTGGCTTTCAAATAATAGATTTTTCTAATAATAAAAAACCCTTCTTAGAGTCACTCTTATCTTAACTTGGCACAGTCCTAATAAGTGGTCTTACGAAATAATGACATTTATAAAGGGTTTACAATTTTTTTTTAAATACTACGTCGGTGGAAACAAGCATACGGCCTGCCTGATGGTAAGCAGACATTGTTATCAAGTTTTTTTGTAGAATATTCTTACACATATTGACTAAGTCCCACGGTAAGCTCAAGAAGGCTTGCGTTGTGGGTACTCAGACAACGATATATGTAATATACAAATATTTAAATACATAAAAACACCCATGACTCAGGAACAAATACCCATGCTCATCACACGAATCCCAAATCACACAAATAAATGCCCCTACCGGGATTCGAACCCAGGACCATCGGCTTTATAGGCAGGGTCACTACCCACTAGGCCAGACCGCTCGTCAAAGTTCGTTGTAGAATTAGCTTAGTTAAAGTAAGGATGGCTGCCATATCATTCGATATCAAGTAACATGCGAGATTTGTCAAAATTGTTTGCAACTGACGCTTCATTTCGACTGATATCACAAAATAAATAATAGTACTACCATACAGAAAAGACACTTCCTGCCAAACCGAAGTTTGACAGCGATTCAGGAACGAACTATACTGTAATGTACCTTTCTAATGTTTGGCACTATCCTTTTCGGCCATTTAGGGTTGTCAAAATTCAAGTCATTAAGGTGCGTTCGGGTAAGTTTCGGACAATTTTAGGTGTTTTTTGTTGATGCTGATAGAATTTTATTTTCTCAGCTTGTGTATAGGCTACGAGCCTGATTCATATATCAAAATAAAGAGAAAGAACTAATCTACTGCGTGTAATTTTATTAAATCCCTACACGTGCAGGTAAATGTGTAATGAATGTTTAAAAATGAAAAAAAAAAATTTTTCGGCCTCTGTGAATTTTTACGTGGTGGTGTAAGAACGGACGGGTCTGTAAAATCGATTCTATTACTGCTAGTAGAGAGTTCATTATAGAGAATAATCCGACTTTATCCGCTGACAAACATATATAGTAGATTTGTACAAAAGTATAGGAAACAAAAGTTTCCGGAGCTATTATATTTTTTTCGACTTTTTCCGTCCGATCTTACCCGAACCACCCAAAAACACAGAAATTGTGGATCTCAAACTTTTTATCGTGGGGTCAACGACCTACAAGTGTTGGGTCAATAGCCGTATCTACAAGCGCTAAGAAAATCAGGAAAGTGTTTTTTACTAAAACTAAAATAAATACAACCATTGTAAATCAGTCTCGAGTTTTACTCAACATTCATTATATACTTTTAATACAAATGTCAGAAAACTCAAAATGTGTGTACCTAAGTAATTAGAATTAGATATACCTAATATCTTACTTAGAGATCAATCTTATTTGGTACACGCAGTTTTTTTGGCTTCTTTAAGTTTACTAGTTTAATTTCAGTCGAAATAATTGAACACGATTGGAGTTTTATTTATTTATAATAATAAACATTATAAATCGAAATAATTAGGTAAAATATACCATTTTGTCAACAATAAACCAAGCGTAACCGAACCATAATTTATACCTTGAGTGCAGGATAAGCTTGGATTGACAAATAGAAACAACTTGAAATTGCACTAAGTATGTACCTACACGTATTAATAAATCTTCTCTCTTATTAACATCAATCATCAAAATAACTAGCTGTAAAGATCAAGCTGTATAGTTCGGGAGGCAGAGGCTCAACCCCACTACCTAAATGTGTTGCAAACCTAATACACCTGTCTTACCTACAAAATTTTACAATATGAATTGTAATGTAAGGTTTAAAGCAATAAAGATTTATTTATTTATTTATTTATTTATAGCTAGGAGAATGACATAATAAATATAATGACAGCGCCATCTATTCTTATAATTTGGAACTAAATCTTTTCTTTATATAAAAATATACATTTTTAAGCTTAAGAACAAAAAGCAATAAAATTCCAAGCCCACACTCAAAAGGTATACGAAAACCATTGAGAAGTTCCACTATCCTGATCCTGACTCCATGATCAGACTATAACACATTAATCAACATCATAATTGAGCTTCCTTATAATCCGTGTAGATTCAAAGTTTGGGAATACCTGACAGTTTCAGATCAAATAATTTTCATCCGATCTTTCACTACCTCGGGTAAGACCGGATCTCAGCCTACGGTAGCCGTAGCCCAATTTCAATTATACAGATATATCACAAATTTAATAAAACTAATATGTACTATGTAAAAGAAACAATAAACGCAACTACTTACCAAATAATGCCAAAACACTAGCGGAGTGTATTTTCGGACACACGATTTCTTCTAGCATTTTACTTCGCGGCACATAACACGCGACTCGTCGGTCGGAGCGACCAGTGCAGACTGAAGAGGGGAGCAGAATAAAATGGCGCATCACGTGGGGTTGCCAGCATTTAAAAAGTCCACAAAATAAGGGTACAATCAAATAATACGATCATACCCGATGTCCGGGATTACCCGAACGCACCTTATCTTATCTGTGGTCGTGCACGTATAGGGACGTCAAGTTGTGCTAACCCTAATAATTGCTCGCAGCAATGCTAAGCCGGACGTGGCCGGACAAAGCCGAAAAAGCCAAAAGGAAGTGTCTTTCCACTGCTGATATTAGAATTGAGGTTAAACCGAATTTCTTTGTTTCTCAGCGATGTTCTAAATTTGAATGTAATTAAGGTAAGATCGGTTATCGACACACTAAAGTGAAAATTAAGATTCACCCACATATACAATATGTTTGTTAATAGGCCGATAAGAGTAGATATGTAGATAAAAGCTTGTAAAAGATAGACTACTTTACTTAACTCTACTCTGGCAGTATTTGCCATGAACTGTACCGTAATGAAATTTGATCGGTATTCAGGTGCCATCGAGCCATCGGAAAGCTATTCGGGTTTCATAAACGGCCCCTAAATTGGTTCCGTCGAAGCCTGGGCCCTGATTTAATCAAGTCTAGCCAATGAGTTTCATAGGTCAGATCGTTTTTAGTGTTCCATAGTCAAATAGGAACCCTTATAGTTTCGCTATGCCTGTCTGTCCGTCGGCGGCTTTGCCCTATATGGATCAACCTGGTCTGAAATAAATGTTTTTTATTTATTTATTTGCTCGGTGATCGTTAGTGCTAGAAAGCTGCAATTTGGCATGGATACGTAAATCAATCATGGCGACGTTTATGGTGAGGGGCGTCCTTGGATCATACAGAAATAAGTAAGGAAGGAGTGCTAACGTGACACTATTGTCACGTTAGCACATCTATATGTCGCTACGAACGAAAAGTCAAATGACGATAGGTTATCGATATGACTTTATCGACATGGCCACAACGTCTGGTTACTCATTGTTAACCGTAAATAAAAGTGTGGATGTGTGTGTGAGGCTACGGCGATAGCTGGCTAAGACTCCATCTTTTATTTATTTAATTAAAACTTTATTGCACAAAAGAAAAACTTAATGTACAAAAGGCGAACTTAATGCCATGAGGCATTCTCTACCAGTCAACCTTAGGGCAAAGCAGAAAAGATTGTAGGTGGTGCGTTTAAAACTAAAAGAAATTGTTATTGAAAGAATTAGAGTCCTAATACACATAAATTAATTATAAACTACTTAAATACATAAAGACACATACATACATTACATAAATATATATATATAGAAACAGGCGGGGTCAATGTACATTATTCCTCGTGTTAAGCTTCTTTATTGACATATTTAACTACAAAGCATTTAATTGTTTACGTAATTCCGGGAACTGTTACATGAGTGATGTTCGCACACAGTGGCAGCGTGGAACCGGTGGAACACAACAATTTTGTTAATTGAATAGGTAATGTCGGAAGATATGAGGTTGAGTAGACCACCGAATGAATACCAAATATAAACTAGTGGCCCCGTGGGCTTTAGACCTCACGATAAGATCGATAAGCTTAAAACATGCAAAATTACCACCACCACCTTACAGAAAACAGCAGCCAAATAACACTAAACCCTACTCATAGTGTTGTGTTCCTGCCTGTGAGTAAGGTTGCCAGAGCTCATCGAGGGGGGGCGGGTTTAGGGTCGGCAACGCGCATGTAACTCCTCTGGAGTTGCAGGCGTACATAGGCTACGGAGACTGCTTACCATCAGGCGGGCCGTATGCTTGTTTGCCACCGACGTAGTATAAAAAAAAAAAAAAATTACTTCTTTGGGCCATTTTACAGCGAAACTACTCACAATGGTCTTAAGTGCCATAGACCGTAATGGTACTTAAGTCATTTATAACAATTTCCACAATTTTGAATATTTTCCAAAAAAAGAAAAGACAGAAAATTTATATGTATCTACTGAACCTGCTTACAAAACTTCACGAGATTCAGTTTAGAATTGCGACCTGTAGAGAACATCCGGACGAAAGCAAATTGTCCGAGTAAAAACGTAGACCTTATTCACATAATGGTCGGGCTTTACGGGCATTAAGAATAGTGCTAGTTCAGCGGTTGAGTGAGTGATCTGTCGATACCCCCCGTCAGGGGGGTATGAGGGGCCGCTACCGCACAATGGCTGCGGCGGCTGTTGCGGGTCGCTTCCCCACCGACTGGTGGGGTGGTCTGATGGCCGTCATTTTGGGGACGGTGTGGGTGTGTGGGTGTCTTCGCTACCGATCGTTATCCAACCCCACGGCCCCTAACCTGGTGATACCGTTTGAGCGGGGCCAGGTTATGGAGCCGCGGAGAAGGCGACCGGCAGCTTAGCTGGCGTGTTCAGCGGTTTCACTCACGAATTCGAGCCAATCATGCAGTCTAACGCAACTAGTTGCGACGAATCGCGCGCGTGATGCGAACTCATCAACCAATCGCGTTGTGGCGTTACGCAGCGGCTTCCATGAGCGAATAACTAGCGAGCGCGTACGAACGAGCGCTTTCTATGGGATTTAGAAACAACGCACCAAGCGGGACGTTTTGGTAACTCAAAATCCCATACATAATGAGACTTAACGCAAACGCGTACGTCACGTCACGCTATCGAATAAATTTACACTAGGGGTACTGGTGTCTATGCATACACCTGTCCGTGATAATTCCGTAACACGATTAGTTCTCGCGAAGCCCGGGGGCACGTGAAATATAAATGTGTTGTGTGTCACACCGATTGAGTTTCGGAACTAAGTACATTTGATATTTATCAATGTTAACGGAGAACCAGAGCTCAAGAGTCCGTCTAAACTTACTCCGCACCGATCGAAAAAATAGTGTTGTGGAAGTGACATTATAATTATATTTAGCCCAGTTTTCGGAGGCAAAAATTTGGCCGTTATGCATAAAAGTGCCGCATCCCTAATGCGACGCGTGTGCGCCAGCTTCAACAGCCTCTTACTTGGAGTGAGTGGCAAGCAGGCTGGATTGCCCGTTCCAGCACCACTGGATGAAATTACATGTCCGGAGACAGCGGGCAATCTAGACTGCGCAGTTAGGATAGGAAACTATTTATAGTTTGTGTTTAAATAAGGGCCAACACATACCTACGATACGACGTCGTATCGTGGGACGGTGCGACGTCATGTCACGTTGCGACGTCGTCTTACGTTGCGGCGGCCGCAACGTGGAAATCTAGGATGTGCATTGATTGATTCACGACGATATCGTATCGTTAGTATTACACGACCACAATCAGTACCCCTAGTGTAAATAAATTCGATTTTGAAACGTGACGTACGCGTTTGCGTTTAGTCTCATTTTGTATTGGATTTAGAAAGTGCGCGCCAAGCGGGACGTTTTGGAAACTCAAAATCCTATACAAAATGAGACTTAACGCAAACGCGTTCGTCACGTTATGATGTCGATAAAATTTACACTAGGGGTACAGAATCCGATTCAAAAATATAGCAGTTAATCAAGAGAAAAATAATGCAACAGACGGGTTGTAGTTCTACTGCTTACCTCTAAAAAGTCGCAGAAAGTTTACTTACAGTTTACGTTGTAGGTTTTTACGACACGTCGTCGCAACGTTACACGACGTCGCAACGTGACATGACGTCGCACCGTACATACGACGTCGTATCGTGGGTATGTGTGTTGGCCCTAATACTAACATTACCTTTATTGTTTTGGAACACTGTTACTAATCAAGATATGATCGAAATAAAGTTTTCAATCTAATTAAAAAATGCATTAATAATTAATTAAATATTAACTCAAGTGTTGATATATACTTTTAAGAAAGACTAATGTAATGTGATGTCACATCACATTATCATTTTGTTAGAGGCGTTTCAATCGTCGAGTGCTTAACTCTCATTTCTGACCTTTCTGTTGCTTAAATGCCATGAGTCCTATATAGACGTTTGATCCTCAGGAATATCAAGATCGATTGACATTATTTACAAAAAACTGTCAAGTAGCCAATTGCTGAGATAAATCAAGATACCTGACGCCTAAATTTACAATGAATCAAAATACCTGACGCCAAAATTTGCAATGCGTCGTCTTAAGAGGGAAATATATCACATGATCGTCCAAAAAAAGGAGAAAACGTTATTTCCACATCTAAACATTCTCCATGTTTTTTTGTATGATATTGACACAATGAAAAACTAGGTTTATAAGTTATCTTTTTTCCATAATTTGCAAAACAACGTTTGTTTTGAACGGCGGCAAAGTTGATACCCGAGCAAGCGAAAGATTCTAAAAATCTTGAGCGTTGCGAGGGTTTCAAGGCACGAGGGCTAAACAAATTTTGCCTCCGAGTGAAACACAAAAAATTTCACCACACCAACGCGAGGAAAATACTAACTATGAAAGTGGAAATATCAAATAGTTGAAACCAAATCAAATCCAAATGAATTTAATAAAAACTGTATCATTCAAAATCATCATTTAAAAGTCAATTCCACCAGCTAACATAAGGAAACAACTCAAAATTTGCATCTGATTACTTTGCTCCACATGTGGATAAAATGCAACTTTTTCATTAGTTTTTGAACAATCAAGAGGGCCTTTACCAGTCAGTGTGGGGTTTTTTTTTAAAGCGAAACTTTATAAACCTAGAATATACTATGCTGAAGCGATCGACATCAAAATGAAAGTGATTTGTTAAGATTTTCCTAGTTAGCGGAAAACGTTTTCTCCCGAAATGGATTTCATTGTAAAATTACTGTTACTTCGTTAGGTTCCAAAGGCTATTCTTCCCTCTTAAGCGTGATAATTTTAAGCGCCATTCTAGATCTGGCTTAATAGATAGATTCTTACTGACATAACATAATATATCTAGTCGATTAATCTTCAAGATAAACCCATAGCTTTACAAAAACCGAACACATACAAAATCTACCTCTAAAAGAATCCAAAGCTTAAAACTCCATGCAAAAACCGCGCCATTGAGAACTGTACTCTAACCCATACTGTTCAAGTCGAAATTAGCCTGTAATTTTATCACCACTAAATCTTGCGTACTGAATAAAATATGAGAGGATGGAGTGAATACTGTTGTAAAATATTTAACGCTGAAAACAAAGCGTAAATTGATGCAGGAGACGTTAAAACGGTTTTATAGTGTACATACGATGTGTGTTCTTGTGACTAGATTGTAGAGTGATTTTAGTGGAAGGTATATATTGGGATTTTATTTAATCATAAATATGTAAAAAAAAAACATGTAAAAATACGTTAAATCACACTTGCCTCAGTATACTTAGGAGGTATCGAATATAGCCTCTGAGCTAATGCAGACATTTCAAGCAATAATAAAGAGACGTTTCTTTTATTTGCCAGATCTTATCGTTAAATAAGTTACCTCAAATGTAACGCAGACGTTAACTTTTTCGTGTCTTCTTCAATGAAAGAAAATGGCTGATTCTTACAAACTTACTTTTACCGTTGTTTGAGCGCTATCGTCGCTCGAGTTCCGTACAACAAGTACAGAGCGCGATTAGTTCCAAATTTGGCCACAGTAGAAAATAAGTTGTGTTTAGTTACAAACTTATATTTACCGTCGCTTGAGTGCTGTCGTTGGTCGACTTTCGTACAATCTGTATGGAGCGTTGTTAGTTTCACATTTCGCCGTATTCTGTTGTAAGTTTGTATTGCGATTAGTGTCTCCGTTGATGCTTTTATGGCCGGGGCTGTTATATATCGCAGTGAAAAAAATATTGTCGAGTTATGTAGGGACTGTACGAATGTATCTTACATAATAAAAAGTTTCATTAGGACTACTAAGAGCTAACAAGAAATATTTTTTATTTATTTTAGGCCTGTCCCAAAAAGGGTGTGTGTGTTTTTAGGTACATCATACCTGGGGGCCAACCAAGACGAAAATCGGATCTTAAATAATCTAGGACTACGTATACCTAGTCACGTGATTTTTTGTTGGATCTGTCATCAACAATTTTTTTTTGTTTAGCGTTTACGTAGCTTACGAGTATATCACTGTGTTTTATGTTTGTTTATGTTCCTCTGGAGTTGCAGGCGTACATAGGCTACGGAGACTGCTTACCATCAGGCAGGCCGTATGCTTGTTTGCCACCGACGTAGTATTAAGAAAAATGTTATAGAAAGTAGAGGTAAGGAATGAAATCTCCATGTACCAAAAAGTGTCCGTCAAAAAACCGTAAATAGGTGTTGTAGACCTAGAATATTTGAGAAGAAAAATCCAAATCATAGACAGGGCACTTTACACCGTCAATAACGTCTAGGTTTTTAGCTACTCTAGCGCTACTCTGGAGAGTTTTGGAACTATTCTTTATAGCTGACAGCAGGACACTTTTGCAACAGTTCTGCCTATGGAGATTCGGCATTCCATTCCTTACCGCTACCTTCCATAGTTTATGTCTTGTTTGTAGCTCCTGGCAGCTATCTATAGATGTGCTATATGCGTGCGCCCGTGAGAGACAGAACATACGCAATGCGACAAAATTAAAAATACGTTTTACCATTCCTGACAATACACTAAAAGCAACCTACGTAATTTGGTCAGGTTATTTGTTGCCATACTAAAATGTACGGTGGGGAATAAAAAATGAGACTGGCAAGGACAAACAATAATAGCGCTTTCTCTGCTACTCCTACCGAAAGTTCCATAAGTGCATCTCGTTCGGTCATCTGGCCCCTCCAACATTTCATCTTTATATTATTACCTCTACCTCTATGGTTATTACTGACCAATGCGGGCTAACGCGATTAATTTCGCTAGCGGCGAAGCGCTAGTGTAGACGGAGGTCTATGGAAGGTGGAGGTAAGGAATGAAATCTCTATGTACGGTCAACCAATTTGATTCCTAGGCCACTATAGAACCATGTCATAATGACGACAGTGCTTATTGAGTGATGCGTGTCAAGTATCTAGTAGTTAAAGCCACAAGGTTATATAGTGGCCTAGGATTCAAATTGGTTGACTGTACCAAAACGTGTCATCAAAAAACCTTAAATAGGTGACGCTACAATACCTAGAATACTTGAACAAAAAAAATCAAATCATAGACAGCCCACTTCACTCCGTCAATAACGCCTAGGTTCTTAGCTACTCTAGCGCTACTCTGGAGAGATTTAGAACTATTATTTATACCTGATAGCTAGACACTTTTGCAACAGTTCTACCATAAGAGTTGATAAGAGATTACACTCCTTTTAATTCCACACTCCATACGGAGGTCTTTCAAAATGTCAAATGCATAAAATTTTTGGGTGTTACAAGCTATTTTATCGCGAATTCTCACTCCTTATTCATAATTGTGGTAAATCTTTTTCCATCTTTTCATGGTAAACATTAGAGATAGTCCAATAAGTATAAGTGGTTTTAAATAACCGGCCAAGAGCATGTCGGGCCACGCTCAGTGTAGGGTTCCGTAGTTACTCTTCCGTCACAATAAGCTAAACTGGAGCTTAAAGTATAGTAAATTGTTTACCAAGGGATGAAACGGTACCTTTCACCCGAGTTAAACAAATAGGCAAATTTGCATAATCAGTACCTAATTAAAGTAAGTCTTTTTACTATGAAGGGAAAACTTTTTGCGATAACTCAAAAACAGCTAAACTGATCATGTCCGCTATAGTTTTCATTTAATGTCTTTCTTAAGCTCTACTTCCACGATTTTTTTCATATTTTTTGGACCTATGGTTCAAAAGTTAGAGGGGGGGGGGACACATTTTTTTTTTCTTTCGGAGCGATTATCTCCGAATATATTCACTTTATCAAAAAATGTTTCTTGAAAACCCCTATTATTTTTGGAAGACCTTTCCAACGATACCCCACACTCTAGGGTTGAAGCGAAAAAAAAATTTCACCCGCACTTTACGTGTAGGGGAGGTACCCTAAAAAAAATTAAATTTTTAGATTTTATTGTACGACTTTGTCGGGTTTATTGATTTATATATCCATGCCAAATTTCAACTTTATAGCACTAACGACCACGGAGCAAAGCCTCGGACAGACAGACAGACAGACAGACAGACAGACAGACAGACAGACAGACAGACAGACAGACGGACATGGCGAAACTATAAGGGTTCCGTTTTATGCCATTTGGCTACGGAACCCTAAAAAGGGGTAAACTAAAATATATGCAAAATTATTCAGATTGGAAAAACGGCAAATTTAGACGTTCAAATACCATTGTGTATATTAGAACGCATTGATTTTTTTAAAATAAGTATAGCAGAATTTTGAGATCTGTTTTTCTGGACCTACATCTACAGTGTCGCCAACTGGTGAGTACGAAAACGGTAGCCCTCATTCTTGCTTCATATTTCGTATCCTCTCAAACCGGAGACGTTGGCGGAATAATCGGTTATATTGATGGGGATTGGGGATGGGGAAAGATAGATGTACTATTGACATCTTGGCTAGGCCCCTGATATTGTTTCATAATGGAAAGATTCGCACTCTTCTGGGGGCCTACCGCGAAAACCGAAATTCGCAAATTGCGGGGATCTTTCTCTTTTACTCACACTAAGACGTATTAATTAGAGTGACAGAGAAAAATGCCCGCAATTGACGAACTTCGATTTTCGCGGTTATAGTGGTAAGCTTGTTGATTGAAAGCGATCGGACCCGATCTTGCCAGAATTGGTGACTTTTCAATTTTTCTTTCGGGCTTGTGCATAAATCACGCGAGGTTTTTTCGGCTACTTTTTGCCCTATTTCGTGAGGTTCATTGGCTACCCCTCCCTTCCCCATATAACCTCACGTGTATTTATTTGAAACTTTTTCATTGAACCTAATTTTAAGATAAATATTATTGTATATAGTAAATCTTGTTTATTTTTCTATTTCAGATAAGAACGTGATGATACATTCGTAAAATAGACTCGCTATTTTTAAATGCGAAGCGAGAAAAAGTGCGGTAAATATTTAATCTTAGTTTCGTTCACTGTAGAAAAATACACGTGAAGTCTCCTTATACCCCCCCTCCCCTCCCCCAACGTGATCTGTCGTGATTTTTTCGTGCCCCCCCCTTTCCCTATCGAACCTCGCGTGATTTGCGCACAAGCCATTCATATAAAACTGTAAGTACTTAATCATATTTAGTTGGGATTTGGTCGAAGTGAAATATATCGTGAATCAGGAGCCATATTTTCCAATATGGCCGCCATTTCATGACGGTCACGTCCCGTACGCCGCCGGCCTCGCAATCGGAGTTAATCGATTTACGAACCATACAGGGTGGCGCCTAGGGAATGATCAGGAACAGTTGGTGAAAGTGAATACACTACACTATTTATTTTTTGGGTAATGTTTATGTTATTTGTGCTCAAAATCACTAGCTTTTTTGATCCTAATATAAAAAGAGTGTCCCAAGATCTTTATTTCCATTCCGTTGTAATTTTTCATAGATTTGTCACCTGTCATAATATATTATACAACGAAAGCCCCAAAAATATCTGACACGATCTTATAAGTAGAGCCATAAGAGCGTGTCACATACTTTTGCGGCCTTTGAAGAGTAACATATTATTGCACTGTACAACTTTAACTAAAATAGCCCTATTAGGCTGACTTTGTATATATAAGTAGAGAAGTGAAGTATGTACTTAGCTATTACGTGTGAACGTGTATGAAAAATATGTATGTTTCTTATTAACTGTAAAACTGAAATTCGTTAGAATAATCATAAAAAGGCTAGTTAATAGATAATTGCTTTTTTTGTGAATATAGGTGACACCCTGTATAGTTGGTATACATCGTGTCGAACTGAGAAGTAAGTGATTTTTTTACAGAATCGGATTTCAGAAATACTTATTCAACGTTATAAATCGAAATTCGTCAATTGTGGGGACTTTAGACGGCTAAAACACGTTTTGTACGGAGTGTGATAAAAGGAGTGAAATCTCTTATGGTAGAACTGTTGCAAAAGTGTCCAATTGTCAGCTGTAAATAATTGTTCCAAATCTCTCCAGAGTAGCGCTAGAGTAGCTAAGATCCTAGGCGTTATTGACGGAGTGAAGTGCGCTGTCTATGATTTGATTTTTTTGTCAAGTATTCTAGGTATTGTAGCGCCACCTATTTAAGGTTTTTTGTTGACACTTTTTGGTTCATGGAGAATTAATTCCTTACCTCCACCTTCCATAACGTTTTGCTACCGCGAAGACAGCCATCGCGTCATCGTGCGTTCGTTCGAAGGACGTCAATGGAACGAATATCGTTTCATAGACCTACCGCGAAATGCAATTTTCTGAGTTTTTGACAACACAAAATTCGTAAAGAACTGTCAAAACACACGTCACCTCTAGGATAGTAATGAAAGTGTTAAGTCAATATGACGACCTGTTTGGCCTAGTGGGTAGTGACCCTGCCTATGAAGCCGATGGTCCCGGGTTCAAATCCTGGTAAGGGCATTTATTCGTGTGTTGAGCATGGATATTTTTTCCTGAGTCATGGTTGTTTTCTATGTATTTAAGTATTTATAATTATGTATGTATTATATATATCATTGCCTAAGTACCCTCAACACAAGCCTTATTGAGCTTGCTGTTTGACTTAAAGTTAGCTGTATAAATTAGGCATAACTTGTCATCAAGTTATTTATTTACCTTGATTCAGAATGATTTGAAACTGCTAAATCAATCACTAGAATAATTAACAAATATAATTGAAAATAAAACCTTTTTATTATAGTTAATAAACCAATTTATTAACCTTATCATCAACAACTAATAAATACAATCACTAATACTATATAATTCACCAATATATTATTTAATAATTAATTCATCAAATTAATCAAGTAAGTACAAAAACATTAACATAATGATCAACATAGTATTTACTTAACTTTCAATATTCCTGTGGCGACGATTAACTCAGTGCTGCAGCGCAACGAAGAATCACAATGAGAATGATCCAAATGAATCGGGCCGGGCCCCTTTTATATCCACTGCAAACCAGCCACTCACAACTGGTTAATCATGCCATTTGTTGTACGAGAAGTGACGTCACAAACGTATCTTCTCATTTATCGAATAATGCAGAATAAAATGATCACAACATCTTTTCAATAAACTCCGTTATACATAATTACTAATAAGTAATATTAATACATAATATAATCACTTTAAAATAGTTAACAAATCTTATTAGAAGGTTAACTACCGTCTCAAAGTTACCACTATCCATGTTTCTCTAATCAACCGTGGTTTCGTATCGTACCCACATAAATCACAAAGTGTGTAAACTTCGCGTGATATTGAGTTAAGTGTTTAAATAATGAATATTTATCAACATTGGACGTCAGAGAAACAGGTCAGTTTCATACATAATACAATTTATAAATAATAATCTAACACGGCCATACTGACGTGTACTTCGTTCCCGAAGTACTAAAATCATAATTCAAGTAAGACAACCACATCATTAATTAAGTAAAGCCAATGTTAAATATTATTGACCGGATGAATAAACATGTTACTCTCATTCAATCGCTACTCTTTAGATTGAAACCAATGCTTAATAAACAACAATGCTATGTCATACATTATTATATAATCAATATTATTAACTGCTTGAATAGACATCTTAGCACCCTTCAATCCTCGAATCTGTGGGTATTGCCAAATACCTAGACATGCCAATTACATTCACCCGCTGCTAGTGAGAACAACTGACACCAAGTATATGACCGACCAGCGGATACCCAAATAGTATATCACAAATGTGGGTATTGCCAAATACCTAGACATGCCAATTACATCCACCCGCTGCTAGTGAGACAATTGACACCAAGTAAATGACCGACCAGCGAATACCCAATAAGTGTTTCTTTTTCCTTTTTTTTTCTTTTTTTTTCCAATCGACAACAGATAATAATATCTTGTACAAAATCCTATATCATAAAATGTATAATTACCGACATAACATTACTGGTTAATGGCATATTCAACTTAAACATTTCTTCAGCCGTAAAATCAAAAAATGCCCATCAACAATATACAATTAACTGAAAATACCAATGCTAAGTAAGGTATCATTATTACTTAGTAATAACAATATTTCACAAAACACAAAATCTGTCGAATGTTGGTGTCTCACTGTAATTATACTCAAAAATAAAGATTGAAGATCATAATAATCATAATATAAATTCGCATAGATACATAATGAAATGAAATGAAATCAAAACCTTAAACTCTCTAAAAACCGTTCGGCCAATCTGACAATTCATTTCGCATTATGTGCCGTTTTATAGAACAGCAAATTATTTTTAATATATACGAGATTCCGATGTTGAGGTAACGCTACTAAAAAACATACAATTTTAACATTTACATCATTATAGATATACCAGGACTCTGCTCCACTGTCGCTTGTAGCAGGGTCGAAAGTAGGCAAAGCACTGTCCACGTCTTTTCCGAGAGCACCGGAGACAGCATCCTTGATCGCTTTCAGAAGGCCTTGCACAGCTTCCAAATCTCTCTGAAATCACATAAGCATTTTTTAAAGTAAGGCTGAATACTATCCCAACTTCTGATGTTAGAATAATAAGTTAAAATGGATGTCCGAGCAGATAAAAGCAAACCCTGCTGTTATGTAAACAAGCAATTAAAACAGAATTAATAGTAAATATTACATTAAATTCTCAATACTGCTTGATAACACTAAGTTAGCTGTATAAATTAGGCATAACTTGTCATCAAGTTATTTATTTACCTTGATTCAGAATGATTTGAAACTGCTAAATCAATCACTAGAATAATTAACAAATATAATTGAAAATAAAACCTTTTTATTATAGTTAATAAACCAATTTATTAACCTTATCATCAACAACTAATAAATACAATCACTAATACTTTATAATTCACCAATATATTATTTAATAATTAATTCATCAAATTAATCAAGTAAGTACAAAAACATTAACATAATGATCAACATAGTATTTACTTAACTTTCAATATTCCTGTGGCGACGATTAACTCAGTGCTGCAGCGCAACGAAGAATCACAATGAGAATGATCCAAATGAATCGGGCCGGGCCCCTTTTATATCCACTGCAAACCAGCCACTCACAACTGGTTAATCATGCCATTTGTTGTACGAGAAGTGACGTCACAAACGTATCTTCTCATTTATCGAATAATGCAGAATAAAATGATCACAACATCTTTTCAATAAACTCCGTTATACATAATTACTAATAAGTAATATTAATACATAATATAATCACTTTAAAATAGTTAACAAATCTTATTAGAAGGTTAACTACCGTCTCAAAGTTACCACTATCCATGTTTCTCTAATCAACCGTGGTTTCGTATCGTACCCACATAAATCACAAAGTGTGTAAACTTCGCGTGATATTGAGTTAAGTGTTTAAATAATGAATATTTATCAACATTGGACGTCAGAGAAACAGGTCAGTTTCATACATAATACAATTTATAAATAATAATCTAACACGTGCATATCATATCATTCATGTCACGTGTGCGTTGTCAATGTTGTCAGCGAAAGCCCATGTTGCCATGCTGACTGCGCAAATCTAGCTAGACCCACATTAAAGACGATTGGCTAATTAAGAGGAAACAACAGCTGAGTCCCTTCCCAGATTTGAGAGTCAAGTCAAGTCAAAATATACTTTATTCAAGTAGGCCTAGCAACAAGCACTTTTAAATCGTTAAATTTTACAAATATCATCTTAATCTTAGAGCAATTTATTGATGCAGTTATTATTGTTCTAAAAAAAACATTGAACTATTATAGATATGGTAAACTTAATAATAAGAATTTCACAAAAGGATCGTCAAACATCAAAATTGTATAAAAATACTAGTCTAGAACCTTTCTAGAATAAAATCTAAATGTCAAAAAATACGGTATATATATACAATTGAATTATCAATTTCATCATTAATAACATAACAATAAATAATTCATTCTTTACAATCACACTTAATCAAAGAGTTTAAGGTATATCTCCGTCATGCTGACGGGGGCGGCTTCTAACCACTCACGTGTTTTTGGCAACTATAGTTACCAGGGCTATAACCGCGAAAATCGAAGTTCGTCAATTGCGGGTATTTTTCTCTGTCATTCTAATTATGTCTTAGCGTGAGTAAAAGAGAAAGATCCTCGCAATTTGCGAAATTCGGTTTTCACGGTAGGCCCCCTGCTGTCATTCTTATTTTATTATAATAATAGAAGTCACTGAAAAATATGAAGCACGTGAGTGGAAATTAGTGGATTGAGGACAACTGCAGTTTAGGCGAAATTCCTACGGAAAATCTCAGAAATCGAGGTTATGTTCTCGACATTTTCCTCCTCTAAAACATAAACAATTGTAACGAAATTGGGAACGGAACGTGAGAAAAAATATCTGTGTCTGACCGTTTTGAGCTTTGCGTTTTTTTTTTATACTACGTCGGTGGCAAACAAGCATACGGCCTGCCTGATGGTAAGCAGTCTCCGTAGCCTATGTACACCTGCAACTCCAGAGGAGTTACATGCGCGTTGCCGACCCTAACCCCACCCCCCTCGCGTTTATTGTTTTCCGATTTTGTATGCTAGGCGATTTTATAAACAGACGTTTACGGTATATTTATTTGCCCGTTTTTAGCGCTGTTTGAAGTAACTCAACTTACCTAGTTCTTATAACAGCAAAAAAAAAAAGACAGAAGTACTGGTAATATTGAAGTCATAAAAAATAATTATTGCCAAAATCCAGAGAGGAACATATTGAGAACGTTTGTATGGAAAATACCACTACTGTTTCCTCTTAGCCTTTTATATGTGGCGGGTTAAAATTGTGAGTACATACCTCGGTTGATGCATAGAACAGAAAAAAAAAACAATGAGCTTAAATTAAGTTCATTTCTAATTGAAGATACTTCGTTTTCAAGATAATAAATAATTCCTGTATTTTTGAAAATAATCACCGTCCAGGAAAAGTCAGGGGTTTTAGGGTGTGGGTCCGGACTTTTGTCAGAATATTCCATTTCTTCATATGGCAACCCGGTACGACTCTCTCTCTCTCAAAAATAACCTAACATTCTTCTTAACACTCATAAATCACGAAACTTTTACTTCTTACCAATAATACTATACTATAAATAGAAAATTGTGAAACTATCGGAAAGAACGTGCCTATCGTACTTACCGTCCGTGTCGCCACGCTGTCTGTACATATATACAAAACACCTGCACTTTATTTACTAATACATTGATAATAATATATGTTATTTATTGTTTTATAAGCAACATTAATCCCATGATATGAGAAAAACGCATGTGAATGATATGATGTCGGGCGGCGGAGAGGTACCTATCGAAGAAAAATACTAGCCGCGACGCGCGACGATTTATTTGTATTCCAAATTCAATATCAAGGAAGGAATGAAGAATGATTTTTTTTTAAAGGAATAGGAATGTTTTAGTAAGGAAGGAAGGAATAGAAAGGATGAATTACTTGTTTAATCGTAAAAAATAACTTTATTTTAGTAGTAATATGGTTCATTGTGGTTATGAACTTGTGGTGGTAATGACTTTATGCACTTCGGGGGGGGGGGGGGGGGGGCTAGTTAATATCGCCGGAGGCCTAGGGGGGGAGTTAATATCGCCGGAGGCCTGGGAGGGGGGGCAGACGCCGCAAAGGGGCATACATTGTATGAAACCTTGAGCTCGAAGGCCGGGGGAGGGGGGGAGGCTGTACCAGCCTATGCCCACGCTTACAACCTTTTGAACGATAAAAAGAGATTAAAATAGCTCGGTAGCTGACAATTCTTCTTATCATTTATTAATCTCTATTATTAATACAATTAAAACAATCAAAATAAACATTCGTAAATAAGATGTAAGTAAACGCCATTATCCCCAATTCCATTAATACAACAATAACGTAGGTCCAACGATAACAGATTGCATAAATACGTTCCGATTGGCTATCGTCTGGGCACAGGCTATATTCTGTGTATTTAGTTAATAACTTGTGACATGGATGTACTTGTCGCATTTGAGTTTATGTTTGCAGCACGAAATGGCGAGTCGGGCAATGAAGTCTGGTTTATGCGTAATATCTGCACTGAGACGTGTCGGAAGCCGGTGTAGCTCAAATTAAATAAAAATATAATATATATATATGGGCCAATCCATCTGAATTCGACAAATGGGGTGCGCCGTGTGATTTTTAATTTGAATAAAAAAAAATTGAGAACTATCCTTTAGGTGTCAGGAAAGATAAGCCACCACCATTTTTTTTTTTATCTTTTAATTTCAGAGCAGTGTCCATTCGAAGGATTCTAACTTTTGATTTAGAATAGGTAACCAAATAAATATTTCTTTATTTGACTAGATGTGAAATGAGTATTTTATATTGTATGACATAAGTTAGCGCTTTAATAAAATGTTCACGCTTTCGGTCCATTTTTACGATTTTCAACTATTTTCTGTGGCAACCCTATAGCACATCAAGAGTTACTTTTTTCTAAAATATAATGTCCTTGCCCTTTTTATACTGGTAAATAAATTTAATCATCGTAGAATATTATCTTCAATTTGAAAAGTAGTTGTGAAAATTGAGAATTTCGAAAAATGGTAACTTTGACTCCCAAAAAACCCATGTGTATACCCATGTGTGTAAAAAAACAATAATCGTATTCATATATTTGGCAAATTATACTTTAAAAACCCTTCTATTAATGGCAAGGAATGAAAAAAAAAAAACATTAAATATAAGCCAAAAGTTTCAAATACACTATATTTATTAAAAAAATTGTATACTTAATCCAGAAAATGCTAAATGACATGTAGTTTCTAAATATTACCAGGAATGCTTAGTTAGAATGTCTCGCAATGCTCACGGGCACCTTGTATGTAACTATACATGGTGAGGACGATCGGTGCACCAGAATACAGTTTGGGGACATCTGAGGTAGATACTTTGTTTGATCCATTTCCGTAATTAACATTTTATTGGCACAACAAAAAACAATTAAAGTCGAAGTCGCTCGGTGGGGTGCCCACAAGACTGGCCGCCTTGCCCCGCTGGATGGCAATGCTGATCCGCTGGGCAAAATATTGGCCAGCCCTCTGGTCACCTGAAGCCTCTATAAGGCGCTTTGACAGCTCCTCATAGAGGCGACGCGCGTTAGGTCCCCACGGCCCTAGGGTTTCTACCCCAAACGCCGCAAATATGTAGCTACTACCTAGTGTGACATCCTTGCGACGTTTGAGGCTTTCGGCCGATGATGCAGCCGCGCCAGCGCCAACTTTGGTGCCTGGAATATGGGACGGCGCCAGGGTTTTTTTTTTTTTTTTCTTAAACTTAAGTGGTAGGTATACATATTTTTTCGCCAAACTGTGGACAGTTTGTTGTTGGTATCCACGCAGGTAGCGTCCCAGATAAGTGGCCGACCCATACTCCAAGGCACCAGCGTCATTCCGTCCTTACGCAGTGACTTACGTGAGCGAATAACGAGCCCACTTGCCGGACACTTCCATAGGTATCAAAGGATTGAATTCACGCCGCGCCGCTTTGCGTTCGTGAGTTATTCGCTCACGTAAGCCGACACCTTAGTTTTTAAAATGAAACAAATGCATTTTGTAAAATTATTCTTTATTTTGTTTAAATCTTCCACAACTTTCACTAAGGGCCACTTGCACCAACCACTAACCCGTGGTTAACCGATTAAACCTGGGCTTACCACGGTTACCAGTAAAATTTACCTTACAGGGTTCATGTGGAACTGTATTAAGTAGTTTTAAAGAACCTGTAGGTACACTAAATTGAGTGCAATAAACAATTCAAATGCGTGTACCGTCATCAAAAATCAAACGTAAACTGAATGTTGGTAAGAACTTGAGTCTTTCGAGTCTAAATTTGAAGAACTCGACTCGTTTTTAGGAGACTGTAAATTCCGAGTCGAGTCATTTCCTGAGTATTTTTCAAGCGCAACTCGAAAGGACTCGAGCGTCCGAAGGACTCCGTCAACGTCACACTTTGTCGCTTGCCATAAGGACGCCTTAACAGGTTATTCGTATACAAGCAAATCTCGTCCTCATGGCAAGTGATAAAGTGAGACGTTTTGTGGTCACATATTTGGAAGGGCAGATTTCTTCGGAAGCCTTAAAAGGTTAGAGTTGGCTGGACAGAGAAAAAAAAACAAAACATATATAGTTTTCATTTATTTTCAGTTGTATATCGTTACCCTGAGCAGTATAATTTTAGTATAAAAATAAACCATTAAGTATGTGATAGCAGATGGGACATCTTGCCAAAAGTCAGGCCATCCCAAAAGTACACCATTCTCTAAAAATAGATTTTTTCTACTCCTATCTGTCATTTACGTACAGTCATGATCTATAATATAAGAACATATATAAAGCCTGACCAGTAATATATGATCCCGCGCCATATTACGGAATTTCATTGGAACAACATTTTTCATACTTAATTAAACTGTCACTCTATACATAAGAATAACAACGCCCGCTTGACAATGATCATATATGTCTGGTCGGGCTTTAATAGGTTTGAAGAAAAGTCTATATTGTCTATTCTTCATAACAGCACTTGTGCTTTTAAATCGCTAAAACGATACTGCGATTAATAGCTACCAACCTAACAAAATCAAAATTAATTCAGTTTCCA